>NC_092621.1:19079166-19379444 GCF_047663525.1 Anas platyrhynchos
GTACTTAAGAAATACAGAGCAAACACCACTTCACAAAACCCAGTGACTGTATGTTGGTTTCCTCACTTGCTTAGAATAGGATAGAACCATGATCACAAAAATCAAAATATTTGGGGTCCAGCCAGATCATGATTAGGTGTACTGTATTCTAACCATGCTAGGCATGTGTTTGAAGAATGGAAAAATTGAGATGGCTGTTACTGTAAAATAGATATAGTAACCAAATTTCAAGTCCTTCTTTTAATTACTTTGGATGTGAACTTCTTTAACTCTTCCCTCCCTCCCAAAATGGGCAGCAATGTTTCAGAAAACTGGATTTAAAAACGTTTTCCAAAGTATTAAAGAATTACAAGGAAGTTTGGCTTAGCTTACAAACATTCTTCAGAATGATTAAAATATTCTGTAGAGAGCTACTCACCACCTGGATTTCAACTTAAAATGCGTGTCCAGGAACGTATGCCTTCCAGGGTTCCACGTACAAGTCATAGGATACGTGAGTTTTGACTGCTGATGCACAATACAACTTAAATTCGTGGGCTTCTCTGGGGGCACTGTACAGAAAAGTTAGTGATAATTAACTGATGTACAATTTTCTATTCAGTAAGAATCATGAGACATGTCCCATTACAGCAATTTCAGCAAGCATCAGAAGTACTTTTAGTTACATGCATTTTTAAATGAGGGGGGTAAAAAGCACTAGGGAACATCCAGCAGCACAAGTCAGTAAGTTTAACCAGCTGCTTTGAGAAACAGTAGGCAGTCAGTATAAGAAACAAGCACCTGACAAAGTAAGAAACAACACAGAAAGGTATTGGCCATCTCTTACCTACTGTACTAAATCTATTTTAACTCATGGTGGAGGGGGAGAAATGCTACTGAGCAGCACAGCTGCAACAGCATATACTGACTTTGTCAACAACCTGATATGTGAAGCAGTTGTGATAACTCTACTCCCTTACCCCATTTACAGGGGAGGGATGGTTTAGACAAACATCTACAAGAGGGAACGTCATCAATACACTTGAGCATGTAAGAAACTTTCAGACAGCAAATGAACTTTTTTTTCCTTCTTAAAGTCAAATCATATCATACAAAGATAGCATTGAGTTTGTTTCCAGCTTTTAGGATAATCACTATTTACATCAGTGTAATATAAAGCATCTTATTTCTTTTCAAGCAGAAAATCCAATTTTAAACAGAACTACCAACTTATGAACATGTTCATAGCTTTGTTCCTAAACATGCTGCTCACTTCTAATAGCATTTTAATTGATAGAATGAAAACAGCAGCTGTAAATACAAGTGCACCTCAAGATTCACATGTGAATTACAACTGTAGAACACTATCTGTACTGTCATTTAAGTTTCCATAGGATATTCTACATATTCACCTTTCCATGTAGTGTCTGTCCTATCTTTTCTGAGAATAAATTTACTCAGAAGTTGAAATAACTTCTTCTATGAAATCGTTTTGTAACTCATGATAAAGCCACATGAGTTTGAATGGTAAACCCAAAGCTTCTTCATGTAAATCAGACAGTAATTGCAATGTCTTTTACCAACATTAGGAGGCAACGTATTTCCCCAGCTATTTATACTCAGGAAGGACACATTCATCACTTTACGAACTGTCCACCAATTAAGCAGTAATATATTGAGTCATTCACATTACACCTTCTCAAGACCTCAGTCTTGACTCAAGGAGCACTTGCTCAGTTATGCAAAAACTATCCTGCTTGGAAAAAGAAAGTTTATAAATTGTTAGAGGTATTTTTCTATATATATGTTGAATAATCCAAATAGCACGTTTCCTTCTTAAGGCAGTTCAGTTTTCATTTAGTGGTACAGATGGACTAGATATTTTTAAGTCTGCTAATGAAGGAAACAGTAATCTTATAATTCTATTATGAAACCAGGCTTTATGACCTTATTGTATTTCCTTGCACAGCAGGAAGAACCAAGGAAAGTTTGATTTCTTTCCTAGGATCTTTTTCAGCTAAGTTCAAACCTTCTTTATGAAACTTAAGTCTTCTTGCTTCAACATTTTTCTCTTAAATAGTCCAGAGTATTCTCTATTTTTTTGGAATATTTTATTTTGTGCATATTCACTGGCTTTGATGACATACTATTTGACAGCATATTTATGCAATTATGCAGGAGCTAAGGAAATGAAAAAGAACATCTCAAGATGTACACAGTTTTGTTTTCATTCCCTTATCTGTTTCTCAAATAACTTTTTTAGTGTTTAAACCAGAATAAAGCTCAAGAAGATCAGTACTTACAGCCTAATGTAACTGTAATTCCATAAATGTTCTGCTCAATCTGTCCATCTGCTAGAACGTTGCATGTCAGAGGAGTAGCTAGTGAAGAAGTGTCATTAAATGTGACACTGGAAACTGTTCTGTTTATTTCACGGTATTGTTCTCTAGGTACCACTTTATTTTTAATTTTCCAGATAATTTGATTAGCATATATATTGCCAAAGTCAAGACAACTCTCATTCAAAATGCATAATGCTGTGAAATTGGAACCAAGGGCCAATACAGGAGACTCTGGGATGATGTGACCACATGACTGTACAAGTCCACCTGAAACTGGAAGAAAAAAAGACAACACCATCTTTTTAAAAAAGCAGAACATTCCACAATAATTGCTGGTACAAAATTACTGTACTATTGACAATATTACAAAGTATGCCTAAGCAGGAAATTACTTACTTGACTGTTACAAAACTGCAGTGTGTTAGTGGATCACAAAGTATAGATTTAAGGGACAAAACCAGCGTAATGTTCCCTAGGCATTGCAAAAACATTTTATGAAGCCAGTAAAGCTCACCTAATAACCAAGGGTCTTTAGAGAAAGTGAGAATAGAGTCAAGGACTGAATGTGTATCTTGAAGGGGGAAGTAACTGAGGTTACTCTTGCAGCTAAAGGTATTTACTGTTGAGAAAGCCAACAAAATACTGACATATACACCTTTGTTGTGGAAGACTAGTTTTAGAAGAACCACATGCAAACAGTTAAACACTTGAGTCATCCACTTCAGAATCTTCAATACGTATATTGTAAGAGTACTGGGGAATTTGGGCCAACTCTGTATTTGGTAGTAATCTTTTTACAAAGGAACATCAACACAATGATTAAATTGTGAAGACTGCTACCAAAGCATGCAAACATCAGCAGACTGAAATGTTGCCTTGATTCAATAGCCATACTGAACAGCTTCAGGACGATTGTTTCCTATACAAGTGAAGTTGCCCATGGCTCCACCTTGATTAAAACACTTAATTCATTGGAAGCTTTATTCCTTTAACAGCTGTTGAGTCTGACCAAGTTAGGTTTTCATTGAGATATCATTTAGCATATGCAAAATTAAATCATATAATATTGCTTCAAAGTTTTTTTTTTTTAATTAAAAAAATCACACTGTAAGACCAAATTCACCACTGCAGTCTGCTACAGTGACTAGTTCCAGTGATGTCAGTGGAAACAAAGCAACCTGTCACTGATCAAAGTCAGCTTCACTAGCTCTGTACAATTCTGTAGGAATGGAAGCGGAGGTGAGTATTGGTTTAACACTGCATTACCTTACCATAAGGTTAACAACATAGCGTGGGTCTCTTAATTGTACTATACCTTATTTTATGCCCCACACCTGCAACAGTTATCTAGACAAAAAGCAGGTAAGTGCTTCAAGCATCCAATTAAAGACTTCCTACAGGTCTCTCATATGTAGAACAGAAGCCTTACCTCCAAGGGAACAAATATTCCAAAACAAGTATAAGCAACGGGCCACCCAGTTCCACCCAGAAAACATGCTGCACAGAATTCCTGTAATAGACAAAGATTTTTTTTCCATTTTAGCTATTAGTCTTCACTTCAGATCACTAACAGACTCAAATTTCTATTTGTTATATGACATTTTCTCAGGTATGCTATTTTTCCCCTGACAATCTCTTTTCACTCTGGAAAAATAATGGGCTTTTTTTTTTTTTTCATTTTACTTACAGCTGTAACAAATTCCAATGTCTGTTTAAGACAAATGATGCAGTTGAAAGGCTCTTAAGTTACAAATTTAAGAAACTCATCATCTTAAGTTTTTCACATCATGCATGAAAACAAAATTCACTGGTACTTCTATAAAAGGTTAGCAATTAAAACAGTGTAAAACCATTGCTCATGTTTTAAAACAGTTCTAAGAATTCGATTATGATTACCACGCTACCTCGCTTTTAAAGGCACCAATATAAGCACTTTATATAAGGTTCAGAAGAGACATTTAAAAATTTCTTAAATTTTAAAATTTCTCAAAATTTAAAGAAAATTTTAGAACAGAATTGACTGTTACAAGACCAAAAAAACTTCAGCTTATGACAGAAAACACTCCTTGCTTTTGACTGCATGTAGTTGATAATGATGATGAAGATGCAAAGCACATTTCATACAGGTCACGCTAAGATTAGATTGGAAAAGTCATTTAAGCACCAATGTATCAATATCAAGCTAGAATCACGTTCCTTAGGTATAAGCATATCTAAGCTTTTTGACTTGAAAACAAAGGTAAATAATATAATGTAAAGAAAATTGATTTTCACATGAATCCTAAACCAACAACACAACAAATGCCAATCTTAAAACATTACAGCAATGCATTTTTAGGGCTCACCAAAAGTTATATTATATTAGGAATACTGCTGATTAGAAGACTCCTCAATTAGGTTAACAAGCACTTACACCTGTCATTATAGATTTATTTACTAAATAACAGTACTGTTATCTATAATCGAACTTTGCTTCAATACATTAATTTCGGATTATTATTATTTTTTTAATAATTTGCTCTTACTGGACTAGGTATGACAACCATTACAGTGTGCACTTAGTCACATGGTCTGAATTTTTGGGTTCCTTTCTGCATTTTAAAATCCCAACTGGTTTCATAAATTTAAGTAAATTTAAGTAAATCCACACAGTGAACAAGACCAACACCAGAGAATTTGGTTTAGGTCCTAAGCTCTATTTCAGTGTCTTGACTTACTCGAATATTTATCAGAAATACCACTTTCTACCTTGTTGAAGCTTGCTGCACTCTTAGGCATAGACCTTACAATTTGCTATTTTAAGCAAGATTCATTTAAACCTATTAAACTTGAACAATGTGGTGCAGGATTTGAAGCTCCTGAGAATCCTGAGGCCAGATATAAACTGGGTGGAAAGAAGAGAGCAGCTTCATTTTCCTGCTAATTGCCCAAAGCTGCAGAACAATAGCAGACGCAAATTCTATGCTGAAGAAAGAAGAGTGAAGCAGAGGTAAAAAGGCAGAAAGGAAAAAAAAATGCACAACATAGCATTTCTCTCCGAGAAAAAAAAACCAAAACCAACAACAAACACAAAAACATTTGTCACTATGATTGGTGCCACATTAGAGCAGCTGCACTGTCACCTAAGCTAAGTATTGCATCATTACAAACTTACTGGTTTCTTATCAATAATGACTTATTTCAGGCTAGACGATAAATCCACAGAGCTAATCAAAAAACTCTAAATCATATTGTCACGTGAAGTATGGCAGAGGTTTATCAGAAAAAGGAACATACCCTGAATCACTTGAAGGAACACAAGAGCTAACACTTAAAAAGCAAAAAACCAACTCGGAAACAATAGCAGAGTATCAAACCTTTGCTAAGGTGTAATATTTTTGAATGAAAAGAATATCAGATGACTTCATCTTTTTAAATAAATGCCATTTCTACATGCTTCAACTGTTTTCCAGCCTTAGTTGAACTGATTTACAGATGAGAAACCTGAGGTCCAATTCTCTACTAGTCTGCACTTTCGAGAACTTAGTTTCTGTTCTAAGGGAGCACAAAAGAAATAAAAATCTTACACAGTTTAAAGTACTATTTCACTGTATTCAGCTCCTGAAAGGCAATAAAACTGAGACTCCATCACCTGCAATGGAAAAATTAACTGAAACCCCCCCTTGCTGGCACTAGCAGATGTGACTATAGCTTCAAAAAAAAAATATAAATCAAACCACAGTTCAGCATATATCTGCTGTTAGCTTGTTTTGATGTAGCTTATTTTTTTCCCCCCTACTGATCAATGCAGCTACAAGATTTAAGGCACAGACCTCTGAATCCACAAATGGGCTGTTGCAATGTCTTCTAATGTGTGCTATTTTTTTTTTTTTGAAAACAAAAAGAAAAACAATACAACAAAAAAACATTAGTTCCTCTAGCTTTTATGAGATTGATTTTTAAGGGAAATTTAATTCTTAAGGGAAATTTAACTCTAGAAGAAAGAGCCAGAGTTACACTAAGCACTTCTATCCATGCTGCCTAGAAGAAAGTTGTAAAAGAAATGGTGGAGCCAATACCTAACAAAACAAGCAGCCATACTTTAGATCAGAGCATGGAAGAGATTTCTATGGAAACTTGTGTTTTCTAATATGAGCATATGAAGATTTGATGGCACAGAACCCTGCATGTAAGCTATACCAAAGCTTTAGAAGTCAGTGCCATCATTCCAGAGAAATGCTGCTGAACACCAATTGTTCACTGTCAACGACTAAGTCAGACAAGTTGCAAGTCTGGACAAAAGAAAACTCGTTAGCCCCAGCAATTACACAACACAGCCAGAAATGTTCTGTTTTACAAACCAGTGCAGGTTATTTGGAATCTAAGGTAAAAGTTCAAGCTGATGCTGAACTAACATTGACAAAGATAGTCATTTCAGAAGCTTTTTTTTTTTTTTTTTAAAAAAAAAAAAGCAGAAACAACAATTTATCTAGACTATGCACTTGTTGTGGACCACTACGTACAATATTTTTTTCTAGCCAAGCCTAGTTAGGTACAATGCTAAGTAAAAGGAAAGGGAGATACAAAAAAAAAACAAACTGCTGTTGGAAGTTTGTCAGGCTACTTTCAAGGCTGGATCTGCCAAAGTGGCAAGGGATCAAAGTCTGTCAAAATACTACACAGTAAAAACAACACGATCAATTTAGAACTACTACTAGTGACAGTCCTTAACTCTCAGAATATGTTACCTTCCAGAGGAAAAAAATTCTGTTAAAATGCTGAGATTACTTCAGTAAATAAAGGTGTGAAACATGTATGCCACGAGATCACCCAATTTAAACTGTCATACAGTAGTTGTTATTTTTCACATCCTGCTTCCATTTCGATAGGAACTCACTAAGCCTTTTCACCTGCATCTTTAAACGAATGCTTCAGACAGTGCTCTGTGGAAACCTAGAAACACCCCTGAAGTCAAGAAATATAGGCATAAAGTAACAACAGCATTCTGTTATCACAGGTTTGTGGTAAATCAGTTTCTAAAGAAATTCATACATACATACAAAAGGGATGGCTCTAGTTATCCCAAGTAACAGAGCACTTGTGATTTTAATCTTATTTCATAAATCACAAAAACAACACCCAAATAAATACAGGTTGTGTGTCATGTGATGAGCTTTCCCTCTCTGGATCAGAAATGTAACATCTAATGACCTAAAAATGACAGTTTCAGTTAAACTGCAGCAAAATGGAATTTCCTTGCCAGCAAAGCCAGCTTGCAAATCAGGGAGCAGAGACAATACCAGGACCATCACAGGAAGGAGTTAGGTCTAGGTAAGGCTCACCACCAGGTCAATCACAAAAGCCTAAAGGTTGCTGGCAAACAGACTTCTGAAATTTCCTCAAAATAAATATTAAAAGCCAAACCTGCAGCTTCAAGTGGTAATTTCTCAGCCAGAGCCACATAACTCAGGTAGATCAAGCAAGAAAACGGTACATATGAGTGACACGGCAAATAGCTGCTACTGCTTGAGGCTTTGTAACAAGCCAAGAATACTTAGAACTGATCCAAAAGCTGTATCTATCCTAAAGTAATTTTGATTACTCAAGCTGTAACTGCTTTCTAATCAAGAGCTTTTCATCTGCAAGCTTCCTTCCTTCCTTCCTCCAAGCTTACTTCCTTCTTGGAAATATTTATGAGACTCAAATACATTTTCAAAGACGATCACTTGAAAATCTTGCATAACCTTACATACACTGAACATTCTGAAATTCATCTTCATATTGAAGATCCCTATATGCAAACAATATAGAGTAACCACCTCTCAGGATGGCAAAATCATTTAGCTTGGCAGGGACCTCTGGGCCCATCTGGCCCAACCCCTGCCCAAGCAGGGACACCCAGAGCAGGCTGCCCAGGGCCATGTCCAGGTGGCTTTTGGAGATCCCCAAGGAGGAGACCCCACAGCCTGTCTGGGCAGCCTGTGCCAGGGCTCCCTCACCTGCACAGTGAAGAACAGTGAAGTCTGAACCTGACGTTCAGACGGAACCCCCTGTGTTCTAGTTTGTGCCCATGCCTCTTGTCTTGGCACTGGTGGGGCAGAGGAAAGAGCCTGGCTCAGTCTGTTTTCCATCCTCCCTTCAGGTATTAATGCACATTCACAGAATCACAGAATGGCTTGGGTTGGAAGGGAACTTAAAGACCATCTAACTCCAACCTCCTGCCATGGGCAGGGACACCTCTCCCCAGACCAGGTTGCTCAAAGCCCCATCCAACCTGGCCTTGAACACCTCCAGGGATGGGGCATCCACAGCTTCTCTCAGCAAACTGTTTCACTGCCTGACCACCCTCACAGTAAATAATTTCTTCGTGGTATCTAATCTAAACCTACCCTCTTTTAGCTTAAGAGTCATTACTTCTTGTCCTATCACCCCACCTCCTGACAGAGTCCCTCCCCAGCTTTCCTGTAGTCCCCTTTAGGTAGTGGGAGGCTGCTGTAAGGTTTCCCCGGCGCCTTCTCTTCTCCAGGCTGAACAGCCCCACCTCCCTCTGTCTGTCTTCACAGGAGAGGTGCTCCAGCTCTCAGAGCATGCTCATGGCCCTCCTCTGGAGTTGCTCTAGGATGTCCATGAAAACACTGATGAGATTCCCCAGAACATCCTCCAGGCTGAACAGTCCCAACTCACTCAGCCTCTCCTCATGGGACAGATGCTCCAGGCCCTTCACTGGACTCTCTCCAGTATGTCCAGGTCTCTCTTGGACTGGGGAAGCCAGAAAGGGACCCAGCACCCAAATGTGCCCTCACCAGTGCTGAGCAGAACGAAGGATCACCTCCCTCAGCCTGCTGGCAGCACCCTGCCCGATACAATCCACTGTCAACAGTCAGTAAAGGTCCACTTTTTTTCCCTAGTCCTCCTTTTGTCACCGATGTACTTACAGAAGCATTTAGCCTCTATCTATAAGCCCTGTCTTGACATCCCTGGCCAAATTCGATTCCATTTGAGCTTTAGCTTTCCTAACACCCTGACACTTAAACAATATCTCTGTATTCCTCCCAGGTTCCCCAACCTTCCTTCCGCTCTCTATATGCCTCCTTACTATGTCTGAATTTTGCCAGGAACTCCTTGTTAATCCACACAGGCCTCCTGTCATTTTTGCCTGACTTCCTCTTTATTGGAATGCACTGCTCTTAAGCTTGGAGAAGGCGATCCTTGAGTACTAATCAACCTTCTTGGGCCCCTCTTCTCTCTAGGGCCTTATCCAAAGCCATTTTTCCACGCAGATCCTTAAAGAGGCCAAAGTCTACCCTCCTGAAATCCAGGTGGGGACCTTGCTTTTCGCCCTCCTTCCTGACCCAAGGATCCTGAACGTCACCATCTCACGGCCAGTGCGGCCAAGGCTGCCTTTGACCTTCATGCTCCCAACAGGCTCCTCGCTGCTGAGGAGCATGAGGTCCATGGGGCACTTCTGGGCTCCTCTAGCACTTGAAGAAAGAGGTTATTACCACCACCACCAAGAAATCCAGGAGGTTTGTGGCGTGTACGCCCCCCTGTGCTGTCCCTCTCTCACTTTCCTATAGCAATACACCAACACTCAGATTGTTAAGTTCGTTAAATTCAGAAATTAATCGATTTCAGCAGATTCCTCAGCAAGTAGCAACATTTAGGAAGAGAAGTGCAATTACTTCCATGTTCTGTAAGGGGCAGAGAGGATTAAAAAAAACCAACAAAACAAACATATTTTGGCTCCCCAACGCGTTTGACCCCTTCCCTTTGCAGACCTTTCATTCCTCCCCTCCCGCCACATCACTGCCCCGGCAGGCTGCCCTTTCGGAGGCACCTCAGCAACAAGCAGGCAGGCAGGCAGACAGACAGACGGCCCCAAACGAGGGCTGTGCCCGCCGGTCTCCTTCTGGGGCTCCCTGAGGCGAGGCCGGGGGCTCCCTGAGGCGATCCGGACCGAGGGGGGGTCCCTCCCCTCCGCTCTCCTTTGTGCCTCCCCTCTCACCGCAGACCCCTCCGCGTTGCGGCCCCGTTGTGTGGGTGCCCCCCCCTTCCCCTCCTTTTTCCCCTTTTTCCCTTCACCCCCCTCCCCCTCCCCAGCCGTTACCTGCCGCCGGCCGCCGCCGCCCCGCCGCGCGCCCCTAAATAACGGCCCGGCCGCGCGCCGGCATCGCCCCGCCGCCCGTTACGCGGCGCGCGCGCGCGGGGCCCCGCCGCCCGGCTCCGCTCCGCTCTGTGCGCGCGCGCGCGCGCGCGTGTGGCTCCCCCTCCCCTCCCTTCCCCACCCTCCCCTCCGCCCCTCCCCGTCGCGCGCGCCGCCATTGGCGCGGGGGGCGCGTGACGCCACGGGGTGGGGGAAAGGAGGGGGGGGAATGGGGGGGAGAAGGGGGCGGAGCTTCCCGTAACGCGCCCGCCGGTGCCAGGAGCCCGGGAAGGGCGGAGGGGGGGGGGGGGAGTGTGAGGGGCGTCCTGAGGGGCCGGCGGTACCGGTCAGTGCCCCCGGAGCCCCCGGGTCGGTGTCGGGCATCGGGGGCGGTGAGGGGGGCTGCAGGGGGTGTTTGAGGAGGTCCTGCGGCCGCCGTGGGGCCGGGCTGTGCCCCCGGGGATTTTCCTCAGGGCGGCGGGTCCGAAAATGGCTCCCTCCCGTCAGGGCGGCGCGGCAGGCTGCGCTGCCGAGCACCGGGTCAGGCTTCTCGCCTGCCCAAGCGAGAAAAAAAAAAAAAAAAAAAAAAAGACGTTTAAACACCACATCCACAGTTTTAAGTGCCACATCCACAAGTTTATGCCGTGCCGAGAGCCCCACGCTAAGCCCTTTCTACACAGGAACGGAGCAGGCGTCCATGATGCGTGCCGGAGCTCCTCGCCACACGCTTCAGCCTTTTGCCTGCGTATTTCTTCGACAATTTTTGGGTTATAACACGGTTTTAGTCACATCTGTTGTGGAGTAGGCAGATTGGCCTGATAAGTGGGGTATCCACAACAATATCTTGTCTCAAATGCTGGCTGGCATCAGCTGCGAGTGAGAAAAGATTGAGAACTTTGGGGAAGGATAGCAGGAGATAACCTTTACCACATTTGTTCACGTTCTCACAGGTTCAAACCTTAAACAGGTTTAATACCAGTCTTCATGTTTGGTTTACATTCCAAAATGGTTTCATACCAGAAATGTGGTTGTTACTAACACTGTGGGTGTTGGGCATTTCACAGGCAGCACAATGTGAAGCTGGAAGGGCGCTCAAGAGGTCATTTAGCTCCTCCACCTTTCCTCAAGACAAAATCAGCTATCCTTGAGTCATTTCTGATAGGTATTTATGTAACCTGCAGTTTAAGCTGACTACTTCACCTCCCCATCCACAGCTGGCACACTTTCTAGCAACCTCGTATTCCTGTAGTGCAGCTGTTTCTCCCGTTGGTTGTCTTTGCACCTAATAGATTTTCCATCTCCTCACCCAGGCTTTTGGATGTTCAAACCCTTCCTAAAGTATCAGGACTAAGTGACATCTGCCCAGTGTTGCACAGTTTATTCGTTATGAAGAAAAGCACTTCAGCATTAAAATTTGCCACTTTCTGCTTTCTCTTCAGGTTATGGTTCCAGATGTGTTTGTGCTTGTGGTGATGTGAGAATCATGTATAGTTATTAGGCGTTCTGGATTAGTACCTCTATAGATATTTAAATCGGTGTCTTTATGGATATCCCTGGCTCAGAATGCTCCAAAAATAAAATAAAAAAAATAAATCTGTGTTTGTCGATATAAGGTTAAGTGGAAACAGACTCAAATTAGAAGGACAGCAATAATGCTGTATTTTTTTTTTTTTCTGTCTTGTTCCAGCATGTCTTCTCTGTCCTGTAAGATAATTACAGTTCTGCTGGTAAATAGACTTTCCAGGAGTAGAGGCTCAAGTCTCCCCTTTTCCCCTAGCCAACAGAAAGCCTCTTGTGACATTCCCATTCCGAAATCTGATAGCCTGAAGCAACTCTTGATTTATTTCCAGAACTTGTAGAACAACACCCCCCACACGCTTCAAATGCAATCCCGTATCAGGCCTCACTTGACATAAATTGCAACTCCTCAAATAAGCAAGAACTGGTGTATTTCACAGGTCATTTATGGTCTCCGTGTAAAATGATTTCCACATTGTTGAAGTTGCACAGATGAACAATTTGTTTGCATTTTTTTTTTCTTGCATTGGTGCAAATTGCGATTAATAGAGTAACAATTTAGGTTTCAAAGTTAATGATGGCATCCTTCCCTATATACCTTATCTCCTCTTCAGAACCTGCTGCCAACTGTAGATGTATAGAAAGATACCATAAAACTGTAAGGAAATAGTCTCATGAACAGGCTGAGTCCCATTTCTCTATAGTATCAGACAGTGGGCACAAATCAGCCCTCTGTTTAACACCAGCCCTAAGTGCAGCTGTGGCAAGGACGCTGGTGTAAGCCTCACAGGTGCCCTGGACACAGTCTCAACTGCCTCTGTTGATCAGTTTTTGTCTTCTCAGCCCAGAAATTTTTGGTCAGGGCTGCCGTTTGATTCACTTTTTGCTACTCAGAGGAAATAGTTTGACATCTGTGTGGCAAATGGAAGTAAATGGAATTAAATGTGGTAACGTATATTTTTCTTAAATGTTTACCATCTACCCCAGAGGTGGTTCATATTAATCTTCTCTCACGGGCAGGACTGAATGTTGTGGGCAATTATGTTACATGGCCGGATGGGTGAAGTTTTGCTTTTATTCCCCTGAAACCTTAGTTTTCAATCTGATGGGGTGGGTGGGTGTTGTTCATGTTGCAGTGATTTCTAGTTCTGTGTCAGCATCCTCTCTAGTAATAAATGCTCGTTTTGAAATCTTGTTGGTGAAGATGAAACTCGCAACTCTGGTCTTACACAGGGTGCCAAGCTCCTACTGGTGTGAACGACATGGTCTGTAGGAACTGTAATTCTGGCACGGGGCCCTGTAGCTGGGAATATAAAATAAATTCTCTGGATTTGAGCCTTTTAAAATATATCAGCTGGCTTTCTGTAACACACAAAGAAATTGGGTGTTCTTAGGACATCATTAGGCATATTTTCTGTGGCAAACAGGGAAAAACAGGTTAGTACCATTATGAGTGGCATTTGTTAGACTCAGGACATTTGGGATCCCAGGTAAAGAAAACATTCAGGGTTTTCAAACGGCGCTCAGATCAGGGCTCTGTAGGACATTTCCAAGCTTGCACGCTCCACAGTCAGTGTGTAAATAGATGATGCATGCACTCACACACTGTTTTTTCAGCCCCAGGCAGAAAGAGGTGGACTGGGAATAAGGAGACGGGCAATATCCCCTGAAGAACATTCAGGGATTGGCAAAAGTTTCTACATTGTTGCTTGACTGTGGCAGTAAATAAATTTTTAGAGATGCTGTATAGACTGCCTAGGAACAAACTTGTACCATTCAAAATGGATTGTTTCAGCCATTTCTAGGCAGGTTGTGATGAGTACTGCAGTCAATGCAAAATCTACCGAATCCTACAACAGATGTATTCAAGAGAAGAAAAGGTCTTTCTGAAGTCTATTTGTTATTTTGGTAAAAGGAAATGAAGCGACTCATAGATACATTAGGATGTGAAAAGACTCCTACATCCCGGATACGTCTGGTTTTGTTGTAGATGGGCTGCTGCCAAAACTGGGACTTAGAGAACGATTTTCAAAATTATGAGATAATGAACAACAACACCCCTAATGGTGGTGTTTTGACCCATAACTTGTCGAAGACATTTTCTGTGAGAGGGCTGAATCACTCTGTGAAACTTTGTCTGGGAAGTTCAGTGACACATCCAGCCCTCTTGCTAAAATGACGGTGTTATCTCAGCTTGTGTCACTGTGCAGAACTTGATCTTCCAAGCAGGGTGTTCAGTGTCCTTACACTCAAGATGGATCTCTGCCTTCTGACATTGTTTGGCTGTAAGAGAAGCCACTGCTTCCCCCAGGAGTGAAGTGACCAGTCCTTTGGCCTGGGTGGCCAGGACAGGAGCAGACTCTTGTGGTTAAGACGTAGCCTTGTAGGTCATGAAGTCATGGTAAAGCCCCCTGAAGAAGGAGGGAGGAGGCAAGCTGAGAGTCAACAGCAAGGCAAAACTGATGATGTAACTATTGGAAATGATTTAGTGAGAGTCACAGCATTTCCCAGCTTCATAACTTAACAAGCAGGAGCTGCCTAGTGGCAGCAAAAAACAGCCTTTGTAGTAATTCATTACTTACTTTTAAGGGAGATTGGACGATGCTGCTTTTTCTCTAGAATAATTAGGTGTTTGCAGACTTTGTGACAAAGGGATAGAAGTTCACAGAGCCAAGCAGCCACAGTTGCAACCCACCAAGTATGTTCAACCTCTTCCACTGGGTAACACTTGTTATACCAAGGAGTGGATGTTGCATGTGGCATCAGGATTTGCCACAGTGAATGAGCTGGTCCCATTCTTTAGTGTCCTTATGCCCAGCAGGTTGCTGAAATAGGATACTCAGCACAGAGTCTTACAAAATTTAATTGCAATCTGTAACTGGGCTTCAGCAGTTCAGGAAAAGTCTTGTGATCTTGGGAAGAAGTTGGAAATGGGAATAGCCGACTCCTCTACATGTGATAAACTTGTCAGGGGAGTTTAGGGTTGCTGAAGTGAACCTGAAGCAATACTTTTGTTGCAACTACTCCTTGATGCTCAGGAAAAGGAATGGCAATACCAGGAAGCTGCCCCAGGGCATGTGAATTAGGAAGAAGATTGCTTATAGCCCGCTGAAAAATAATGGCACATATGACAGACTAGTGCTGAACCAAACAGTCCGCTTGTTTTTCTAGGGTGGAAATTGTAAAGCTAATGTTGTTTTAGACCTAGTCTGGAAGCGTTGACTGGTGGAACATGTTGCTAGGCTGCGTTTTTTCCCAAAAGACAGTGGGCAGGACCTTCAGAAAAAAAGGGGCCTGACCTTCGCTGGAGGAACTTGGCCAAAAGTGAAGACAGAAAAGGGAAAAGGCTTCTAAATCAAAGAAAGCAAATAAGAAATAGCAGATTAGATAGAAATACTGAAAAGGATGGGATTAATCAAACAGAGAAAATGCTTACCTTTGAATGAGTAATACAGTGAAATGGCAGTGCACAGCAAGGAAGTGCTGACTCAGACTGGTAGCTCAGATGAGCTGAAGGTGTTAGGATGTGCTGCAGTCACTTCTGCCGTATGCGTGAGCTGCCCCTGAATTTAAAATGCTTTTGGCAACAACTAAAAAGCTTTGTAGTGATTCTGCATATACTAACCAAAGTGTAGATGTGTCCTTGGATAGATACTCGGGGCAGAACTCTTAGACTGTGGACAAGAAAGCCCAACTAGAAATAGCAGAAGATGATAAAAGAGGGGAGGATGGTGCCGTTATGAAGCCCCACTGGGAGTGCTGCATCCAGGCCTGGGGCCCTCAGCACAAGCAGGATGTGGGGCTGTTAGAGCAGGTCCAGGGGAGGGCCACAGAGATGATCAGAGGGCTGGAGCACCTCTGCGGTGAAGACAGGCTGAGAGAGCTGGGGATGTTCTGCTTGGAGAAGAGAAGAATTCAATGAGACCTCACTGCAGCTTTCCAATACCTAAATAGGGCTTAAAAAAAGAGGGAGAACAACTTTTTACTCATGCAGACTATAACAGGACAAATGGGAATGGTTTTAAACTAAAAGAGGGGAGATTTATATTAGATGTTAGGAGGAAATTCTAGCGTATTTAGGTTCATCTTATTGTGCTTCACACATGACCCTACCATGTCTGAATACTAGATTGCTTTGGCAATGGAGAACTGACCTACACTTCCTGAAATGCTTCTTGGCCATACTGCTCATGGAAGTCAAGTAGAAAAGATAATCCCACTACTTCTTAGCGCATCACAGAATCACAGAATGGTTTGGGCTGAAAGGGACCTTAAAGAGCACCCAGTTCCACTTCCCCTGCCATGGGCAGGGACACCTTCCACCAGCCCAGGTTGCCCAAAGCCCCATCCAGCCTGGCCTTGAGCACCTCCAGGGATGGGGCATCCCCAGCTTCTCTGGGCAGCCTGTGCCAGGGCCTCACCATGCTCTGAGTGGTGAAAGAAGATGGTGAAAGAAGGTGGTGAAAGAAATACTTCTTATTTGCACAGGGAAAGCAGGATAATAGAGCGACACAACATTAAAAAGCCTACCACATCTAAAAGGCAATGAGGTACCAGCTGGTACAAGACGCCTACCGCGTACATTCCTGTGCACGGAGAGATGTTATAGCAAACAACAGCCTTGTGCTTTAAGTTGCTTTGTTTCGTAACTGCTAGTCATGCTGTTTAATGTTCTGTCCTGCTGGAAAGCACTTAGCAGGATTGTTGTGGTGAAAGAACCTGAATGCGGTAGAAAGTAGTGCAGCTTGACTTGCTTTAACAACCATGAATTTGCTTCCTATGAATTCACACATCAGGGCAACACCCAGCTGCTGAAGGTCTATTCTGTTGTAGCACGCAGGGTATGCATTAAGCCGTTGTTGTGGTTGGAAAGGTTGGCTTCCTGATACTGCAGGGTATGTGGAGCTTACAAAGGGGATATCTGCTACGGGCAAACTACTGACAATTCTTCTTCTATTTTTCCTTGCTATACCTACAGAAATCAATACAGTGAGATAGCACTTGATTTCCAGGAAGAAAGCCATCAGCAATTTTATGCAGTTAATTGCCTTAAAGTGACGTATTAAAAAAGGGATCTTGACAGCTTGGTGTCTGAAGTTTTCTGCTTCAGCTGTTACAAAACACAAAGGGAGTGGAGCTTGTTGCTACAAGCAAAGGTTGGGAGAGTCATGGGGAAACACATCCTCATCCGCAGAACTGAAGCCAAGTTCTGTATTAGAGAGCCCCTCACTCACGGCCGCCTACAGTTGCACTGACTGATGTTATGCAGGGCAGGTGAGGCTGTGTGTAGAAAATATATTCAGCTGCGAGTGTTTTGCAGTTAGAGAAATGTCAACAGAAAGGAGTGCATTCATGAGAGAGAAGGAATGTCATGGAATGAAGGAATGGAAAGAAGAATTGAGGATAGGAACAACTGAAGAAATTATAAAAAAAAAAAAGTAATAAAAATCAGCACACCAGATATGTGTGAATGTATAAATAAAAGACACAAGAAGGAGTGTAGGCATTTGTATGTGATGTTGTAGCCCAAAGGGGTTGTGTATAGAATGAAATAAGCAACAGAATGAAAGGGAACTAAGGAGTAGGCTTTTGGTAATCATTTCCCATTGTTAAGACATACTAGACTGTGGTATAGCTTCTGATGGCTGTAGCTCTTAAACAATTTAAAGTGGAAGCTATATTTAGGTACCTAGAAAACATATATATTTTTTGGAAAATATAAGAAACAGCAATGATCAGTATTATCCCATTCATACTGCAACTGCATATCTGGTACAAAGTCAAGAGGAAAACATTTTTGTCCCACGTGCTACACTACCTTTGAAGATCAACTTTGCAGTTTACCTTTCTGATCTCTCTGACCTATATTCTCTTCTTCCTCTGCTTTACCATTAGCACTTACAACTTATTAAGAGTTCTTTCTTTCATTTATCTTTTGGTGCTTTCTTTTTCTCCTCTTCCATTGCCAGTCTTAATTTCGTGTTTTCTCTGTTCTCTTTGACATTAGTTTAAATACAGCTGTTATATAGCTGTTATATTCACAGCTTGTTCAGAATCATTCCTTCAGAATAACACCTTTTAAAGTGTCATGGTATGGAGAAAGTTAATTAAATATTTGTGTGCCATATTTATCGTCACACTCAGGTATGTGGCAAAACACGATTTTTCTTGTAATTCTGCTAAAAATCTGAAGCTACAGAGAATTCCTTTAGGTCTCGTCTCACTACCTGCATTATCAAGTGCTTTGCAGTCAGAATTTAGCAAACAATAATTATGGTGGTCATGCATAAGGCATAGAAAAATCACACCCAAGTTCCCAGTGCTGAAACTCCTCTCTAGTACCAACAGCAGTGAAAACTTGTATTAAGATATAAGTCAGGGAGATAAGAATCATGGCGTAAAGGAATCTCCTACACTGAACCTTAAACCAGTGTTTCTAGAAACAAGTCCCCAGTTCAGAAATTGACACTCTAACTTCCAGTTAATCACTGTTGTGATTTTTTTTTTCTTTTCTTCTGTTGCAGTGCTCAGATATCCCAGTCTGGACAAGGAGCTCATTTTCTTGCTGGTTTATAAACATGTGGTAAGATACAGACCTTCTCACAGAATCAAGGCTCCTAAAAGATTAAAGAAAATGACAGACGAATGTTAGTGGTGAGAGATGTAACATGCAAACCAAACTATTATGATAATCGTAGACTAACATTCCCCCAGTTTTTGCAATATCATTCTCTACTGCTTTAATTCTCACTTTTCTGTCACTTTTCTTTTGCCTTTCCTTTCTTCTGTGACTGGTACTACTTGTCATTTAGCCGGCTGAATGACACTTCTCACTCAATTCAATGCTGACTGAAATATGCTCTGTATATATTTTGGGAGGCAATCGGTGAATCGTCTTGGAAATGTGTGTGTACTCAAGGTGAAGTTCAAGTCATGTCAGTATCAATACATCCTGAAGCACATGGGCTTTTCATCTTTAGTGCCTATTCTGAATAGATCTTGTATGAAAGAATGTGCTAATATTTGCTCCAGAGTTATACTTCATAATGTATTACTTGAATTTTATTATATGACTGTGATAATCAATATGTATTAGACTAATTCATTCACTAGTGATAGCTTATTCGACAGGCGTTAACGTTTTCACAATGCTCACATTTTATACACAGTCCTTAGCAGTGTGAATACATCTGTTTCAGAAATGCATATAAATGTCTTGTGAACCCCTCCTGCCCCCGTGAAAGGTCTTCAGATGTGTAAATTATTGTCTCAAGTTTCTTTGCAGCTTATCTGTAGGTTAAGGTTTTTTTAGAACCTTCAGTGCTCTCAGGAATAACCTGAAGTTGCTGTCTGTTCTGTCGTGTTTAGGTGTCAGGCTTTCCTTTCCTGCCTCATTTTCCTTTATAACTTTTTTATTTCTTATTTTCTTGCTTGCTTTACATTTTCCTTTATAGCTTTTAATTTTTAATTTTCTTGCTTTCTCCACTACATTTCCATCTCCTAACTTTCACCTCTGGCTTTACTTGGTGTCCTCCAGATCGTGTCGCAGTGTCAGGAGGAAAATTTGGTGGGCTGGTATCACAATCTGTGATCTCGGATCAGATATGAAGTGGAAAGAAGAGGCATATGTGATTAACAATCTTGCTCTCAGAAGCAAAGCTGGCGGCTGTGGCACTTGTGGCAAAGGTGGGGACTCAGCCCCTACAGCCTCCAGAATTATGATTTGGCGTCAGCTGGAAACTAGTACCTTGCATACAGACAGGCTATTGACGGTATAGTGATGGGATCCTACCCCTTAGGAAGCAGCAGTTCCTGGCGCCTGCTGAGTTCCTTCCAGCAAGTTCAGCCACTGGTTTAGAAAAGAAAAATACAATCTGACATATAATCCTTGACAAGCTGTTGACCCTTGTATCTGAGGGATGAGAGTAAACTATTCTCAGTGTTCACACAGTTTTTTTTTTTTTTTTTTTTTTTTCCTGTAAGTAGTAATTCTTTGTCCACAGCCTTCAAAAATTAAATTAAATAAAAAATAAAAAATAATAATAAAAAAAAAAAGGATGAGGACAGACATTTTAGTCTCATTTCTATGCATAAGAAATCTCTTTTACAGATGACTGAATTCAGCCATGTCTGGGATGAATGTAACAATTGTTTAATAATGTGAAGCTCTAAATTATATCCAGCTGATTATGTAGGGGGATTTTGCAGGCAGGAAGAAGTTAATTATCCAAAGCTGGATCCACATCAAGATTAGGCTTATTAGCTCACACATTGTAAGCTTGATAGCTCTAAAGTGGTAACTGACGTACTTTTTTTTTTTTTTTTTTTTTTTAATTATTATCATTTGTGAGTATGTTCTATGCTGTAAGAAGGTACTTTTCCAGTCTGCTCAAGAAACAATGTTTTTCCTGCTCATTAATCAATTACGCTTTTCTTGAAAAAAAGAATGTAATCTGATATAATGCTCCAATACTTACTGTAAAAAAAAAAAGTTCTACTGGTAGTAATCTTATGACTATTTTTTTTCCCACATATATGTTGTCATTGCTCTTAATGGTAGTAACATATATTCATCTTGATGACATGAATATAGTGAAGAAGCATAGACAATTTTCTACCACATCAAAATCTAAGTGATTCTGTTCCCGAGCTGTAAAATTAAACTTACTGATAAAATACTATACAAGCAAGGCAAATGAGTATTTTATATTGACCCCTCTAAGATGAAGACGGTCTCTGAGAAATTAAAATTTCAGCCACTGTTAAAAAAGCAATCATGAGTATAAATGTGTATTAATCTTAATTTTGACTTAATTTAAATTAATAGGAATTTGTTGTTGAATTCAGTAATTGAATTGGGTTCCCGTTGTCAAACGTTGCAAGATTCTGCTGACTTCCACTACCTTTAGGGAGGACTAAACTCTGACTCACAATTGAGTGGAAATAAACTTGTCAATATGCTCTTAAAATAGATTGAGTCTAGGAAATTAATAAGAACTAAATGCTTATCTATAATTATAACAGAAAAGACATTTTGAACTATTTGCAGACATAGAGGGTCACTGTGAAAGTATTTTGAACTATTCAGAAACTTTATAGAATACTCTTATTCAAAAGAAAAGTTTTTCCCAAGATCCAGTAACATCCTTTATTTATTTTTCCCCCCACACAATTAAAGTTAACTGAGAAGAAAAAGCCTTCTAGGATATACTAGGCCTGTTTCTGGTGGGAGAAGTCCATACTTGGACAGCAACTTCATGTGAGATTTTATACCATTAGTGCAGTATATCTATGTTACATGAGGTTGACATATAAGAGCTAGTTCTGTAGACTCGTTTTACAGCTGAATCTAAAATACAGACAAAAACATGACCTCCCTCTGTCAGATAGGATTCATTTTCTGCAAGGGGATTTCAATTGATTGTGCACAATATATATACTGCCCAAGTAATGTTTTTGTGAAAGTTGCCCATTTACAAATGAAGACTGAAAATTAGTTTCCTCAGAAAAACTTAATGTTTAAAGAAGGACTAGAAGGAAATTCTGATTTCATTGATGTGATCCCTCCCCCCCCCACTTTTTTTTTTTTTTTCCCCAAGATTTCATCTACCATTTTCAAAAAAATAGGCTGCCCAGGTGAGTGAGATCTAACGAATATATAAGAAAATGCCACAGTGATCTTGTACATTTTGAACCAGTACATTTTTTACAGTGCTTTTTCAGTTACTGTTATTTTTTGAAACATACCTTTATTTTTTGGAACATAGATGGTACCACTGGTGTCAATTCCTTTGTGAAATGAATTTCCAATATAATTGTGAAGTGAAGTGGAAAATCAAGAAAACAAGTACAGGATGCTTACTGCTCAACTGACAGACATCCACACAGCTTGAAAGGAAAGGAAACACAGCAAATCCACTTCCTATTTGAGTCAAACCATAGCGCTAAAAAAAGAACCAGAGATAATAACAGCAAAGTAAGTTGTCCGGAAAGGACTACAAATTCTCAAGGTAAGGAGGAAGAAAAGGCAAGCAACAAGAGATTATTGGAAAGACACAGAGAACAGTGTGGCTCTGCCAAGCATATTTTGTGTAGAGTATAACTTTCAACTTCTGTAAGAAAAGGAAAATGTCTTTTATTTTCCACCTTTCATGGAAAGTGATACAAACTGTTTAAAATTAATTGCTTTAAGCAATAAATTGCTTAAAAACTCCACTAAATTTCAACATTTCACTCTTCTCTGTTTCTTGCACTAAAACCTCTGGGGGTTCTGTCTTTTTTTTTTTTTGAATATATTTGTAAAATGGGCATACAACTCACTCTTGTGACAAAAGCACCCACATTTCTCGAATTACTGTTATTATGTGTTATATTTCTTGGGTTGTTTATTTGAATTCTTCACTCACCAACTTTTGTTAAGTATCTAAAGACCCAAGAGGACAATAGCAAACACAGGTAACATTATGTTGTCTATGGGAAATGCTTCCTAGCCCAGCAACTAATAACAAGAATGAGAGTTGATAGTTTTCTCATCTTAGTCTAACGTTGGTCATGGCATACAGGTAGTAGAGTCAAACCCTGAACTGTTCCCCTCACATACAAGCCTGTTAAGACTTTTCCTGGCAACCAGGCAAGAGTCAACATTTAAGTGAGGTCAGACATACATTAAAATGAAGGATTTGACTTAGTGAGCCAGACTGTATGAATTTACTGGCTTCAAAACTCTCAAATTCTGTAAAATTTTCATTTTTGGGGGGACATCTGTTATTTTGCTAAACCCGATCATCAAGCAAAGCCCTTTGTGTTCTCCACTTACCATGATTAACCATCTGGCAGCTATCTGTAGATACAATTTACCAAACTATAATTTCTTTCCAGGGCTCAGCCTAGCAGGATGACTAGGGGCCTCCATTGGCATCTGCTTTTTTGTTATTTTAAAAAATTACTTCCAGTATTTCTGCCCAGTTCTTAGCATCCTTATTTACTTTAGAGTATTTCCAGAAGATGAGGAGGAATGTTCCATTTTCCTCACATTCAGCACATTTCTAAAGAATGCTGATTTCTTTTTTTGGGCTATAATGGAACAAGATACCACTGGAATAGTATGTTTCATAATAGGTTTCTTTGGTGGTTGCACTTCTTGATGATCCCAGAGATCTCTTAGATGCCACTATTCATCATCTTACCTTGTTTTGTTTCAGCTATGCCATAAAAGAAAAAGTGTAGTCTGGAGCCTAGAGCGTCAGTCTGTGCTGAAATACACCAAGTCTTCTCCACTACCTCTTACAGCTCTGCATTCCTGAAAACCATGTTAGCCATGTCGGACAAAAACAATTTAGACAAAATCAACTGCTTCATCTGACAGGAAGAGCTAAATAGTGCTCAACTGCAAGATAATAAGAATTGTTAAAAACACAACAAAACTATGCTATCCCTAGTTCTTCTCTTGGTTTGGCAGAATGCCAAATTTGCATGCTATGGGGGCTTTAAGAAGCTTTAAATTATGAAGACTGACTATGTTTTAAGCAAGTGCTTTTTATCCATGGTCAGGGTTCCACACTCTCTGGTATGGTGTATAAGATTTATATTCTAAGTACATTAATCATTACTGTTGGAAGCCTGAGAGGCACAAACTTCACACGCAGTTGGCACTGTTAATGAAATCAGTTCAAACAAGGTTTTTAAGAGCATCGTATCTCACTGGGGCTGTGCTGCATGGGGCAAGTGGCACTTTGCTATTAGTTATGTTGAATTTTGACAATGAACCAGTTTGCTGTTAAAGGGACTGAGGATGGTGTTGTACTTCACTGTTGTAATGTAAATTCAGGAAAAAGTAAAACTTTTGCTTTCTATTATACATTTTATGGCCCACTCATGAGTTGTACCTAGGTGATTATTGTAAGATTATATTGTGAGATTATTCTAAGGAGTATTCTCAGCAGCCAAATTACTATTACTGCAGTGAAACAATTCTGTTCCAAGCCTAGGGAGTACAGATAAGAAAAAAAAATTAAAAAAAGGAACATTAATCTAAACTTTGTGGTTAAACGATTCTGTAGTTGCAATTCCACCTTCAGTTTTTTTTTTTTTATTTTCCTCTCTCTCTCTCTCTTTTTTTTTTTTTTTTTAATTTTATTTATTGTTTTGGTGAGCTAATTCATCCATATTAGGTGTTGTATTAGTTCTGAATAGGCTGAAATCTCTGTAGTTTATAACTCTCACGGTGGTTTCTGAACCTTTTAAATCTATGGTACGAGAGGCAGTGGTAGTGTAGCTACATGCTAGCTGTACATGGATAGAGAGCTGTCATGCAGGATACAGTACAGGCTCAAATAACATTAGCAGGGAAAGTCCAAGGAAGGACCCTGGGAATAGGTCACAGTTTCAAATCTTTCCAGGTTCAGCACAGGAAGAAGCTGTTTCATACTGTACAGTGGAGGAGAGGGTATGGAAGGTTGTGCAGTCCTCAGGGAACTTAAGATTTGGCAGGTGAATTCCCCCTTCACAAATATGCTCCTAGCCTGTAGTTCCTGGCAGCTTCCCTGTTTTTCTGGTTTGAAGAGGGAGGGGAGAATTTTAATGTATAAAAGTACCTCTGTCTACAGGTCACCTCAAATAGTCATTGAGCAGCTGCCACACTTTCTAGTTGGCCTTAAGCCTCAAACTGTGTGACAGACAAACTTTTTATCTGAAAGCACCAGGGAATATAATATAATATGTATATATATATATATATATATATATATATTTAAAATAAACACCTGCACTAAATAGGAAATATTGTTCAGATACAAATTAGAGTTTGTCCTAAAGAGGAAGAAAAAATATTTGGTGAAAAAGATTTATGAAAGATGTTTGGCTTTCTGTTTTCACTTTCTACATTAATACTCATTCAAAGATTTTTGGTACTGATTATAGTGTTTCCTCTTCCCTTCTTGTAATATTCTTCTCTAATACAAACACTCATGCAAGCATTGCTGCAAATGTATCAGTCACGTAGGAGTAAGGAGCTTCTTCTTCTCTTTCTGACAGTTGAAAAAAAAGTGTTCCTCAAGAGACGCCTGAGAGAAGGGCAGGAAGAAAAAGAGATTACGACCTGACCAAATGTTAAAAAAGAATCACAGACTAGCTACACTCACACTAACTTTCCAGCATTTATTCTATATCCACCTTTTTTAGGTACTCACACCTTTGTCCTGCAATTCAGTCCATGCAGACAAATGTTTCAGGGCAGTATCTGGAGATATGCAGGCAGAGAAACCTCTTCCTATGGACTACTGTGTCTAGTCTGTAGAGCAGGGGAGTTCCTTAGGTCTGCACAATGCTTAGAAGACTGTAGACATCAGCTCCTGGACTCCTCAAAGCGTTTGAACATTTGCTTAAAGCTTGATGTAAAATATTTAATCAATCACTTGAAAACATTAAATACTTGTTGAATCATAGGCTATAAAGGTTGCAACTTAACTGAATGGTAATATCATTTGATTTCTGAAAACTGAAAATAACTGATGCTGCTTTTAGGGAACTCTCGGTAAAAATGTTGGTTATAATCGTGTCTGTATCTCATCTTCCTAATAACATATATGAGCACTGAAGTTTTCTAGAGGTTAGAGTGAAATCCAAGGTCTCTCTGACTTAGTGTCACATCTAGAAATAAATTGAAAAGTGTACAATTCTTGTTTAGGACACCTCAGTGGGAAAAAATAAAAGGAAGCAAATTAAGTACAGACCTGTTTCTAACTCTCCCTGAGCCACTGAAAGAAGTCTTTTGGACTCAGCTGGCATCATGGAAACCTCAAGAGAAGAAGTATAGAAGGGTTCTTGTGGTTATTAAAGCCAATGGTTTTGTGGTTATTAAAGCCAAGTGACCTGGTAAAGAGGTCTCTTCTATGAACAACTGAGCCTAATTTGTTTTGCAGTTCCTCTGCAATAGGCATATATCCTCCAGAAAAAAAAACAAAAACAAACCAAACCCATTATATTACTTTCCACCTTAGGAGGATAGGTGAGATATTAAAAAAAAAAAAAGAAAAAAAAGAAAAAAAAGAAAAAAGTTTTAGAATTCTAAAGTTCTGAAGTAAAAATATTTAGGAAAAAACAAACAAACAAACATTAAAATGCTTTATAATACAAAAAAAAAAAAACAATAAAAATTTATATTAAATATGTCTTGAGGTTCTTGTGACATGAGATAAAAAGGATACTGAAAAACCTTCCCCCTGGTCGGCTGGTGTGGTTTGCTGTCAATACAGAACAGCATCCCGGGAGCTCTACAGACGTTCTTTTCAAACAGACTGTAACATCTGAAACTAAGTCATTTACTCAGTTCTGACTGGCCTGATGTGCATCTCCGGTGATTTCGCAGTAGCCTAAGGAAGAATCCAAACAGCTGTAGTATTCTACTGACCTTACTATGCCTGTGCTACACCAAATGTGATCTTTCATTTTAGAGACTATGTTTAAATCTCTGGCTTCTAAAAAGAGTAATGGGAATGAGGTAAGGAGTAAGAGGTGCTCTGCAGGAGGATTAAAGAGCACTCTGTAAAGGTCCTTTGAATGAGTGAACCTATTTGAACAATGTACAATGTAACTTTTGCAAGAACATGAGTGGCAAGAAACTGGGATATATGAGAAAGGACTTTGGTTTCTTAGTTAATGTACATTGCTGACTTGTTCGGGGAGACACAGGCTATTACCATTAATTTAAAAATAGCTAATACTTAGAGAAAGCCTAAGGAATTATGCTTATAGGATGATTATATTTTCTCTACTGCTAAAATGCAGTCCCTTCTACAGTGACTGCTAAAAAGGGTTTATCATCAGTACAAGGGTTGTATAGATCTGTATTAATAAGGGTTGCATGCACAGTACATAACTAGGAAGAAAAGGCAATGTATGTGCAATGTATGGAAAACCCTGCTAAAATCCTACATTCAGAATAAGATGAGAACATGACAATATAAGTTCACAAAAATCAAATAGAAAGGACTTCAGTCTTATTTGGAAGACCTATTTCATTGCAAAGATGGTACAAAGGGTTTCAGTCTACTTGAGAAGTAAAAGGCCCCAAGAGAGTAGTGCTACAGGGAAAACAACAACAAGAGGTGTAAGAAAGAGAAAGCAGGCCTCTCACTTGAGTGGTTTCATCAACGTGTCCTTTAAAGCACCATTTATTTCATCCCTGAATGTTGTTTCACAGACCTCACATACAGAAAACACAATGGGGGATGAAGTTCGTGACTTTTATGGTTTTCATGACATAGTTATATGGAGAAACGGGAAAATTTTACAATACGCCATCAGCAAGTGTTCTTTCTAAGTCATAGACACCAGAAATGGGTAGCTTAGCCTTCCTTTCTCCTTCTAACACGCGAGACAGTGCATACTAGGCAGAATCATGCCCAAATGACATCTCTTTCTTTTACAGCTGAAGAGCTGACACCCGGAGATAAAAGGGAAAACCACTCCCTGCTACTCTGTAAGCTTCATTTCCTCCTAAGCCATTTTGATTACCAGAGCGACAGACACTAAAGGATAATGACATGGGAATACA
The DNA here is from genome assembly GCF_047663525.1 of Anas platyrhynchos. Classification (NCBI taxonomy): domain Eukaryota; kingdom Metazoa; phylum Chordata; class Aves; order Anseriformes; family Anatidae; genus Anas; species Anas platyrhynchos. The sequence goes on from NC_092621.1 coordinate 19,106,681, forward strand.
ATCATTTTCAGGTATTAAATACAAACAGGCATTATATTTTTAGTTTCAGAAAGATAATAAAAAAATTTATGGCTTAATTAAGAAATCAACCAAGGTATCATTGTAGTATGACCTTAACCAAATTAATTCATTTTAATGTTGCTGTTAATCTTGCTACTCTGTGTCTGCTTCTCTGCTTATTTCAATTCTAAATTTTGGGTTTGCAGCATCTGTTTCTTGTAATGTATTAGCACCCACCGTAGGAAGCAAGAGATTTAAATCTTCACTGGAATTTACAGGTGCTGCTTTGATATGAGTAAACAAATTATACACTGTTTAATAACTAGTCACATCTTACATATAACAGTTGAGCTTTAGTTCAGTTAGAGCCTAATGGATTAAGAATTAAAAGCAAAAGATTTTTGTGCAGCTTGGGAGAGGACGGATGCAGTCTGATGCAATGCTGACTTTTGCCACAAGCTGTACTTCCAGTTATGCTGACTGTGAAGTGAAAGAATATTTTGCATAATGGAATTTGCATTTTTTTTTTTGCTGTTTAAGCTAGCCACACAAATCACACCCTAAATGGTTTCTCTTTTATAAATCCCAGTACAGCTTACTGTCACGTGCCCCGCTGCTCAGTGACATTCCACTCTCTCACAAACGTATTTATTGGTGACTTTCTTAAACTCTTGCTAGAGGGTATTAAGAGTACTTGCCAGTAAGATCTTAATTTAAATTGGATAAGTATTCCCAGAAAGTCAAAACTGTTAGCCCAGTCCTGGCACTATATGCCAAAGCTGTATGATGCTAGACAGTTCACGGGTCTATAGACCACGCTCCTGAGGCAGTACCTCAGCCATGCTGCGCTGGACAGTACGAGCAGTTGTAAATATGGACCTTACCTTTCGTCTGCAGAAAACAGAGAAGCAAGAGAGCTGTTTTATGGAGTAAAGAGCTGAAACAATAGAGAACATGTCCCACAAGGCTTAACCACAAACATTAAGCACTAAGACTAAGAAACGTTTCCCTACAGAGTTACTAAAAAACAAGAGCCAGGGATCCAGGGGGACTGGCGATATGAAGAAGGTGGACAGAGATCCAAAAGAAAAAGGACACTGGGAAAGAGAAGGAATAAACTGCTCTAGCTCTGTTTGGAAAGCAGGGTCCCATTTTTGTATGTAGAAGCTGGAATGGTGTTTGTTTCTTTGCATACAGAAACAAACAACCCTGCATATATTCTTGAAAAATAATCAGATGAAGTCAGAGACCATGCTGCTTTCTCTCGTGAATATCTTATTTTGATTTATTTGCTAGTTACTTAGGATCTGGTAACAATAGTTGCTTACACAACTACTATGAAAACCTCCTCAGATCTCTTGGTTTAGCTCAAAACCCCACAGTACACTTCACCTTGGGAACATGTTATCTTGTGGTTGTTCCCCAGTTCCTCTCTTTCTCCTTGTCAACAGCTTTCCAAAGTGCCTCTGAGGGGCATGTGTGTACTCAGACCTCAACACATCCTCATCTTTCTTTCCATTTTGTTGCTATGCTCTTCTGTTATGTAGAACTAGGCACTACTGTTTCCTCTTTGCAGAGGTTTGGTGAGGCATGTGTAAGGCTCAGGAAGCAAGTTCTGGTTCAGAAAGAATTCATCTTACCTACTAATTCACTGTGAAATTCAATGAAATAAGTGAAAGTAAAATACTATTTTTTATAAAGAAAACATTTTCAGAGTACACAACAGAACTAATGCATCTGATACAGCTTGTTTTCCTAGAATTCGTCTGTCTCCATACAGCTGACTTTCCTTTACCACCAAACGAGAAAAAAAAGCAAGCGACAATACAACAATCAAAAAACCAACCAACCAAACAAACAAATGAAAAAAACAAATCAAATCAAAACAACAAACAACCCCTCAAAACAAACAAACAAACACCAAGAAACAACACAGCTATTTAACACAACTATATAAAATCACCAACTGTTCTTATTCAGTGTTTTCTTAGTATGCAGACAAGGTTACACACTCTGGGAGAACTGCCCATCAAGAAGGGGTAATCAGTTTAAAAATGAGAACGGCTTGGGTTGGAAGGGACCTTAAAGATCATCAGAAAGATTGACAGTTTTAAAAATAATGCCTGGAGAAATATATGGCATTACACTGAGATGGTACCCCATACCCAGATGTACCAGAACTAATCACAGCCACTTGACGTTTTGACATGGCTGTTTGAGAGTCTGTAAATAAGGTGTGCATTATTTTCAATAATGTATCGCACTGTGTGTATTGATGACTGAAGAGTTAACACTGTTCATTTGACCATGTGCGTAACATTTGAACAGCTGGAGGATCTGTGCTGACTACTCTCAAGGACTTCCCATAAACACAAAAAATGGAATACTCCCAAGGAGAATTCAGGCTCTTGAAGAAATCCAGATGACTGCCAAATCAGAAAGGTCACTAGGGTGTTTTTCTCTCTAAAAAGTCTCTTGAACTGAGATATGATTTCTGTTATGAAAATATATTTAAAAATAGCTTCAAAGTTCATTTCTCAGACTATCTCTAGGGTTGAGATTGTTAGTAGATGTGCTCAAAAGGAAGTAGTTCACACCTGTGGCAGCACTTCTTTGAAGGTCCTAAATAAAGAGAATGTTTTGACAAAGATCTCTGACATCTCTCAGCTGCAGGCAGCTGAGGAATTATTTTTTTTTTCTTTAAGAACATTTGGAATAGAAAAGTATACTTAACTGTCTTACATAATACAATGTGGTTACATGTAGCAACCAAAAGAAAAAAAAAACAAAAACAACAAACACAAAACAACAAACAAAACTTTGTTGTGTGGAATGCAGAATCTGTCACGCTCCTGCAGATATTAAACTTCAAAAAAGGCACATAAATGTGAGAATTTGCTGCATGATCTGGCAGAATTGAGAAGAAGGGTCAGAAAATAAGTAAAGCTTGTTCTCGTTTAATAGCATATTCAAAGAAGACTATAAATAAATTAAGGTTAGCGCAGAGAGCAAAGTCTACAGGCTTTATTCATATTTTAAATTAGAGTAAGTTAAGTCATCACTTGAAATAACTCATACTTGTCAGTTTTAACTGACCTGACTGTTGAATTTGGATTCACTAAATTCACATTTGGATTACTAAATTAGGATTATAGATTTTAGAACATTAAACAGGGGAGTTACACTAACATGGATTTTATTTCCATGGCTACAAGTATCTGGGTGGCAAAGTAAAACAGGAAGCTTTTCAAAATCGACCGCTGGTTGAAATGGAGAGTCAGTAAGAACTGAATTCATCCTATTGCTTTTCAGTAGTTTGAGTTGATGGTTCTTGTTCAGCTCAGAGAAGGTAGCTTTAAGTGTTATTAGAACTGGCTTTTTAACTTTTAAAGGCAAGTCAAAGAAAACCGCAAAGAAACATGTGATTTAGATTTTACTGCAGGAATTTTCCATTTGTTATGAAACGACAATATGACAGCCCCCTCCTCTCCAGCACTTTCCTATGGTTAACCTGGTTAATTCAGCTCTGAATTGCTGAGTGCTGGTTGCCCACCATTGTGTTTGGGTGAAAATGATGTCCGGAGATACTTACTGAGTGATGCTGCACAGAAAAGGTTGCACTGACATCGTGCACTATATTTGGTGTCCCTCCATGGGCAGTACCAGAGGGCAGCAGCATTTCAGTTTGGATCAGCTAGAGGATGTGAAACAGGGCTGCTCTCTGTGAGAATGGTACAGGTCTCCTGTGTGGTTAACAGTCATTGTTCAGTGACTATTGCAGGAAAGCTGCTGTAGGTGTTATGCGATGAGTTCAGACAGAGTTCACAAAACCTGTCAGGAGAGCAGCCTGAACAAGCTTGGTAGATATTAACTTGCTTAATCTCTTTTCTGTTATTTGGGATGGCAGAGTTGAATTGTGACTCTGAAATGTCTGCATGTGCTCTTCCATCCCCCAAGGAGATCAAGGAGACATAAGAAGAGCTAATCTGAGCTGGCAGATAACTTACCCAATGCAGCTCTAGGTCTCTCCTAGACCAGACAGTAATCACACAAAGTAACAGCTGTGAAGAAGTCTGTCACTTAATTTTCCTGAAGATAAAGGCTCTTTCTTAGTCCTGTACTACCGCTCTGGGGCTGTGGTTCCTGGCTAGGATCCCCAGCATCCTGCGTGAACCATCCATAAATGTGGTTAATGATGCTTTTCAAGCTGTCAGTGACAGCACTGTGACTACTATACACTCCCCAGCAGGAGCTTTGCAGCTGAGCTGCCTTGGCTGACTAGCCAAGGTGGCTTTTGGCCAAGAACAAGCACAGACCAGTGGCCAGGATCTACTGTCAGACTCTGACTCTCTGCAATATGCCCTGAGGGGAGCCATTTAAAATCTTTATTTTTTCAGACCTTAATTTGCTTCCTGCAATTTTCCACCTGGATTGTCATAAATACTGAACACTCACAAGCAAGTTCCCATAAGGAGGGATAAAAGAAGCCATGCTTTGGATGGTTAACACCTGGGCACTAAAAGACAGCTTTACTACCGCAGTCCTCAGAAGCCACTACTGCAAGCTTAGTGGCTAATCTTCCTGTTTTAGTTTCCTAATATGTTACGTTAGGATGATATTATTTACTAGCCTACTGGGCTAAATTTCATCAGAATTTATAAAAAACAACCAACACACAACCCCAGCTTGCTCCAAGTTCACTGGCAGTTTTGGTTATCAGACGCTATCCTCACATAAAAGCTCAGAGGAGAATAAAACCTTTGTGAGAGCAGACTATCTTCCTGTTTACCACCTTATCAGAGAGCACCACAAGCTTGTAAAGCTGGTGCTTGCTTTTTCCATTTAGATAAAGAATTTACACTAGTTTCTGCTGCCATTTTAGGGTCTGTTTTTGACACTTTTTTGACAGGTGCTGAACTTAAATTACAAAAGTAACATTGAAAACTGATGGTGATAGATCTGACAGTATTGATGAAATTTCCATCATGAAAAAAGAATTCAGGAAAGTATTTCTTGCTTTTGTGAACTGAGAAACTAAGGATTTCACATTTACTGTAGTTAAGAAGGTGATGTCTGAATTCTCAAGCTCTAAGTCCTGGCACATTGATTTTTATATTTCTGAAACTAAGTATGCCAAGCTCTGCATGAGGAACAGTGTGAGAGAGGCTTCACATGTGCTTTTTAAGTGCCTATAACCGCAACATATGGTGAAATGTACAGTAGGCATATATGTAAGAATGAAAACAACAAAATCCTAATGTAAATTCATTGAGCATGAAAAAAATAATAAAAAATAATAAAAAAAGAAAACCAAACAGAATAGAAAGTAATAGAATGACTTCAAGGGCACACATTGCTCCTAACAGCCTGTGCTACTGATGAGTCCCTACATTTCTGAGTGGAAATTTTCATGCATATTAATTATCATGAACCCATGAATGTGTGTCTCATGAAGAAACCTAAGCAATGGCTAATCAGAAACAGCTTTTGTAAGATATGTCCTGGAACCCAAAAGGAAAATAAGATGTCAATGTCATTTACAGGAAAATCAATCTTTTAAAAATGTTTATCTGAGAGACAAAGACTGCCGGGACAATGATAAACTTCAAGTGGCTTTAGTCAGTAGTTTCTAGGACATACTAAAAAAACACCTAAATCAACAATGGAAGAAAAATTGCTGTGAATAAGATCACAACATAATGAAACATGGAAAAAGCACTAGACACTGTAACAGGAAAGGACAAAGCACAAAAACATATTTAGAGTTTCAAGCATTAGAATTTTCAAAACCATCCAAACCCTTTCTGATAAATTCCCTATACAGGATGTCTTCTGTCAACAGCTGTAGGATGAATGAACATTTAAGATACTCCAGACTTTCAGACCAGAACAAAGTACAGCTCTCTGGTGCTAGGAGTTGGACAGAATGGGAGACAGAGTCTCATTATGGGTTAATTAATCGTTTTAAGAGTTTGGTATAGTTGTTCTTAGCAATAGATCTCTACCTTATTTCCCAGAGTCTACAACAAATAGTCACTTTAGAAACAGTACCTGGCTGGCAAATTTTAGAAACTGAAAATGCAGTCTGTACAACTGTATAATTAGTATATATATATTTAGTATAACCTTTCTCATTACATTTAATATTATTTATTTATATATTTATTTATTTAATATTAATTTGTTGTTTATATTTGGTGTTTGTGGTGCAACAGAAGGTCGCAGAACATGACACCAAGTACCCTTAGAGCAGCACAAACAGTGACATGGGGAATGGGAAGTGTACCATGTAGGTTTCTGCAGACTATACCAGACTGTGCAGCAGCTACAGAAGGCAGGCCCCTGACAACACAGGCTAGCAGGCAGGGAACACTTATCTGATGTGCCTGGAGTTGATTTCTTGTCTCCATGTCACAGCTGCTTCACATCAAGTACTGCTTACTACCAAAGCTTGCACTGACACTGGACAGCTAACAGACTCTGGTCTAAACTGCCTCTGTGGTGATGTTGAGCTTTTCCGCCAATGGAGACAGCACAGGAAAATCTTCGCTTTTTCTGAAACCAAGGAACACAGGCAAACACTATAAATATAATGAGGGAAGAGGTCCTCTTTAGAACACAACAGCATAATAATGTATCACTGCAATACTTCTGTCTTCTTCAAAATTGTTATTATGGTGCAGATGCCGTGTAGCAGATCTGATGACTGATCGTGACAGTGTGATCACATTATGGAGATTATTCTGGGTGTTATTGAAAAACACTTGAAAGACTACACAGTCTTTGATTACAGCCAGCACAGGTTCATGAGGGGACAGTCCTGTTTAACTAACCTAATTCCTTTTATGATTAGGTTTGGAAGACAAGGGAAATTATGAGCCCTCTCCGGAAGGAAACAGGAAACCTGGTTACCGAGGATATGGAGAGGGCTGAGGTACGAATGATATTTTTGCGTCAGTTTTCACTGGCAAGAACTCTAGCCACATGGCCCAAGTCCTAGAAAGCAAAGGCAGTGACTGTGAAAATGAAGAATTGCCCACTCTGGGAAAATCAGGCTCAACACTGTTTAAGGAACCTGAAGGTGCACAAGCCCATAGGACCTCATGAGATGCATCCATGGGTTCTGAGAGAACTGGTAGATGAAGTTGCTAAGCCACTGTCCATCATAGTTGAGAAGTTATGGCAGTCTGGTGAAGTTCCCACTGACTGAAGGACAGGAAACATAACCCTATTTTAAAAAAGGGAAACAAGAAAGAGATGGGGAACTACAGGCCAGTCAGTTTTACCTCTGCAAGATCATGGAGCATATTCTCCTGGAAACTATGCTAAGGCATATGGAAAATAAGGAGGTGATTGGTGACAGCCAACATGGCTTCACTAAGGGCAGACTGTGCCTGGCAAATCTGGTGTCTTTCTACAACATGATTACAGCATTGGTAGGTAAGGGAAGAGCAATTGACATCATCTTGGACTTGTGCAAAGCATTTGACATTGTCCCCCATGATATCCTTGTCTCTAAGTTGGAGAGACGTGGATTTGATGGATGCATCGCTTAGTGGATAAGGAATTGTCTGGATGGTCGCACCCAGAGTTGTGGTTAATGGCTCAAAGTCCTAGTGCATATCAGTAATGGGTGTGCTCTTCAGGGCTCAGTATTGGTATCAGTGTTGTTTAACATCTTTGTCAATTACATGAACAGTGGGACTGAGTGCAGCCTCATCAGGTCTGCTGATGACACCAAGCTGTGTGGTGCAGTCGACACAATGGAGGGAAGGGATGCCATCCAGAAGGACCTGGGCAGGCTTGAGAGGTGGGCCTGTGTGAACATCATGAAGTTGGACAAGGCCAAGTACACTAGGTCCTGCACCAGGGTTGGGGCAATTCCAAGCACAGTTATAGGCTGGGAGGAGAATGGATTGAGAGCAGCCCTGAGAAGAAGGACTTGGTGGTGTTGGTTGTTGAGGAGTCAATATAAGCTGGCAATATGTGTTTGCAGTCCAGAAAGCCAACCATGTCCTGGACTGCATCAAAAGAAGCATGACCAGCATATCAAGAGAGGTGATTCTCCTCCTCTACCGTGCCTTTATGAGACCCCACCTGGAGTCCTGGACCCAGCAGTGGGGCCTCAGAACAAGAATGGTAGAGATTTATTAGAGCAAGTCCAGAGGAAGGCCATGAGGGTGATCAGAGGGCTGGAGCACCTCTCCTATGGACACAGGCTGAGGGAGCTGGGGTTGTTCAGCCTGGAGAAGAGAAGGCTCCAGGGAGACCTTACAGTGGCCTTCCAGTACTTCAAAGGGACCTACAAGAAGGCTGGGGAAGGACTCTTCATCGAGAATTGTAATGATAGGACAAGGAGTAATGGCTTTAAAGTAAAAAAGGGCAGATTTAGATTAGATATAAGGAAGAAATTCTTTACCGTGAATGTGGTGAGACACTGGCACTGGCTGCCCAGAGAAGCTGTGGATACCCCATCCCTCACAGTGTTCAAGGCTAGGTTGGATGGGAGCTTTGAGCAACCTGACCTCGTGGGAGGTATCCCTGCCCATGGCAGGGGGCTTGGAACTAGACTCCTTTCCAACCAAAAACCTTCTATGATTCTATGATCCTATGTTACCCACCTGGTTGACCAAGGGAAGCCAGCTGAGGTAATTTTTTTGATTTTGGCAAAGATTTCAATGTAGATTCTCACTGTATCCTATTGGACAAAAAGCCCACCAAGCAGCTCAGCAAGTACATAATATGATGGGTCAACAGCTGGTTGACGGATTGGGCTCAAATGGTTGTTTTAAATAGGCTTACATCAGGCTGGCAGCCAGTCACTACTTGGGTTCCATAGGCCTCCATTTTAGTGCTTATATGGCTCCATTTAATGCTTTCAAAAATGACTTGAATGCAGGACTTGAAGATATACTAAGAAATTTTGGTGATGACACTAAATTGGGAGGAGGTATTGACTCCCTTGAGGGTAGAGAGGCTTTGCAGAGAGATCTTGACTTATTAGAGGGCTGGGCAATGGCCAACAATGTGAAGATTAACAAGAGCAAGTGCTGGATTCTGCACCTGAGAAGAGGCAACCCTGGCCACATATACAGACTGGGGGTTGAGAGGCTGGAGAGTAGCCCCATAGAAAGGCATCTGGGGTTTTTGTTAAAAGCAATTTGAACATGAGCCAGCAGTGTGCCCTGGCAGCCAGGAGGGCAAGCATTACCATGGTGAGCACAAGGCACAGCATTGGTAGCCTGGTGATGGAAGGGATTGTTCTGCTCTGCTCTGCACAGATGCAGCCTCACCTCCAGTACTGTGTGCAGGTTTGGTCCGCAGTATGAAAAGGACATTAAAACTATCAGAGTGTCCAAAGAAAGACTACAAAGTTGGTAGAGGGTCTAGAGGGCGAGATGTTTGAGGAGCAGCTGAGGTCCCTTGGTTTGTCCAACCCAGAGCAGAGCAGGCTGAGGGGAGGCCTCATGGCGGCCTGCAGCTCCCTCACGAGGGGAGCGGAGGGGCAGGCGCTGAGCTCTGCTCTCTGGGGACAGCGACAAGACCCGAGGGGACAGCATGGAGCTGGGACAGGGGAGGGTCAGGCTGGGGGTTAGGGAAAGGGTCTGCACCCAGAGGGTGGTCGGGCACTGGGACAGGCTCCCCAGAGCAGTGGTCATGGCACTGAGCTGCTGGAGCTCAAGAGGTGTTTTGACAATGCTCTCAGGCATAGGGTCTGATTGTTATGTAGCCCTGTGTGGAACCAAGCACTGGATGCTATGATCCTTGAGGGTCCCTTCCAAATCAGGATATTCTATGTTTCTGTGATTCTGTGATCAGACGAGCTCTTACAGCTTTTTTTTTTTTTTTTTTTTTTTTTTTTTTTTTTTTTATAAAAGTCACTATGCTTTTATGCATTGAAGTAGTAACTATTATGCTTCTGATGTTTTGCAGTAAAGGTATATATAGATTGTACATATTTCCCTTTGGTGATGACAGAGGAGTGCAATATTTGAGGTGATGAGGGAGAGATCTCCAGGTTCGGCAGGGGTAAAGGGTTTAAAAATGTCCTAATAGGACTGAGTTTTTGAGGATATAACTTCCTCTTTAGGCATTCATACTGTAAGAGTAGCCTTTTTCATCAGATATGCTGCTTATCGATAGAATAGCCTTTTAAAGATCCCCGTAATATTTACAACTGTTTGTTTTACATGTGAACATTTTTCTCTATTTGAAATAAGAGAACAATGCAAACCTCCTGCACAGTTTACTGGAAGCATGCAATGCAGTATCAATGTATAAGTAAACAGTCCACTGGATTAAAGACCACACTGTTTTCAAATATATTTTCAAATTCTACTTGTAAGAATGATGTATGGTAAGTAGAGCATGTTCCAGTAAGGAAGTATATTGTGTTTGGTTCAGAAAATGTATCCTGTATGTACATATATTTTCTTAGCTCTGTGTGCCAAGCCAAACTCCCCAGACAACTGAGTACTGCAACACTGTATGAATTAACACTCAGCTAGTGCCACAGGAGAATGTGCCAGAGATGTTTAATCCCTAGGCAGAGGGAGAAGATCTCTGTCATGACCTACTGACCAGACATTTCTTGGCAATTGCTAATCAACTGTTTTAGCCTTGTATTGTCTATCCTGCCACTATCTTCCAGGAAAGGTCTGAGCAAGAGGTCAATGTAGTTTAAGTAGGTATTGGTTCATTTGTTATCTTTGGTGCAGTGTGCTGCAGTGAACACTTAGCACTCTTCTGAAGGTGAAAGACTTCAACATTGTTTGACATGTTTATTTACTGTAGAATTTGGCTATCAAAGCCCAAGGTTAAAAATACCTTCTGGTGGGAACATTTCTGAGAATACTATTCAGTGCTTTCTATAAGCATTACTTTTTTTTAAAGATATATGTTTGGTAAATCGTGAACTCCACAGGGGTCTGGTAAATGGGGTTACATCAGGCTGATGACCTGTCACTAGTGGAGTTCCCAAGTGCACAATTTTGGGACCAGTCCTCTTCAATGTTTTCATAAATGATTTAGATGAAGGATTTGAAGGTTTTTTGAGCAAGTCTGTGGATGATACCAAATTGGGTGAAGCTGTTGACTCTGTCAAAGGTGGTGAGGTCTCACAGAGAGATGTGGACAAATTAGAGAGCTGGGCAATCCCCAACAATATGAAGTTTAACAAGAGCAAGTGCCGGATTTGGCACCTGGGAAGGGGCAACCCTGACTTAACATTCTAATGGAGATTAGGCGGAAACAGAGAGTGTTTCGCTACTGGAAGGAGGGCCAGGTGTCATGGAAAGAATACAGGGATGCTGTTCGTGTTTGTAGGAAGAAAATTCGTGTGGCTAAAGCACACCTAGAGTTGAAGCTGGCTGTGTCTGTGAGAGAAAATAAAAAGGTTTTTTTTAGATATGTGAATGGAAAAAGGAGAACTAAAGAATACATAGGGCCGCTCCTTGATAGGGAAGGTCTCCTCACAGACAATGACATAGGCAAAGCAGAGACGCTTAACGCCTTCTTTGCCTCTGTCTTCAATGCCGATGATGGGCTTCGGGACCCAGGGTGCCCTGAGCTGGAGGACCGGGACGATGGGGATGACAAACTCCCAACCGACCCTGAACGTGTGCGGGATTTGCTACTCCACCTGGATCCCTACAAGTCCATGGGACCGGATGGGATTCATCCCCGGGTGCTGAAAGAGCTGGCGGATGTCATCGTGGAACCTCTCTCAATTATTTTTCAACGATCCTGGGAATCTGGAGAGGTCCCGGTAGACTGGAAGCTGGCAAATGTTGTGCCGATTTTCAAGAAGGGTCAGAAAGAAGACCCTAGCAATTACAGGCCTGTCAGTCTCACATCAGTGCCTGGTAAAATCATGGAGAAGATGGTTCTCGAACGTATTGAGGCGCACCTGGGGGACAAAGCAGTCATTGGTCCCAGCCAGCATGGGTTTGTGAAGGGTAGGTCCTGCCTAACTAACCTGATTTCCATTTATGATAAGATCACCCGTATGGTGGACCAAGGGAAACCAGCTGATGTGATTTGTTTGGACTTCAGCAAGGCTTTTGACACGGTTTCCCATAGGATCCTACTGGACAAAATGTCCAGCATACAGCTAAATAAAAACATAATACGATGGGTGAGCAATTGGCTAACGGGCAGGGCCCAAAGGGTTATGGTGAATGGGGCTGCGTCAGGCTGGCGGGTGGTCACCAGTGGGGTCCCTCAAGGCTCCATTTTAGGGCCGGTACTTTTCAATATTTTTATAAACGATCTGGATGTAGGAATAGAAGGTATTTTGAGCAAGTTTGCTGATGACACCAAACTTGGAGGAGTTGTGGACTCGGATGAGGGTGGAAAGGCCTTGCAGAGGGATCTGGATAGGCTGGAGAGCTGGGCGATCGCCAACTGCATGAAGTTCAATAAGAGCAAGTGCCGGGTCCTGCACCTGGGACGGGGAAACCCTGGCTGCACGTACAGACTGGGCAATGAGACGCTGGAGAGCAGCCTAGAAGAGAGGGATCTGGGGGTCGTGGTAGACAGCAAGTTGAATATGAGCCAGCAGTGTGCCCTGGCAGCCAGGAGGGCCAACCGTGTCCTGGGGTGCATCAAGCACAGCATCGCTAGTAGGTGGAGGGAGGTGATTGTCCCGCTCTACTCTGCGCTGGTGCGGCCTCACCTCGAGTACTGTGTGCAGTTCTGGGCACCACAGTATAAAAAGGACATGAAACTGTTGGAGAGTGTCCAGAGGAGGGCTACGAAGATGGTGAAAGGCCTGGAGGGGAAGACGTACGAGGAACGGCTGAGGGCACTGGGCCTGTTCAGCCTGGAGAAGAGGAGGCTGAGGGGAGACCTCATCGCAGTCTACAACTTCCTCGTAAGGGGGTGTCGAGAGGCAGGAGACCTTTTCTCCATTAACACCAGTGACAGGACCCACGGGAACGGGGTTAAGCTGAGGCAGGGGAAATTTAGGCTTGACATCAGGAGGGCGTTCTTCACAGAGAGGGTGGTTGCACACTGGAACAGGCTCCCCAGGGAAGTGGTCACTGCACTGAGCCTGTCTGAATTTAAGAAGAGATTGGACTGTGCACTTAGTCACATGGTCTGAACTTTTGGGTAGACCTGTGCGGTGTCAAGAGTTGGACTTGATGATCCTTAAGGGTCCCTTCCAACTCAGGATATTCTATGATTCTATGATTCTATACATACAGACCGGGGGATGAGATGCTGGACAGCAGCCGTGCAGAAAGGGATCTGGGAATTTTGATTGACAGCAAACTGAACATGAGCCAGCAGTGTCCCATGGTGGCCAGGAGGGCCAGCTGTGCCTTGGGGTACATCAGGCACAGCATGGCCAGTTGGTTGAGGGAATGGATTGCTCTGCTCTGCTCTGCGCAGACGCAGCGTCACCTCCAGTACTGTGTGCAGTTCTGGGTGCCAGACTATGAGAAGAAAATAAAGCTGTTAGAGGCTGTTTCAGGAGAGGGCTACAAAGATGGTAGAGGGTCTAGAGGTATGTGGAACAGATGAAGTCACTTGGCTTGTTCAGCCCCAAGCAGAGCAGGCTGAGGGGAGGCCTCATGGTGGCCTGCAGCTCCCTCACGAGGGGAGCGGAGGGGCAGATGCTGAGCTCTGCTCTCTGGGGACAGCGACAGGACCCGAGGGAACGGCATGGAGCTAGGACAGGGGAGGGTCAGGCTGGGGGTTAGGAAAGGTACTGCACCCAGAGGGTGGTCGGGCACTGGGACAGGCTCCCCAGGGCTGTGGGCACAGCACCGAGCCTGATGGAGTTCAAGGAGGGTTTGGAGAATGCTCTCAGACATGTGGTTTGATTTTTTGGGTGACCCTTTGGAGACCCAGGATTTAGGCCGCATCTCGAGTGCTGTGTTCAGTTTTGGGCCCCTCGCTACAAGAAGGACATCGAGGTGCTTGAGCGGGTCCAAAGAAGGGCGACGAAGCTGGTGAGGGGCCTGGAGAACAAGTCCTACGAGGAGCGGCTGAAGGAGCTGGGCTTGTTCAGCCTGGAGAAGAGGAGGCTCAGAGGCGACCTTATCACTCTCTACAGATACCTTAAAGGAGGCTGTAGAGAGGTGGGGGTTGGCCTGTTCTCCCACGTGCCTGGTGACAGGACGAGGGGGAATGGGCTAAAGTTGCGCCAGGGGAGTTTTAGGTTAGATGTTAGGAAGAACTTCTTTACTGAAAGGGTTGTGAGGCATTAGAACAGGCTGCCCAGGGAGGTGGTGGAGTCACCATCCCTGGAAGTCTTCAAAAGACGTTTAGATGTAGAGCTTAGGGATATGGTTTAGTGGGGACTGTTAGTGTTAGGTTAGAGGTTGGACTCGATGATCTTGAGGTCTCTTCCAACCTAGAAATTCTGTGATTCTGTGGTTCTGTGGACTCAATGATCCTTATGTGTCCCTTCCAACTCAGATATTCTATGATTCTATAATAAGTGCATTAGAAAAATGACCTGGATCTCCATTCAGATTGCCATGTATTTAAGATTGTCTCTGTTCAGGGAAATACTGTAGTCCACACTTACCTTTGAACATGCAATTAGTTTTGCATTCCTTTTCTGAAAAAGCCTATTTCCCGGGTTAAAGACTCAGGGAAGAAAAAATAGTTTCTTCCTAGAAAAAGGCTAAGAAAAAAAGGGAGGGAAAGGATAGAAAAAAATCAGACAACAGATGTCTTCTGTTAGTTGCTCACACAAATTTTTTGTGTAGAGAGGAGACAGTGGAGAGAGAGACAGAAGAGACTGCACCTGAAATTCTGCATTTTTTGAGGAATTTTGTTTGAAAGACAGTATTATTTTTGATAAAAAATGGTTCATTATTCAGGTTTATACACTGCTGGTACGTGAACAATGGCAATGCCTATGCTGACATTTAAGGTTAACATGGAGGCTATTTGCTGCCATACTAAGCTGCATGAACTGCCTTTTCCTTCTTGTCACTGCAGCCATTTCCTCCTTGTCACTACCCCAAAACCATCCACTTTGCACTACTGATTTTTCAGCTTTGTTAGTGTTTTAAGGGATACACTGAAATTTGCATGATTCTATGATATCTGAATGTGATTTGTGAACCACTCATGTGAGGAGGGGGTATGTCAAAAGGCTGGCATCGGAATAGAGAATTTTGGGGTTGCAGCTGGTTGGCTTCCTGGGCAGGGAAGCCTAGGGCTTCTGGAGAGCAGTGCAGCTAAGGCAGTGACCCTGTGCAGTGGAGAGAAGTCTGAAGGAGGGGCTCTGGACCTTTTAATGAAGCTGGACTGAGTAGGAACGGTCAGGTGCAAAGACAGAGTGTACCAGAACTGATTTTTCATTTGACAAAGCATGCTTCTGTTGTACAGTATTTCTTCCATTAACCTCAAGGACTAGGTTGCCTGTTAGGCAGAAGCACACGAGCTTTCTACTCTCATGGATTACAGCAAGGAGCTGGGGGTTTATGTCACTTATTCTACTTGAGTTTTACACCCTGCTATTTGGATTAGAATATTTGTGCTTTTGGCTCTCAGTGGCTGTCTGTGACAACCACCAGCCATACTTCTGTTTACAGTCATTACCACAAGGCAATTGGAAACTGCAGCTCTGTGGACGAGATTATCTTCTCTCTCATGCTAGGTTTGTCTTTTACTGTTACACAGCAAAACAAACATTTGTACAGCTAATAAAACCCTTTTTTAGAGACAGACAGAAATGTTGCATCCTGGTTGGGTGAGCTTTTGATGTAGGACTCAGGTAAGACAGGTTTACCATTAATGTTGATACGGATGAGGTGATAAATGAGGGCTGTCCTCCCCCCCTTGCTGCCCACAGAGTGCTTTGCCCAGTGGTCTTTGGTTAGTCCTCTGTAATCAGACATGGAGGAGCCTCCTGGGTAATAGCAGTGAGATTTAGATAAGAATCCTGAAGCAAGAGGAGGCTGGCATCTTTGTCAGCTTCTAGGAAAGGAGAGCCTTGCGAAATGTTTAGTCAGAGGCTACAGCACTTGCCAAGGCTCTTAACTAAACAGCAATCTAGTTAGATTTCCTTCAGTTTGTGGATAAAAGTGATAAAACAATGCCTAATTTCTCAGGATCATACAATCCTTGTTTTATGAAATTGTCAATGAACAACTCCATTTTTGTCACTGAGAAATATAAAATTATAAATGAAAGAGATATATGTCTTTCAGTGTAAGGGACAGTTTTGAACATGTGCTATAACCTTGCCTGTCCCACAAGAATTAGTGTTTCATTGTAATTTTTTGGCTTGTAGAAGGAAAGAAAAGAAGAAAAAACCCACAAACTTACAATGTAGAAAATATGTGAAAAATAAAGAGCCAAAAAAAAGCTCATTTGATAAAATTGCCTTTTATTTTGAGCTTACATTTTTTATCTTAAAAAGATATTTTTGATGGCACACAGCTTCAGAAGAAGCACCCTTGCACTTACAATCTGCGGAGAATCCCCATTGATTTGTAGTTCTCTGATTCTGACTTAAATCACACAGAAAATCTTACTCTTCCTGTTTTCTAGGGAAGGCTTGACAGCACAGTGCTGCAACAAGATTGCATGTTATGAGGGCTCCATTCACGAAATAGATTTACAGAACATTAAATACAGCTTTAGTATTTCCATCATAACAAAAACTATGAGTATGCCTATATAAATACACAGTGCAGCTTTTGTGATGCGCTACCCTTTTCCTTCTTTTTTTTTTTTTTTTTTTTTTTTTTTTACACTCCAGTTCACAAGAGCATCAGTAGTGCAAATTAATGAGATTTTACTGTATACCTATCTTGTAACAAGCTCTTGGATGTATTTCAGCTGATGTGTTTGATGCCAGTGCAATGAGTTAATTTTCAATGTCTTTGTTGGTGAGGGATTTCTCAAGCTCTTCTGCAGGGTTGGATTTCTTCTGGCTTGGGATTGCAGGTAGGACACGGCTTGGTTTCAGAGGCTCTCCTGATAGACCAGGCAAGAAAGAATATAGCATATGACTCTGAGAATGTCCCCTCTTCTGGGATCTAGAGGTTGGGGCTGGTGGCAGAATGACAGCTCCAGTCCTTAAGGAATTTAAAGGCAGGGATTTAAACTTCTTATCACCCTGAGATGGTAGCTGAACTACAGAAAAAAAAAAAAAAGAAAAAAAAAAGAGAGAGAGAGAGAAAGAGTGTACAAGAATGAGAAGCATGAAATTTTTACAAATGATATGTTGTTGCTTTTTTTGAACTGTTATTTTTTGTTGTTGTTGTTGTTGTTGTTGTTGTTGTTGTTGTTGTTGTTGTTGTGTTGTATATAAATAAACCCACATTTGAAAGATGTGATAAATATATGGGTAAAAAGTCCCTGAAGTCTGTCAGGGCTAATCTTCAGCTGAAGAAAAGAATTCCAGTATCAAGAGATTTACTTCATGTTTGGTGATCCCTAAGACCCAACAAGGTCAAAGGTTTACTTTTGATAAGCACAGAATCTGTAGTTTGTCTGAAAGAGATTCGGTCTGTTCAGAGAGATTTCCAGAAGCCATTTTTTTCTTCAGAAAATGTAGGGTTGACTGAAACAGAAATATTCCATGGAAATATATTAATTTTAACACAACTTTTGTGTGTGGTAGGTGGTCTATAACCCTCTGGTAAAAACATTAGGAAGATGAAATGGAAGAGCTTGGGAAAATATCTTGGTTTCTCTAGGCACAGTCAGTCATGAAGGTAGGTACAAACATCTGCTCTGCGTGTCACAGGGCACAAGAGCAGCCCAATACAGCACACTTAAGACCGGTGCTGAGACACAAGAGCTGCAACTGTTGCATGTCTTGTGCTTGTCAACAGCCTTGTGAGAAACTGAGGATTTAGAGCATCCTTCACCTCCACCTCACATCCAGCAGTGTAACAGTGTTTGTGCTTTAGGGTTAGTACAGTTCTGTGCCTTCTCTAAAGAAGCTTGTCCTCAAGCTCTTTCAGTCAGGCAACTTGTTAACTAATCACACAAGTTTTTAAAAGGAGAATTCAAAACCTTAATGGTAGACCTCTTTATCTCTGCCTTAGACTTTGTTGTGGATTACATTAGACTCTATTCATTTTATTCACTGTTTAATTCACATGCTCTTTGCCTTGGCCATTCTTTTTTTTAAAATTTATTTATTATTATTTATTTATTTATTTATTTATTTATTTTCAGTCTAGCCATGTCAGAGATTCCCAACAAGAGTTAACACCTATTTTGGTTAGAGATCCTTCCTCACTATTCTTCACATTCGTTTTTCCTTGGTTGCAGTCTCAATCTACCTGCAATTTCCTTCCATCTGCACCTGTCATGATGAATATACAATATCAATGTTTGTGTCTGAAATGTTTCATGCTACTAGTCGTGGCAGCCTCCAGAAGGTTATCTGGATTTTCTGCCCATTTCGATAGCTTTTCCTTTGAAATTAGCCACAAATGCTTCCTAGTGGTTAGGTATTAAAAGCCATTCTCTGACTGGTATCATGTTGGTGTCCTGGTTCTTTGCATGCAGAAAGAGTTCTGCTATAAAGTACTCTGCTCAAAAGGTGACTTTCTCAGCCAGGTGTTATCATTTCATTTCCTAGTTAACCCCATTGAAAACCTGAGTATTCTTGTTTACATTTTTCCCAGCAGACCCTTTGATTATTCCTTTTTCATAGTGAGAAATTTTTCTGGTGCAAATTGAAAGCAATTCTACACAAATTAAGAACGGAGAAAAGTATCCTCTCTTAATCCTATGAAAATCGTGTGTAATTTCAGAAAAAAACATCTTAAGATAATCCAGACTTTTACTGTTTGAATAGAGAATAACATTGTAAATAAACTCTTTCTTATTAGAAATAACAGGCCAAATAATCAATTGGTATGAAGTGAATTGGTAAGTACTGCAGTCAATGTGTCTGTAAAAAGCTGGACCTTGTAAGTGAATTTTAATGTCAAAAAAAATATATATAAAAAAAATAAAAAAAATCCCCCCAGATAAACTAAATGTTAAACACATTTGAGGAACTTATAGACAGAATAGTGGGTAGAGTATCTTGAAGGCTGTAGATTAAAAAGACAGAAAAAAAGGGGTCTTCAGGATTTCAGATATATTAATCTAACTTTCATACATAATAACCTGTCTGTGCTGGTGTTTCTCAGAAGTGAGTCTTTGAAGATATAAAGTCAACCTTCTCACTGTTCATCAAACAACATCAAAAAGAGTTACTTGGGGTGTAATAATTTCCTGGACAACAGGTTTACGGTGCAAAATGACCTTGATAAATTGGAGAAATGGTAAGAAATTTAGATAATGAAATTCAGCAAAACAACATGCAAAGTACTATACTTAGGACAAAAAAAGAAAAAAAGAAAAAAAACACAATCCAAGCCACCAAAAGTACACATGAAAAATGGGAAATAGCTGGCTGGGTCAGCAACAGTAGTACAGCTAACTGGGGATACAGGCTGTGCCCAAGTCAGAAATAAAACTGCAAAGTTTCAAATAGAAACCCCGCAGCTTCTGTGCCACAGTAAAGCAGAAGCACAACAGTTTTGTCATGCAAGCACTTTTGTGCTAGTAGATTTACCTAGCGTATAATTAAGGAGTCAGAAATTTGTTCCGTTGAACACAAATGAACCTCTCTGATGTCTTTAGTGAGCACTAGAAGAGTTTTGCAGACATGGATTTTTTTTCACTATATACATGTACATTGTGACAAAGAGGCTGAAGTTCTCCTTGCCATCTTTCCCTGTACACATTACATCTTTTTTTATTTACTTATCAGGGGTGGTAATTGTCTAAGACTCACCAGATGTCTATCAGGGGCAAAGCAGAAGCTGTTTCACAGAGAGGATTTAAAAATTTGGAAGATTTTTTTTTCAGGCTAATTTCAGTACAATTCAAATTGTGATGGCCAGAGCAGGCAGTATTGTACTGGACCTCCTTGTCCCTTGTCAATTTAATGTAATTCACAGATTATGTTCAAGTTTCATTTCTGTTCAGAAGTTCAGGAAATGGCTTAGCTGTTGCTTCCAACATCAACAAAAAAGCACCATTAGTAATTTGCTTCAGTTTATATATTTATATATATTTGTGTGTGTGTGAGTACAATATAGTAGCCTGTATCTTTTCTGGCACATGATTAAAATGCTTTGGGTTCACAAAATTTTGGCATGAAAGCCAAATGCATGCTAAGAAGGCCAGTTATTTCTTTGGGGCATATGCATATGTTCATGCATTCAAAGTTTACACCTGTGTGAAACATCTCCAGAACACTTTATGTTCTTGATAAGCCTTAATGGTGGGTTTAAGTAGGGTGTAAGCAGTTTAGTTTGATTTCACCTCCATGCCTTCACAAACCCATACTCCTTGAAGAAAGGAAAAAACATCAGCCTAACGTCCATACTCTCCCCTAACATGGATCATGGATCCCTAATGCATGGATGATAGTGAAATTTCCAGTCATGATAAATAAAGGCAAAAGTAACTATTGATCCCCAGAAATTGTTGTTAAATGACCTGCAGAAATAGCTTTTTTTTTTTTTTCTTTTTTTCTTTCTTTTTTTTTTTTTTTTTTCCCTACAAGTAATAGCCCCAGTGTGGCTTTAGACTTTCTGTGCCACATGAAGAAGTGAGAACAGCAGAGAGTTCTCTTGAATTTCCATATTTGCTTGGAAAATGATTCTGGCACTGTGAGAGTGGTGTGTGATGGCTGTGAGTTTGCTATCCAGGGGTTCTTGGGAGAGTTGCAGGATGAGGTAGGAGGGGTGTTTGAGTGGAGGAGCAGCAGCATGCCGCGTAACAGTGATGCTAGGTCATGAAAAGGCTACTCATGAAGACATTTGATGTACCCCTTTGGCCCTGGAAATGTCTGGAGTGTGAGAGTTCATAAACTATATTTTAAAGTTATTGAAGTATTCTTTTCCTAAGCTACCATATAATTACTATTGTCTTCCTCCTAACCTGTATCTTTAAATATTTTTACTTGGAGGTTAAAGCATCTCTTCCCGTTTTTTTTTTTTTTTTTTTTCTTTTTTTTCTTTTTTTTTCCATTGCCCTTCCTTTTCTGGGAGATGTTTCTTCTTTTTGTTTATTTCTGAAAAGTTTCAGTTCTCTCTCTAATTTATGCTTATTTTATCTTTCCAACTCAGTGGCTTTTTTTTTTTTTTTTTTTTTTTTTTCCCTCCACTGGTTTTGTTGCATGTATTTAGCACACATCTAGTGTAACAAAAGAAAATACTAGAAAAACAAAAATGTTTGTACTCAAACTTCTTTGCTGGAACCATATGTCTGAGTAATGGCTGTGTCTGGAACAGTAATATTTTTAGGGCTGGATGGTGACTGAAATCTTGGCTCTGAAACAGTTACTTGGAAAGCTCCAGGATGAAATGTGTCATTTGTATTAACAAAGAAGAAACATAATCTATTTTGCAAATAACTTTCCTTTTCTTTTATTAGCTTGATCTGATGTTCAAGCAGTAATGACACCTGGATAAATGTGCTATGTTAGTTCATTACATGATGATTATGAACTATAATAGTTATATCTCATTTATAGAGCACTTTTTTTTTTTTTTTTTGGCATGAGACTAGAACTAAAATCCTTGTTGTCCGTGTGAATTTCTGCAAAAACACCACTGATTATGAAATCTTTTTTTTTTTTTTTTTTTTTTTTCCTTTTAGGATTTTGCTTACAACTATGTTAATTAGAAAACATAAAGAATGTTAATAAAAAGCTTGAAAACAAAAAGAAGACTTGGAGCTGGGGTTTTCAAAGCAGTTAGAAGATTTTCCTTCTCCTGAGGAGGCAGGCAATACCACCTCGGTATTCCGCATGTTATTCTTCTTCCTTTCTCACTTACTGTGCAGCAGCAGTGGAGGATTCTGCATTTCCCCTACCCAGTCTGATGTTCCCTATAAAGATACCTCTGCTGTTTCATTTTTAGTAATGTTGTCATAGCTGCAGCACGGCTTCAGAAGCTTACATCATAAGAGGCTTTAGCTTTGAAATTTCAATGCTTTCGGACCTAGCAGATCTGCAGAATGGCAAATAGCAAACTGCAAATCCTTGTTCAAAATACATGGAGGGATTTGGACTTAGTGGAGCACAAGAGTGTGAGGGCAGGACACTGCTGGGAGTAGTGTTTGTATGTGAAATTTATATGTGCATCCTGCCTGGGACACTCACTAAGTCTTGGCACTCCTCCTGTGCTGTTGGAGCAGGGTGAGGCTTTCCCTACCCTTTGGGATCTTTCTTCTTACTTCCTTGAGGATGAAGACCTGGCTGATAGTGCAGAAGAAAAAGGCTGATGCTCTCTCAGTCCCTTTATTTTAGTTCCCAAAACAGTCCGTTCTAGAATGAGAGAAGCGAATGGTTCCCATCCTTGTGCAAGAGCTGGTCCAGCTGCTGTGCTTAGGATAAAGTGAGGTCTGTCTTGAAAATCATCAAGGATCATCTGTTTCAGAAACCTGATAATCTCAGTGTTATCCTCTTTCCTCTAATTTTCACTAGCAAAAGGATGCAAAAATCAGTGTCTGTTATGATATTTTTCATGCTGTTTGTAAAAGAGCCATTCCTTATCCTGGCTTTCATCCCAAATACCCAGCCTTTCTCTGGTGTGCAGTTTTGAGGGTGTTGTCATCCATCTCCAATGACCCCTTACATAGTGCAAGTCACTGTGTTACATTAGGTCCTACCCCCTGTGAAACACTACGAGACATGTAGGTATCCACAAACCCTTCTGAGAGTGAAAAATCCCATCTCTGTGAGAATTCCAGTCTCTGCTCTGGAAAACAAATGCAACACCAGGCTTTCCTCTCTGCTGATTTAGATTATATCTGTTAGATCAGCTCCGTGGAACTCACTGGAGAAAAGGGTTGAGATCAGCAGCACAAAGTCCAGCTGGAGGTGGGCCAGTCGCTAGTGAGATACCCCTGGATCTGATACTAGGGCCAGTACTGCTTAACATTTTCATTAATGACTTGGATGATGACACAGAGTGCGTGCACAGCAACTCTGCAAACAGTCAAAATCTGGGAGAGGCTGATACCAACGATGGAAGTGCTGCCATTCAGAGGGACCTGGAAAGGTTTTTGAAATGAACTGACAAGACTCGTGATATTCAATAAAGGATATTTTGATATTCAAAATCCTGCACCTGGGAAGGAGTAGCACCCTGCACCAATGCATATAAATGCCTGACTGGGGAAAGTAAAGAAGAGGGGTCAGAATCTTCTCAGTGGTAACCTATGAAGGCAAAACAGTCAGTGGGCACAAACTGAAATACGGGAAATTCTACTTAAACATAAGACGAAGCTTTTTACTTCAGGGGCAGTCAAACACTGTAACAGGTTGCCTGGAGTGGTTGTGCCATCACATCTTTGGAGATATTCAAAACCTGTGTGGTCCTGAGCAATCTGCTGCAGGTGGCCCTGCTGTGGGCAGGGGGTTGGACTGAGCAATCTCCAGTGGTGCCTTCCAAGAAACCTCCCTCAAGCACTCAGCTGCCACTTACGGAGGCGCACAGTATGATACAGCACATGAGACTTGATTGTACTTACTTTTTTGAGCACAGTGGTTAGATATAGGAGCTAGGCTGTTCCGTACTGGAGAAAGATCTTTTATTTTGGGTTGGCCCGTGGACATCTGTTGAAAGTTTTTACCTGTGGGAGAAAAAGAGAGTCTATTATTGTAAGAAAATAGTTGTGAATAATAAGATGCACAGTAGATCTCTGGTTTCTAAAGAAAAAAAGTATTTACCAGGGATATGTAATAATAGGAAAGAAATGATTGAAGAAAGCTCTTTACATATTTAAAAAATGACTGATTTAGTGTAACTTCTGTGCGTACACTTGCTCTCATATAATATCATAATTGGTGTTTAGACATGTTCCAGTAGCCAGGTCCACATAAGAATATTTGGATGCTAGATTTGAAGAAATGTTCAATTAGACAGATTTAATTTCAGAATAAAATTGTAGAATCCTAGAATCAGAGAATGGTTTGGGTTGGAAGAGACCTTTAAAGATCACCCAGCTCCATCCTCTCCTGCTTGAGCAGGGGTCCCTCCCACCAGACCAGGCTGCCCAAAACCCCATCCAGCCTGGCCTTGAGCACCCCCAGGGATGGAGCATCCACAGCTTCTCTGGGCAGCCTGGGCCAGTGCCTCACCACCTTCTGAGTGAAAGCTGAGCTCAAAAACTTTTCTAATATTGTCTCTGCCTTTCTAAGCACTATAACACAGAGTTCAACTCCTGGTTGGAAAATCAGGCTAGAGGAAGTCTGTCAGCAGATTAGTTTTGCTGCAGATGAAATATAGCAGAACTGATACAAACAGATAAGGATTCTTATTAAACTATGTTTCTGGCAATTTGCTTTTACCAAGAATAGACACTGGAAATAGAAATTTTCTAGCTGTGGCATTTTACTGGCTTAGACCAAAGCTGACTTTGGTCTAGTGCTGTTAAAATAGACTATGTGTTAGGTGATATAATGCATTTCACTACACAAACACCGCATCAAATATTATTAAAAAAATAGAAACTCAAACTCCAAATCAACATTTTCCCCAGATCCTTTCTCCGACTTGATCATACTGAGTGGTGTTGGCATCTCTCAGATTTTTCATTTTTGTTGTCCCCAGATCTGAGGTGATCCATGTAAGGAGCCTTGAGATGTCTTCTCAAACCGCTGCTTGCCCAGCATGGCATTGCAACACAGCTCATTGCAGAACAAGCATATGTTCTGTTTGCATGCAGAGATGAAGGGAGGCACAGGCTGGATCTAGTAGAACATGTTAAGCAATAACAAGAAATGAAATGATACAAATTGCTTTGATGGCTTTGTGGCTGGTACTTGAATACATCTGTGTATTACTGGCCTGGCAAGCTAAACCTATAGAAAAGCAGTTACAGAACAGTGTCCTAGAAGTAATTACTGAAGTAATTGTCAAGACTGCTGTACAAGCGTTACTAGCTAAATGGTTTCTGTGTGCAAAGAGCTAAGTTGGTGTAGACCAGATAAAACCCACACAGAGCAGTGCATTCTTCACCTTGGCATGGAACAAGATCCTGGTCCAAAGCCTACAGCAGCTGATAGACATTGGATCATTCTTTTGGTTCCCATGGGTAAAGCTAATGTGTATTGAGCTAAAGCACGAAGAGTCTGTTATGGATGAGCTGCATCTAATACAAACAGACTTTGTTCTCCTTTTCCCATGTTTTACTCTTTATTTGGTCTTTAATATCTCTCCAAGGTAATCACAAGGTGTGTGTAAAGGTTGGTAAATGTCTTCTACACATATTGCATACTCTGTGCACAAAGAAATAATTATATTGACTCCAAAATAGAAGAAAATCAAGCCAGCTGCTCCCATTAGCAATTCAAGTTGTATTGGTTTTATTGCGATGCTTACACTGAGCACTAATGCCTTATTATGTATGTACCATTATGGCCTTGATGAGGGCAGGCTGTTTTTTTCTATCAAGAGATATATTTATTTCATAAATGGGGTTATCTGGCAGCAAAACAAA
The DNA here is from genome assembly GCF_047663525.1 of Anas platyrhynchos. Lineage (NCBI taxonomy): Eukaryota > Metazoa > Chordata > Aves > Anseriformes > Anatidae > Anas > Anas platyrhynchos. The sequence continues at coordinate 19,132,181 of NC_092621.1, forward strand.
AGTACAAAGCATAATCATATTTGTGAGGCTGATATGAATGCTTGGAAAAAAAAAATGTCTACAGGTTCTGGCATCAAGTGGAACTATTCTTCTGTTCTTCCTTCCTATATGCTTTACATAATATCAGAGAAGAAAAGGATTCTTCTTTCTGTAAGACATTATCTTTGTCACCCCTGAGGGCATATTTATGATGGCATCTGAAATGGAAAAGAAGCAATTTCTAATTTCTTGATTGTAAAGTGCAGGACTGTTCACATTTTGTTTATTGACTTTTTTTTTTTTTTTCTTTTTTTACAGTTTGATCTCTGATTTTCCTTCTTGTTGGGATACACATTTGCATTATAATTTTGTTTGTTTGTCTGTTTTGTGGAAAAGCAGTGACATTATGGTGAATGTCTCGCTGTAAATCAGTTCTTCACTTTGAGTAAGAAACAGCCACATTGATCAGTGTTGCTCTACTCTTTCCTGACATGAACTGTTTCCCTTTTGACTATATCATACTGCTTACGCCAACAGACGAGTAATAATAGCCTTCCTTTTAATGTTACCTATTCAAGCAACTAGAAATTACTGGACTGCTGTACAAACCTATTAAAAAGTATTGCATTAGACCTGGCAGTTTAGTAATCTGCAGGATGAATGGGTGATAGAGGGAGGCTCCATCCGGTTAGAGGGTGGTAACAGCTGCCTTTTTGTTTGAGACAGCCCTGCTTTGTCCACGTTACCAGGAATTTCTTCATTTATACCATTTTCCCAATGAAAAGTAGGTGGCAGTGCATTTTGCAAAAAGAGATGATTGCAAAGGTCACAAATGCAAAACGTTTCAGATGGTGGCTGCCAGCTCAGCCCTGTGGCTGGCAAGGACTCCTCCTGCAATATTGGCAGTCATTTTTGTTGCAGTCCATCTCTGTTCAACTCAGCAGAGTAAGACAAAGCAGTTATTCTGAGATAAACCACTAGTGTGATAGGTGAGTCTCACTCCTACCCACAGCAACCTCTTCCCTTTGAATTTCGGGCTGGGCTAGTAAATTGACTCATCTTTCATTTCCAGGAGCACAGAAAACAGAACAAAAAAACCTCTAGAAATCCCCCATTGATATGCCAGCTGCCCTGGTAGCAGTGAGTACAAAAAGTAGCTCTGACTTTAATAAAAGGCGTGGTCATGCAAGACAATCAACACCGTGTGTTAGCTAAGAAAATATTTTTCAGACTGAGCTCCCCTAGCTTATCGACACCCACAGTCCTGTCTCAGATGTTGGAAAGCTGCGCGCAGCCCCCACAGCCATGCCTGGAGAAATAGAGTATTAACACTTCAGTGTCCACCAAAGACCAGATGCTGTTTTCCCCCTCAGCTAGGCCTCCTGCAGGAAAAAAGCAACGAGGAAATGTCTTTCTGAGAGCGCTGCCTGCGCGGTGCTGCTGGCTGGGTTGGAGCCAGGGCACGGTTTTCTTCTGATCCCTGCAAGTCGTGCAGGCACAGCACTTCTGTGCGCTGGAGACCTGCAGGCCCTGAAGCTCATACAGTAAATGCAGTTCTAATTCACTGCAAGGCAGGTGGCTTTAATTACAGGGCAGACGGATTTAAACCACACACATGAGCATGAAAAGGGATAAGCTGTTCTTTTTAGCACGAGAAAATGTTAGACAATATCTGGGTTGTGCAATGTATTCCTGCCAGACACTCTCTGCCTCCTTACATGCTTTTATTTCATTCACTTCAATGGAAGTCCTTTATGCCAGCTAAAGGAATTTTTTGTTGTTGAAAAGTTTCGTTAAAGGCAGCAGGTACACAGAAAGCTGGGCTTGCAGCAGTCTCAGGCTGCTTTCCTCTGAGAAGATAATAAACTGCCAGAGCTCTGTTCTTCATCTGGACAAAGAAAAGCTAGCTCCCACTGCAGTGATTAGAAGATTTTCCATAACTGATGCGATTTTCCCTCGTTCATGCATGTAGACTGCTACTCCTCTACTGAGTCCTAGTGCAAGTGATGGAGTCTGTTCTCAGTCACTGGCCTGTTTTTTGTTTTGGTTTTGGTCATAGGATGTTCTTTCCCAAGAAAAGAAATGGGTGGGACGGTACTTTCCCATAAGAAGTATTCATAGGCTAGCTAATTCCACCAAGAAGTATTCCCCCATAGTCACCCTCTGGTATGGTTTATCCAGTTTTAATTCATTCCTCCTCCTGCTGAACAAACAAAAGATCTCAAACATCTCAGCCTCACTGGGCCCTATTATATTTGGGTTGCAAGGAAGCCCTGCAGGTTTTCTTGTCTGCCACATGTGAGCTGAACCTTGCAGACTTCAGCATAGAAAGAATAATGCTGGAGCAATCCTTGATAGCTATATGTAGTTTGAGGTTTGTATGGTTGAGTGAACAGCTGAAGAGTGCACAGTAAAAAAGTAGTTACACCTACAGACCAGGTCTATCGAGTTTTCAGGAACTTGGCCTGATGTTCAGGAAGTGGAACTTTTTGAATAGCTTCTTTTTATGCTGCAAAACTATTTCTGGCCTTTAGTTGCACAGTGTAAAATCACCTGTCATTCTGAAATTGCCTTACCTCCTCTCATTATTAGAGAAGTGAATAAAGATTTGCTGTTCTACGTCTCTCTTTGCCTAGGAGTTACTACAGCTTGCAGTGCCATGCAGGGTTCCGTAGTGACCTGACCTAACTGAGGGTTCCTCTTGGACAGGGTTTCTGTTCACTCCTCTTTCAGCTGTAAGATAATGGCTCATGCCTGTTGAGGGGAGGTTAGATTAATTTATTGTATCATGTTTAGTCCTTGTAATGGTGTACTGGTAGGTTTGGCAATTGCTTTTGCTTGCTTCATTTTCAACTGGATATTACAGTTGGAAGGCATGCTAGACGTGCTTAATTTTGGCATGAGACTAATCCCAAAGGTAATGAAGTTGGAGACTCTGATACGTTAAAGTGAACTCCAGTGTACAGGCCATCCAGCCAGATTAATCTAAACATGGATGAGAGTCAAAGTACTAGATCCCAAATCTTGCCAAACGCTTGTTTTGAGTTTACTTCAGAATTCTGATACTCTACTTCATTATTGTTACACTGCCGTTTCCAAACCACAACATAAAACCATTTACGCTCTCTGCAAATTTAGCAACCTGAATTCAGCTATGGAAAAAACCTCAGCACAGCACATTAAATCAAATAGCTTGGGGCTGGGAGAGTGGGAAGGGACCTGGAGTCAGGTAAGTCCATGTGTGCTGTGCTGGATGGCTCTGCATCAGCTCATTTCTTTGTGCAGACATATACTGACTTCACCAGAAGCAACTCTCAGCAGAGTTAAAGATCTGAAAGCAGTACTTCTCCCTTACACATCTGCTTCCAGGGTTAAATGAAGACAGAATGCAATGGGCATGACAGTAGGTATTAACTTGCAATTCACGAAACATGTATGTGATCTGGAGGCTCTTACCTTGCTCAGGTACCATGCATGTCTCCTAATTACCTTTGTTTTTGCTGCTAGACCTAATCAGATACCTGATTCTCATAATTAGAACTCTGATGTCTACTCATATCTCTGATTTCCCACACCTAAGCTTCTTGCTTCAGCTGTCAGCTCATGTCCTGTACGTACAATATCTGCATTTTTACTGCTCAGAATAAGAGAATATCCTGAGTTGGAGAGGACCACAAAGATCCACCTCCTGGACATACAAAGAGAATAAACTGAAAAAAAAACATATTAAAGAAATGGAATCATTATGGGGCAGACTTACCTATCTTTTCTTACTCAGCTTGCCACATCAACAGAGATTGTAGGATATGGGAGATAGAGAAGAAAGAAATTACCTGATGGAGACCTGGGGAGTGAGGGAAGGCGGGGAGGGCACAAAAGCACATGGTGAGATCTATCAGAGTTTATGCCATTTATCATTTTGTCTGCAGGAGTTTTGGTACAGACTTTGTAGGAGTGTATTTGGTTAGACTCTGTGTTCCAGGGGTTGTCCAGCAAAGCCTGGCAGCTGCTTCTGTGATCCAGCAAGTCATGTTCACTCCTGCTCTTTTGAGACCTGTGTGCAAAATGGTGGTTGCTGGTGCTGGAGGAGATGCTTGAAGCTGTGCTCTGGGAAGCAGTGAGGAAGGAATTGCCCACCGTGATTGGGGGGAGGCTCTGGGTTCGGATAGGCAGAAGACCATGACAGTCTGGAGGCTTCTGTTCTGGTATGAGGTACTTTGTGTCTGTGCTCCTTCTTTTGAAGTCAGTGGTGGTCACACACTCATCCAGGATGTCTTTGCAGTTTGTGTCCATGATGCAATCAAAAGTGGTGATGATGTCGTCTACTTCCGAAGTCTCTTCTGTAGGATATCTGTCTCTGCTTCTATCTTTCTGATTGGTTTTCTGGTCCTCTTTCTTCTTTTTGCAGGAGAAGATGTTGTTCAGCATACTGAATCTTCCTTCTTTCTTTAGGATTCTATTGTTTGGAGAGGGAAACTGATGAACCAGCTCAGATCTACTGGAAGTACAAATCAAAATGTGGTGCCATTACTCAGCAAAGAATGAAATAAACACTGCCTGTGATAGACCACGAAATGGGGTACATACTGTTCAGATACATTTCTAGGGGTGGCTCACAGTGGGAGAAAATAAGGAGTCCAAATATGTAATTAACAAAGACTGAAAATGATACTGCATTACTTCACTCTTTCTGGTGGGGTTCATTGCATTACACTTATCTTCAAGCAGACTCAGTGCAGCTATCAGGAAAAAAAAACAACAAACTTTTCTGGCTTCAGTATCTACCAGCTGCAGAATCATTATCCTTAATAGTGAGGCAAGATCCAATAACAACAAGAAGAACACACAGGGATCTTTAAAACCAAGTAGTCTTTGTATTATGTCATATTAGGAAAATGATATTTCCAACAATACAGTCATTGCTAACACTGTGAGAAAGACACTACTTCACATTTCTTTTCCTTTCCTTTTCTTGCCTTTCCCTTGCTTGCCTTATTATTTTTTTTTTTTTGGGGGAGGTCACCAACCCGTGTATTGAACAGGCCTGGCACAGTTTCAGAAGACCTATCAAGATAATTACCTACAGTGGTGTTGCTGTAGTGGTTTTTAGATGAGATTTTGACTAATCAGCTTTGCAGACCTCCTCAGGCAGAGCGCAGCGCAGTAGTAGTAGGAGGAGATGTAACACTACCCATGTCTCACCATTTATAACACAGGAAATAACACTGCCTGCTGACTGGAAAGGAGGGGCAAGCACAAAGAAATGTGATGATAAATGTCTTTGTAAGTGTGTGCTCGTTTACCAAAGTTGTAGAACTGAAATGAATTAAATGACAGCTGCTGAAACCTGAGAAATATGAAGAAAGAGGAAGATCATAAGCAATGGTAAAAGAATTATATCTTTTTTAACAGAAAAAAAAACCAACAGGATAAGAAGAGATAATTGAAGTAGAGAACTGAAGTAGTCTAAGAAAATAATCCCAAGCCCTTACCATGAACATGAAAATTTAAAATTTATTTTACTATCTGTCTGGCAAAACTATTTTTTTTTTCTTTTCAATCTATCTCTCTGTCTGATTACATGAATACACAGCCAGTGTGCAGAGATTTCAAAAAAGCAGAGGTCATATAACTAAAGGCTGAAAGATAAATCTAAAGGCTGTAGGATAGATTTTGTGCACAAAGGTGTCTGAGCAGTAGCTATACCCACATTGTCTTGGTTCAGAACCCTCCACTGACTGGCAGACTTACACTGTAACCACAGTGATGAGTCTTCAGTAGATGACTAATTCTAACGTTGCTATCTTTGTGGAAAATTTGGGTTCAGTATTGCATATGAATTGAGCCATCACACAGGGCTCAAACCCCTCAGCAGCATACAGAAAGTAATGAATTTATTTTCTAGTCAGTGCTAATATGAGCAAAGTGTGAACTTTTCCTTTACCTGCTCTCCTGAGACAGCAGCTTGATGCACGCTGTGTGACCACAGTACATTGCATATGTCAGAGGAGTGTTTTCATTGATGTCTCGAGGGCTGCTGTCTATCCCCAGCTCTAGCAGTGTCTGCACACAGTCAGCTTTCCCTGCTGCTGCAGCCCAGTGCAAAGGCGTCCTAGGGAAAATGGGAAAACATCATTAAAATAAATTAACAATTGTGCTATGTAAACTGTTAGTGACACAATGAGGTGTGCTCCTATGCTACTTGTCCAGATTCACAACATCCATTTTACGGAATTCTTCAGCAATTTATCCCACATTGATGTAGTTCCCAGTAGTAGGAATAAAACCATAGACCAGCATCTGTCTACGTGCATCTGTTTGGCTGTAATAAAGGTAGATATGGTGCTGAAGGATGCCAATGCATGCTATATGATAGCATCACTTCCACTGCTGGAGCTGTAGAGTGGGAGAAGCTTCTGAGGTTCTCAGAGCAGAATTTGAAAAAAAATCTTTGTAGTGTCCACCACAGAGGGACAAGCCCTTCTCATCTTTACAGCAAACACAATTAGCCATGGTGGGCATGAAGGCAACAGGAAAAGAAGCCTCTCCAAAACAAGTAGAAGGACTGGACACATCTACCAGGCTGTCATTGTCTCTGACAATTTTTATGTTCCTTGGTGGGCACAGACTGGACAAGGTATAATTGTCTTGAATTTAGAGGGAGAATCAAGCTGATTTTCTTATTGGCAGTGGATGCTCATCTTTCTAAACTTTTGTCCACTTTCAAAATTGTAATACTTCACTCTTGTGAAATCTCTGAAAGCACAGAAAAAAACACAAGGAAAATGTGCAAGAAGAAAGAATAAAATTGACTTTTCTGTGCCCTTTCTTGCAGTCACAGTGATTTCAGATGGGTGCAGTCAGAAACAGCATGGAATGGAAAAGTACTGTGTATTTGTATTTAACAGCTTATCTTTTCCCTTCTTCAAGTGTGATACCTTCTATGGAAATACCTACGAACACGTAATAGAAGGTACTTTCTTTACTGAACTCTTAACTGTAGTAGCTCCTCCCCTCCCTCTTCTTTCCACAGAAACAGAGCCTTCTCTACTACGCTTTCCCAATGTTTAGAAACTTCTCCAGAACTCTGTTGATTTTATTTCTGTTCCATTTTATTGGATTTTTCCATGAAGAATGCTATTATTTTAAGTACCTGAAGACCTAAGCCAAGAAAACTTTGGCTTTTGCTCCACTGAGCAGGATAATCAACCCAGACTGGGCAGTTGGGTCTATTTGCATTAATTAACTTTGCAGCAAAATTCCAAGGGACATGGATATGGTGTGATACAGGAATTTATGATACAGTGATTTCATTTCCCTTGTGAGAATAGAAGGCAAAGGCTCCCTGGTCCTTCTAGGAATGCTGTGTTAGCATCTGATCAGCAACAAGGGAATGTTGCCGTGTCTTGTATGCAAATAGCAGCAGGATCACAGCTTCAAGATGTAGGATCCTGTTCTATTGTTTTGAGAAGAATGCCCATTTTGATTGAAAGAAGTTAAGTCAAGCAGTGACAAAGTCCTTTCACATATAGTCTTATCATTTCCTACCAGAAACACAAAGTTAAATAACATTCCTAGTAGCCAGTTATTATACTAGATGTGAGCAGGAGTGCTTTGCCGGGTTTCTGAGCAAACACAGTTTTCTGTAAGTGCAGTTCATTAACTAGGCCATGGCCTGTGAAACAGGAAACATGATTACAGAATAAACAGACCTAGTCTCAGGTTAATAGAAAGGAAGCAGCAATTTCAGTTTCAGAGTTTCCATGGTTACCTGTCATCCACATCAAGGGCCTGCAGGTTGCACTCCGGGACTTTAGCCAGCTCGCTGATAATATCACTGTAGCCTGCTGCAGCAGCAATGTGCATGCATGTTTTGCCATTCTCATCATCGTAGTTGATTATTGACGGTCCCTGGTAGTGGTCCAGGATGATGGAACAGAGGATCCTGTTGCCACTCTGGGAGGAAGTTCAGAGAAGAAAAGCATTTTACCACGGAGCTTACATCAAACTGCAATTTCTCTGCTAGAGAAGACTAAATACAATAACAGTATTCTGTTTTGTGTATACCAGCCTCCCCAGGTATGAAAGCCAAAAGCTTCCAATCTCCTGCTGGGAATTGGTTTTTACTTTATGAATTTCCTAGCTGCAAAAATAATAAATAATGTACCACTGCAAACATCTCCAAAAGTTACAGAGTGTAAATTACTCAATAGCTTTCTCAGAAATAGCTTTTCTAAGTTTTGCTAAGGCAGAGTCTGGAACAATATGAGCCGATATTTTTCATAGAAATTTAACATTGGAAGGGACCTCAAAAGACTAACTCATGCCTGTAAGCCTGTCCAATTATACGCGGAAAAGCCGTACCAAACATTTGCTCGAGTGGTTCTTGAAACCACCTGCTTCTTAGCAAGTTTGCTCCAGTGCTTCAGTATCTTAACAGAAAATTTACATTGTTTTCTAACCTGCAAGGGAAACTGAACATTTTATATCCTATCTTCGATACAAAGTGTGTATATATATACATATATATATATATTTAACAATATAAGCAATAGACTGTAAAGGTCTTTCTAGATCATTACATTCAATCCCTGCAGTCACTTGTTGCTATGTTATATCATCCCGTTCATGAGCGTAATGTGTCCATTAGAAGCAATTAGTTTTCTGTCCCCACTATTCCCTATGGATGGCAGTTGAAGAACTTGTTTGCTTTAATGGCTGTATCTCTAATTTCTATTCATACTCATGGTTGGTCTATGTCCCTTTATTTTTGTGCCATCATTATTATTTAGATTAAATACTTCTTTCCTCTAACTGGTATTTATTCCTCAGATGTATTTACAGAAAACCATAATATCCCTTCTGAGCTATTCTCTCGCTGCTTTAATAAATCAAGATCTTTCCAATTTTCCTTGTAAAATATACTTTCTATTTTCTCTTACATCATACTAGCCTCTTTTCTTTTATGTTTCAGTTGTGTATCCTTGGGAAGGGGTGAATAAAATTGTATCTAATATTGTTGAGATATATTGTTGAGAGATATTGTTGCCAGGTTTTTGTACTAGATCTAGCTCTTCCTTGTTTCGGTTAGAAGTGCCTGTTTTGGCATGTCACAGAAAAGCATTTGCCTTATTCACAGCTGTATCCCATTAGAAAAAGCTCCTAGTCATTTTAGAGTAACCCTTTATGTCTAGGTACTTCTCTTCCCTAGTCATTTCCAAAAGCAGGGTTTCTAGTTTGCATGAAGAACGTCTATATTAGTACCCAAGTTCATGATTTAAATGATCTATGCTATTCAGTTCTGTCCCATTGGTATTATTTCAGATTTCAAGGTGATCCCACTTTCCCTGTATGATATCCCCATTTTCTTCTGTTAATGCTTTGCTGCTGTTATTTTGTTTGTTTGTTTGTTTGTTTTGTTGTGGGCAGACTTCACCAGAAAGCCCCTGTATTTTGTGCCAAGTTATCATGAAGTATTAAGCAAGACAGATTTCAAGCCTTGTCCCTGAAGGTACATTCCTTCCAGCCTCTGTTCAGCATTAATTATTACTCTTCTTGATCTTGGAGATACAAGTACTTTTCCCCTTTATTTTCTAAGATGTCTACTAATTCCAAATATTTCTTTGAAAGATGGTTAGTAATCCAGCTATAAGTGAAGCCTCTTCTACACATTTTCCCTTCTCTTTTAGGATGCAGATTCCTGACATATTTCACAGCATGGATAGAAGAAATCCTGTGGCTTTGGAATAGTTAGGACCCAGAGCTTCTCTGTCCAGATAAGAATTCCATTAATTTAACAAAATGTGTCCCTTTGAAATCAATAATTTTATTTTGTATGTACTTTGTTTATTTGCCTATTCAATTTAGAGTCTACTTACGTTCATGCCATACGAGCTTATTTTCTATGACTAGGCATGCTAAAATTGTCATTAATTCTTCATTGTCTGAATATCTGATGAAAAAAGTGTTGATCTTTATGTTCAAGTATACCTAGGTCTCATGAATAACAGTTGTTTCTATTCTCCAGTTCCCGTGCCAAAAGTCAGTGCTGTCCATACTAAAGTAATTCTGCAGTACCTTACTATTTCAGCATTAATGCTCTAATGATGCTACCATTCCTCTAACCTCACACTGTCTTGCTAAATCACAATTCTACATCCTGCACCTACAGTTTCCGTCCCTTAATATTCGTGCATAACTCTTAGAAATAATTTCTTATAAGAAATTTTCTACTGTTCTTACTGGCGTTTTATATATTTACACACTGTTTTGTCTCTCACCAATATTCCATTTTCTAGACTAAACAAACCATTTCAACCTCTCTTGATGGGTCAGGTTTTTCAACCCACTTATCATATTTGCCTTTGGCCTCCTTCCAGTTTGTCTACAGTGTTCTTCAACCATGGCACCCCAAATTACATAGTTATCCAGCTGTGGTTTCAGTTCTGCCATAAAGAAGGAAATTGCTGCTTCCTGTACCCCACATGTATCACACTTTTATTAATATGTCCCAGAACGATGTTTGTTTGTTTTGCATCAACACCACAATTTAAACTCCTAGTCACTTTGTAACCCACTAGTCTACTAGTCTACTACTCTTCATTTCGTGCAGACATCTCTCACTTTTCACAGTTCTGTACATGGTACTATTTTGTTAATTTCAGTTCATCCCTACAATTTATCAAAACCATTATGAATTTCACCATGTTCCACCAAACACATGTCCCATCATGCTTGGTGCCCCTCTAATCTGCTTCTACTTTTGGGTTAAATACATGCTTTGCATTTCATCACATTGTTATGGAACAAATAAAAACATTCTTATGATAAGTTTCCACAAAAGAGACAACCTAGGAGTCCTGGTGGACTCCAAGTTGAAGATGAGTCAGCAGCGTGCCTTCGACACTGAGAAAACTGATGGCATTCTTGTCTGCATTAGGCAAAGTATTACCAGTAGGTCAAGAGAGGTGATCCTTTCCCTCTGCTCAGCCCTGGTGAGGCCACACCTGGAGGACTGTGTCCAATTCTGGGCTCCCCAGTACAAGAGAGACATGGACATACTGGACAGGATCCAATGGAGGCCATGAAGATGATGAAGGGACTGAAGAACCTCACCTATAAGGAGAGGCTGAGAGAGCTGGGATGCTCAGCCTGGAGAAGAGGAGGCTCAGGAGGATCTCATCAATGTCTATAAATGCTTGAAGGGAGGGTGCAAAAAGGATGGATCCAGGCTCTTTTCAGTGGTGCCCAGTGCCAGGACAAGGAGCAGAGGGCACAAACTGGAACACAGGAGTTTCCATCCAAACATCAGGCAGCACTTCTCTACCCCAGGGTGAGGGAGCCCTGGCATAGGTTGCCCAGACGGGTTGTGGGGTCTCCTTGTAGATCTTCAAAAGCCACCTGGACATGGTCCTGGGCAGCTTTCTCTGGGTCTCCCTGCATGAGCAAGGGTTGCAACAGGTAATCTCTAGAGGTCCCTTCCGACTTAAATAATTCTGAGATTCTGTGAAGGCTCTGGTGGGACTGTCCATGAGGTGTCCACATCCAAAGCGTATTTGAGCTGTCCTGATCATGTCACATGGGGAATATGTAATGTATGGTATAAGTCCCCATGTTGATTTTGATTGTATTACCCTGTCATGTTCTTCCCCACTGGGACACACTATTTTTGGACTGAATTCTGAGTCTATTATAGCAGGCTGTGCTTATACAAATTGTCCTATGGACTTCTTCATTGTGATGTACTGCTTGAGGTAGAAAGGGACAAAGAACTGGACTTTTTATGATCACTCTATTCGCCGCCTGCTTAACAAGCTTTCCATACCATGTGATGAACTTTATCTTGTTGGCCCTTTTCTAATATGTCTGTTTTTACCAGACGGTATTACACCGATTTATTGGAATTCTAACATCCCATATCCAATAGCGTCTTATCTGAGGAAACAATGATAGTTTTGAAGATGTCTGTTAAGCTTCTATCCTGTTTTAAAATTCCAGTAAAGTTTTTGTTTGTTTGTTCAAAGTCACCAAAGACTATTTACAATATTTTGAATGTTCTTCTGAAAGAAATCTGTGGCCAACTGGTCTGTGGCTTCCCAGCTCTCTCTTTTCAGGAGTGCCTTCTTACCTTTACATTTATCTTGGCTTTTTTAAATTGCACGCAAAATTCTCGTGAAATGCTTACATTTCCCTTATTCTTGGATTGACAGCTTGAAGCTGAGGTCACCAAAAATGTCATCTTCCTGTGGTAAATTTACTATGAACCCACAGTACTGTTGTTAGACTAGGATGTTCAGTGGTAAATCTACCATAGGAAAATTACATGTTTTTTTAAATCTTATTGTGTGTATCTCTATATTTCATCATCTTCTTCTTTTTTTTTTCTTTCATTTTTTTTTTTTTGTTCTTCCTCTGCCCTCCCCCCCTCCCCTCTTTTTTTTTTTTTTTAAATTCAAAACCTTTTCAGCATTGTTCTGAGATTAATAGTTATTTTTTGGTTTTGTGTTTCTATCTCATTCTGTGGGGATCCCAACAGTTTTGTCCCATCTCACACCCTTCAGCTTCCAGCCCTTATTCATTCCCTTGACAAAACTTTCTTAGGTAACTCATCATAAAAAACTTAATCAAGAAGAAATGTCCTAAAGCTTTGATACAGGTGCCCTTGAAAAGCAAATTCTCAATCTACTTTATACAAGATTTTGTTTGAAACATGTGTCATCTCCAGACAGTGGTTAACAACAAATTCACAAATGTAAGGTTCGCTAGCTATCACTTTTGCTTGATTAAAACCTCATTTTCTTTAAACTGGTGAATATAAAGTCCAGCTTCTGACAATTGCATCTCTGCTCTCAAAACAAGAAAATAATTCTTCAAGAAATATCCACTGTACCAAATACCATGAGGAGAATCCTACATATTTGGGATGTTTTTCTTGTTTTGACTTTTTTTTTTTTTTTCCTTACCTGTGTCTGCTTAATTTATCATCATCTTCACTACAACCTTTTTTCTTGTACCTGGACCTTGTGCATGCCCAATGGATGTATAGAACTATAATTTTATTTGTGCAGTTTATTGTGACTTCTACAATATTGTGCCACAACATTGCATTTTATTCTGCTAGGTCTTCAGTTACACATTGTACAATGTTTTCCATGTTCACTGCGCTGTATAGGGGATTATTTTTTTCCTTTTGTCAGAATACTCTGGTGAAGTAGATGTTACAATTTCGAAAAGAGAACAATCATGTGAAGGGAGTGTGCTACACTGGCTTGTGTCTACCAGGAATGTACATATGGGAAGGGGACAGGAACAAGCTATGGACCACTTAACTGTTTTCAGGAAGCCCTGACAAGTGTTTTTCTTCTGAATGCCTGAATGCCTCTATGCAGTTTAAAGCCTTCCTATAGCTATATTTGCTAGATAGAAATTCCCCACTAGCAGCTCTTATCTTGCTTCTTAACATTAGCATCTCCCTTTAGGGCTGCCTGTGATTCACCTTCTTCCATCTTCCCTTCTTTCAGAATTCCACACTTGTGAATCCAAAGCTTTGACTTTCTCTTTGATGTCTTTCTTCTCTGACTCTGAACGTCTAACCATCATTTCACATGGTTTGCAGCAGCAAGCTGCTATGGGAGATAACTTGTTTTCCCAAAGAAAAACTTTAGATTATATAAAATTTGCAGTCATACTTCTGGCTTCCTCCTGGAAATCATCCTTGTGCATCATGAGGTGCTGTTTGAGTTGTGTGTTACAGAATGCTGTCTGTTTTCACAACGCTTTTATTTGTCCTCATATCCCTCACAGGCACACACTGTGCATTTTAATATGAAATTGACTGTAAGAACACCAAGAGAGCCCTAGAAGAAAATAAGAAATTTATTTTCCTCCTTTGCTGAAATGAAGGCATGTGAGCCATTTCAAGTATTTGTTGAGCAACCCATTGCAAAAATGTGAACAGGTAGTTTGCCTGTGGATGGCTTTCTTTTTTAACTCCAGCTGAGGTTATTACATTAGTAAATGCCTCTTCCCTTTCAAAGCCACATTTTTTTCCTTCTTGATTTAGAAATTCAGTTCTTACTGAAATCAAATGCCAGCAGTGTGTTATGTCATTACCTCTACTGCAAGACAAGTTCAGAATTTCAGCCTAGAATAAGTGCAAGACCTTCACTGTGAAGGAATTTTCTGTTTTAGATGTGAGACGCAGTGCCTGATGTTTTAAACGTGGAGAACATCATACTCAAGAGCAGAGACATGCTGCAGCTCCTACTGCAGGGAGAAGCCTCCATAAAGCTGGCAGCTCGGGTTGCTGGGTTGAAGGGTTTTGCGCTCACGGGAGCTTTCTCTCATTGTTAAGGACTTCTAGCATCCCTCCTCTGTACCCTGGATGAGTGAAAGCTCCTGAGGAACGGGAGCATGTTAGCTCTGTGTCTGCTGCTGCCATGCCCTGGCTGCCATGTGGCTGTGATGGCAGTGGAGCACCAGTGCAAGAATTTGGAACACCCTGTGGTTTCTCTGCACTCAGGGGACAGGGTCAAATGGGCCCTGTGCTGAGGGAAGGAACAACCCGTAATACCATCGTCAGCTTTCCTCCTGCCAGTGACGCTTTGCCAAGAGCTGCCTGGAAGCAGCCCAGGCACTTCACAGGGTGTGTTTCTGATGGCAAACCAACATAAATTAACAACAACTCTACTGACGCCGTTGTAGTTACATTGGTGAGACACAGCCAGCTCACAGAGAAGCTCATTTGTCTTCTCCTAACCCTAGTGCTTCAGCCTCAGACACCCACTGAGACGGCGTCTCTTGCCGACTCGGAGCATCCCAGCTTGGCTTGAATTTGTGGTACTTTTGGAAAGAAAACGTGTTGTTGTCGTACGGGATACTTTGTCCTGTGGTCCTTAGAGCACTGCCTCTACTACAACAAAGGGACAAAGTGTTCCTTAACATATTTTTTATCCTCTCAGCAACCTTGGTGGCTGTTGGAAGGAGCTACCAAGTGACAAGGATAGTCACAGAGCCTTACCTGTGTGGCTATCATATGTCACTGCCTCTCTCATCCTCTCTTTGCTCAAGCACAAACCTTAATGACATACTAGCCAAGTCTCTCTGAGAATTTATTTTCACTTGGACTCTTCCATAATAACCAAGTATGATTTACTGTGCACTGTGCCTATGACTAAAGTTACTTGGCAGCTTTCCCCTGGTAGTACATTGTTGTGAGGACTGATTTCTCTGGATGAGCTGTTTGTTTATGTGCTCTGAAAAAGGGGTCTTTTTTATTTTTTTATTTTATTTATGTTTTTTTTTTTTTCCTGCAGTAGCATAAGGATTTATTCCTTACTGCTATCAGAGAAATGTAAATCTTTGTCTCCCAGTGCTTTTTGTAAGGCATAGGAGATTAGAGCATTTATAGATACTGAAAAGGTGTGTGTGCACATTACTCATGTTCTGGCATCCACTTGCAGAGTTACACAGAGACTGTGCTAAGAAGAGGTCTGGCAATTATCCTGCACTTACCTACAGGTTTTGCCCTAATCCTGCTAGCCTCATTGGGAGTTTTGCAATTGATTTCCTTAGAAATTTGATTGGCACAAATAATTGTATTATGAACAGCATGTTCGTACTTGAAGAATTTACTGTTTAACAATTAATTATTTTGGGCAAAGGCAGTTTTTCTGATAATCAGGTTGTACTGATGAGTTTGTATATCGATATTGTACACTTCTATACCACACAGAAGTCACAGGGGCCTTCAATTTACAATCTGTCATAAAAGGAAGTGGAAAAATAGGTCACAGCTGCAATAGAAATCTAAGTAGCACTAGGGAATGTCCCTGGGCATCTGAAGTCAGCTGGCCATACTGTAAATTTTTTTAAGTCTTCCAAATTAAAAGCTCCTGATGGTATTGGAGCATGTTTGTTTCTTACTCAAAACCAACTTTTTGAAATCACTTTTCTTCCTCATTTTGCAGCTTGACAGCTCACTCTATAGAGCCCCGCTGCTATGCAGTGGCCCATCCTCCATAAGCAACAGCTTTACTTTTTTGTAAATATATGACAATATTTGCACAAGAAAGGGATTTCTTAAGGTAATGGTTAAAAAAAAATATAGTGAATCTATTTTTTTCATTCATTCCTTGGCAGTCAAAATTGTCTTTAAATTTTAGTGACTTAAAAAAAAATAAAGTGCTGCTCTCCTTTTATAGCTATCTCTAGAAAACTGCATGAAACAAAGAGAAACCACATCCAAATTTGCAACAAAAGAAATCTGCCTGAAACCTCCCAGACTGTGAAAGGTGCTCAGTTCATGCATCTTTTCTGGCCTACTTCAGCAGCAAACACATCTGCCATGAAGAAACACCCACTACTTTTTAAGAGGCCTGAGAAGTTTCTCTCTGAATACTTCCAATATAGGCAGCCCACAGGAGAAAAACTGGGGTGCTGGGCAGAGAGGATGGGTGCAGAATGATGCCTAGAGACAGACCTAGCCCCAGCCACCACTGCCTGCTCTGGGACCTTCCTCCTGCCCCTGGGCTGGGTGTTTAGTTTTGTCTTTTGCTGTCCCCTGCAGCAACAGAGTAGCTAGTTATTTCCTAGATGTCCTGAAATGCAAGTGTGCTCTCACCTCGGAGACATTACAGAGAGGCTGCCACGTCTTTCCAGTCAAACACAAAAAAGTAATTGTCCGTGCTTTTCTTTTACAGTGTGTGTGAGTTATACAGGTATTTCTTTACAGGTATTTCTTTCTGCTCTCAGGAAAGGAGGGAATTAAATAATTCATTTGTTCCTAAGAAAAAAATATCCCAAGATTTTTTAATTTTTTTATTTTTTTAAATATTAGCACTGCAAATCAAAACATAAATAAAAAAATCAGAAGCTCAGCTCCACAAGGCAGAATATTATATTCAACAGCTTCTTTTTATCTTAGAAGTTTTTTTTTTTTTTCTTTTTTTACTTTACATGAAACAATCACTAGAAATCTTGGTTTGATTGTTTGTTTATTCTTAAAATGAAAGCTGATATTTTTACATAATCATATGACTTTGGGAGCCAGAGTGTTAAGAAAGAGACAAAGAAACTTCTGGTAAAAACCATAGGAAGTGGCAAGACAATGCAGGGAGACTATAAATCTTCCTAGGGTAATAGTGTACTGTTTCTAGGGTACTAATAATACCATTATGATGTAGTACTATAGAGCATGCTAGTGTATAATAATATATCATATACTGTATTTTACAAGGATTTCAATGACATCATTATCTAGGACTCTTAAAAAGGCTTTAAACTTAATTCCAGTATCAAGTAACAGGTTTTGTTTATAATGGTATGCTTCCTTCTGATTACAGCAGTTATTGCTGATTGGAATGAAAAGAGAGAAACACCTCCTAAGACACCCCTACTATAGCCCTATCTGTACTGACTTGAAAATAGTGCATGTGTGAAAGATTTGACATGAGGCATTCCCACTTCGAACCAAAATGATTTGTGTTTTCGGCACTGATGCTGACACATTTGCACTGAAGACATGAACTCGAACAGCAGGAAGGTTGAGCTTCTCAGTACAGCAGATCTTGGTGTGGGCAAGGTGTCTTTAGGGCTGGGACTCGACAGACCCTGTCTGTCTGGTGGAAAACCAAGTATCAAACATGTGTTCTTTGAAACAGACAGCATAGAGCAATTATTCTGTATGGAACACATGTGAGAATTCGATTTTTGGTGGTGGATGATGGTTTTTACGTGGTCCTGCTCTGAGTTTCAGTCCAGTGTGCACAAACTGCCTTCTTTTCTGCAGTCTCTGAAACAAGTTTCTGTGTTATGCCTGGTCTTCCCCTTACTGAGTTTTTTAAAAATTAAATTAAACACAAGGCCCTATTCAGACAAAAACAACCCCTGCAGCTGTTACTGCTTGAGCTCTGTGAGTCTCTTGTGCTCCGAAGATATAAAAGCAATTCTTAAAGGAAAATGAGTCCCTTTCCAGTAGCTATGGAAGAGGTTATTAAACATTGCTTGACACGGTCTTCTCAATGAGCACAGCCCTGCCTTCATCTTTTGATCTCCAGGGGAAAACATTCACTGAGCATATTAAAAATTGGTACGTGGGAATGATGATCACATGCAGCAGAGCTGTAACAGCAGACAAAGCCATGGCTGTCCACAGTATCTATTTCTCTTGGGCCTAATAGAGCAAGAAAGAGCAGTGGCTGAAAATATTTCTTCTTGGCCAAGCCTGAGTAAGGGAAATGCTAGCAGATCTATTCCATGCTCTGGTATTTGCACTAGCCCTTCTTGACCTATATTATGAGAAATATGTGGATGAAGGACGTAGTTTATAAGGCTTCATTGCAGGAATCTGTCAAGAAGAGAAAGGGTCTCATCCTACTCATATTTTCTCTTACTTCTGGGAGCAGCTTAGAGGGAGAAAGAAGAGTGATTTATGATTTACCTCCACCTGGGGCAAAGTGGGTTTTGTGCAGCTGCAATTTCTCCCTTTCTTAAGAGTTGTTCTGCACATTTATGAGAGAAAGTGGGAGGAGCAAGCCTAGAAAAAACACACAACGGATTTTAGACTAGATACCTTTAGTTTCCGAAGACAAAAGAGTAAAGGAAGTAACCGAAGTTCAGACTGATCAGGATTAAAGAATGAAACTGTTGGTGAAATAACACCAGTTGCAGAGGCCAAAATATAACTCAATTTCAGAAAAACAAAATTTGAGCCTATTGTGCCTGAACCATCTGTGGGAGGCTGTGGTTGAAGGAAACAGATTATTCTTTCTAGATGTCCTTACTCATTTATAGCATGTGGCAGTTCAGAGATTTTTTATTTCTTTGTTGGCACATATTTTAAGATGAGTTTACTTGGACCAAAAGGTGAGGATGCAAATATTTAGTCATTGTAGGAAAACGTTACTGGATTTTTATTCAAGTTCTATTTTTGCTTCTCTGTTGAGCAGGTGTTTTGAACACTGGTACTGGAACTTGTTATGGCAATTGAGCAAGTACAAACATGTTTGTATGATTGCTATCCTTTCATCTGGGATGTTTTTGCAGTAAAGCTTATGCATAACTTTTTAAACTACACTATTTTAGACCACTTGCTAATAAGCATATTACCAATTCTGTAAGAGTGTTAAATGTCATATGCATTTATTTACCTATGTGTTTTTCTTCTCCAATGATCTCCCACATCATTTTTAGCAATTTGACTTTTTTTTTTTTCTTTTGCATGGGAGATAGGAAGATACAGCTCAGTGGGAAATGTGTCTGTCTCCCCATCCTCCTTAATTTCCACAGAAGCAGGGGCTCAACCCCTCTACCAATTGTTCCACAACTATTTATTTTAAAGGATATTTTAGATCGCATTTACATTATTATATTCTCAAAGATTGTTAGAAAGACTATTTAAGCTGCAGATTTCTACAAACCTGATTCAGTGAAAAAATCTAAGCACATGAAACACTCTTGTAGTCCCAGTGAGATAAATGATAACTGTTCAGGGCAACAGAGCTCAGTCTACATGAAGCACACCTTGCTCTCTGGAGCAGGTCTTAGATCCTTGTCCCATGCCACTGGCAAAATGCTGGGGGTGTTACTGGACATTCTTAGCATCCTTTTTTCTCATTTCATTTAGGACAACACAATAGCCGGCTCAGTTCAAGCAACTGCCTGATGAAACCGCAGCTGTGTCTCACCTGAACGGCCCAGTGCAGCGCGGTTTTGAAGTCTTTGTCCACCAGGGTCAGGTCTGCTCCCTTGTGCAGCAGGGTCTGTGCGTGCTGGGGCCTGTTGTGGAAAGCAGCCCAGTGGAGTGAAGTCATTCCCTGAAAGCCACAAACCCAGAGAGCAAATAATGATCATGCATGGTAGCTCCCTTCACGTCTCTTTCAACTACAGATAAGCTAGACAGTTCTGAAACCATTTTGGCTGGACTGACTCTTTCCACTCTGTCTTGACTTGGAAAGATCAGTTACAACTTCTGAAATAATTATTAAGAGGGAACCTAGCAATCATCTTTTTGGAGTCATTACAGAGTATCTATACAAATATGAATGTTTCTTCCATGCCCATCTAAAAAATGCATGGTCATCACAAAAAAATGACAGCTGGGGAATGGTTCCTCACTGCTAAGTTTATGTTCAGTGAGAAAGGACTATTGTAGGCTGGTGCTCTGTCATGACACCATGTGATACTTATCTTAGGCTTTATCTTTGATTCAAAATAAGTATTATAAGCTAGAATTTTAGCTGACACTATTTAGCAAGCTAAGGAACTGCCCCAGTGATGTCAACAAAAAGACACACAATATAAGCATCCCATATTAACTGTTTAGGAATAAAACAAAGCAAATGTTAACTGATTTACCTGCATTTTCATTCCAGTTTACCTGTGTCTAGTCAGTCTCAGTAGATTAGAGAATTCATGGCCTGTAATATCACCTTGTCATCAACACTGTTAAACACACTTATAATTTACTCTAAAACCATAATATCAAAGACTTTCTGCATGAAATTACAACAGCAGCATGTTTTTTAAAAATTGCTAATGTTGTTCAGATGAGGTAACATTTTACTTTGGGGAGGTGCTATTTACTACCTGTTAACACTGAAAATGTATTTTAAGGGTCTTTTCTGGGTTCTAAAATGTTAAAAACAAAAAAAAAAATGTAGAGTGGAAAAGAAATGTAAACTTGACATGGAAAACCATAAATCCAATTGGCAATAACCCAGATAAAGCACAAGCTGTAAAGCATTCAAGCAGACAACTTATCAGTGAAATAATACTGGAAGTTGTTAGCAGTATTTTTTATGTAAAAGTTTGAACCCCTCAGCTTTCATTTATCAGGTATATTTTCAAGTCCTTACATGGCTTAAGTATGGATGATGACAAAATACAACAGATGAAGAAGAGCAGTTTTGGTCTTAGCTTGGTTTTACAAAGCTTAGTCATAAGGGGTTAAGTTTTGTAAAAACAAAAATGAGGATGAAATCCCAAACCCACTGGAATTAATGAGAGCTTTGCCACTGATACTGGTGGACCAAGATTTTGGTATTTCGGACCAATTACTGTTGACAGACACCCAATGTGAGGCTCTGAAGTGAGGTTTGAGTGGAGTGTTTCCAGACTGGACATGGGTCCTCACAGCTAACCCTGGAGAGCAGGAAAAGTCACTGGAAGAAGGGAAGCTACAGTGTACTAGGCCAGCTTCTCAGCATCTGCTCTCAGTCTGTTGATATGGACAAAAGGGCAAAATCCTTGAAAAAAACAAGTTTTTCCTTGTTCTTGTCATAGCCAGAAGCAGCCAGCTGTAAAGTAAGAGTGTAAAAACTGTGTGTAGGCACCAAAGACCTTCCTAGTGCGGGGTCAGTAGGAGATGTTTAGCGAGAAAATATAAGAAGTAAGGCTCAGTGTTATACAGTCACACAACATTTGGCAATCTCACTTATGACTTCTTGTGCCATCCAGACCTCCATGTGGTAACCACTCATTCTGTGAAAAAGTGCTTCCTTTCATTTTCTTCATATACATTCACTGCTGCCTGATAATTTCTGTGGGTGTCTGCATTATTTTAGATGTAAAAGACAGCAAACAGTCATTCTCATCTTCTCCGTGCTGTTCACGATGTCGTGAACTTGTATTATACCATCCCTCTGACATAGCTGCCATCCTGAACGTCCCATTGTAGTTAGTTTGCTCTGGTTACTGACCTACCCATGAAAGGAAGCTATTCTAAATAATCATTGTAGTCCTTTTCTGTTCCTGTTGTTGTATACGCTTTTTCGGATGACTCTTGTAGCCGGCATTCAAGGTGCAGGTATACCAAGAATTTAGAGCGTAGGGCTGCTTCCTGTTTTGGTCTCTTTTTCTTTTCTAATAATTAGTGTTCCACGTGTCCTTCTGGAGTGCCCAAAAGAGTACAGAGTTGAGCTGGTCGGAACAGCACCTCACACGTGTGGGCAGGCTGCAGTGGGCGATGGCTATCCAGCTTATGCCCATCTGCTTTGTGCAAGGTGATAGCACCCTTGAGTGGCATCTGCAGTTGTGAGAGGAAGCCTGAGGGTGATATCAGAACTGTCAAAGCTGTAGGGCTCTGAAGATCTAAAAAATGTAATGTTAAAAATAAGAAAGCCCAACAGTTGCACATCTATTAAAAATAAAGAGTAATAGGGGACATAAAAGGAGAAAACCAAATACTAAAACCAAACCAAACCAGCAGTTTCATAGATGGGTGCAATCCAGTAAAAGGGGACCTGAAATAGCATTCAGAGGCTGCGTTTGCCCCTGGGAAATATATTGTGATACTGCTTTTGCTCAGATTCTAGGCTTTTTCAGGGAATGTTTCTTCCCATTGTTGTCTCACAAAGCTTCACAATAAACCCACAGAAAGCCTCAGTTGTGGAAACTATGAAACCTCCAGATGTATTTTTTACCGTTTGTGTGTTCATGCATTGATCAGTGTGTTTTTCTCAAGTGTAGATGGGAAAACTGAAGTGTTTTACTTATGCCAGGAGAACAGCTTCATTAGCAGAAATAATTTGTGAGGTTCCACACTTTTCAGAAAACATTAATATTCAGGGTTTAGCAGTGACATTTGAACAAATAGCATTCCCATGCCAAATGACCTAGACTAAAAGTTCCAATTTGCATTCAGTGATGCATCACAGCAAACCATTATGGCTTGAAATTGTCATTCATGGTTACATGCAACTCATTAGCAACATAATTCTATGCCAAGACAAACCATATGTCTGGTTTAGGCTGTTGTAAGTGGGGTCTGCAAACCATCCAGTAGATAAGGAAAACTCATGGGAAGAGAGAAAATTAGCAGCCCTGTGGTGGTTCTGGCACCATGGAGAAGAGAAACACCCTTGAGCAATTGCTAGAGCAAAGACAAACACAGGAAAAGATGTCCAGAGTCTCTCTTGTGCCTTGGCTTCTTTATCTGGAGAACACATTTGGGAAGCTGACACTCTCCTGTGTACACTGTGTGTGTACATGCAGGGCCAAGTTCTTTAAGGATCAGAGTAACCTAGCATAAATTCTTGTTCCTCCATGCTTGTTCTGTGCAATACCAGGTTTCTGTTATTTTTTCTGTGAACAGTTAGCTCTTTAATGATAGGGCGTTTGGAAAAGGTGAAGATTTAAGCCAGGTCCAACTTAAAAAGGATCAAAAGTAATTTATGTCTTAGCAAGTGAGTTAAGAGACTGTCTGAAGATATCTCAGAGCTGGCAGTATATGGAGAAGTGTTATTAGTGTAAAGGTGCATCATTGTGGGAAAAATGTGATAGGGTTTCAGAGTTCAGCAACAACATTACAGAAATATCTGACTTGTGCATTGTCTTACCATAAAATTGATAGTTCAGTGGACTCTTTCTGAACAGCATGAACTGTATGATCCCAGAGCCTAGGACAGTGACTTACAGAACAAGCTCACTCACCTCATTGTCCTGATGATTAATTTCACTAAGATTTGACTGCTGCAGAAGCACATTCAGGAGCCTGTGGAAGCAATGACATAATCAGTGTGCTGTGCTCCTGACTAAACCTGAAAATTCGACATCTTTTGAGAAAAAAGGGCATGCAATTTCAAGAAAAATCAGTATTAGTAACGGGCACAGGTCAGAATCTTAGGCCTGCACTTTGTCGTATTAGAAAAGCAAATGAGACTTTATGGCTTATTGTCAAAACTTTGTGAATCAAATGCAGACCCACTAGGAAGAATTCTTATGTTGATTGCTGGGGTAGAATCAGAATACGTAATGCTATACATGTGTGCAGTTTTGGGCAGCAATACCTCATCATTCTATTTCATAAAGTTTTAAACAAATAGAACTATTAATGAACTGTTTCTAAAATGATTTTTAATGCTCTGTAACTCTCAGAGTAATGTGATATTGTGTATGTGTTTGTATGTGTGTACCTGCATATATACTATATATTTATACACACCTAAACCAATAGCATTTGGCAAGGCCTTACAGTTTTTCTGCTGGGACAGAGCCATTGTTATGGTATAAAACATAGCAATGCTTCGGTTCACCTTCTTATTGAATATCAGACTACAAACACTCCCCTCTGGTGGAGGGAACAGTTACAATAAAAATGTCACGTGCAATATTCAACTGCAATAATGTTTTTAGCACTGCAGAGTTTTTACTATTCCTTTCCTTATGGCATCCTGTGAAGATCTTCTGAAATCACCATAAGTTATGTTTCATAGTAGGATGATAAGTGTTTGGATCATGTAGAGGACCATGCAAATGAGTCAGAGCCTCTAAGAAAGCCAAATAGTATATAGCTGCTAATGTGGATGTACTGTTGTTCTGAGTCTAGGAAAAGGAAAGATAAAACCTTAGTGGATCCTTAGGTAAGACCACTATGCAAAACTGTGCTTACTCTGAAGGTGTAAATTTGCAATAAACCTTCAAAACATGGACTTTAAAATACACTCTCTTTTGCAAGGAGATTAAAAGACAATGAAGAGTCAAGGTGGAAGCTCTGATAAGTGTACAGATAGTGCACAGATAAATGCATGCAGTCATGCATTGATTGCCAGGAGACTGAGTGAAAATCTTTTGCTGCTTTTTGTCAGGACAATCTTCAACAACTTCCAGCACCTTTTCCAGATCTAACTGTGTTCAGGTGTGTTCATCAGATCTAGTTGATAGTGTTGCATGTGAATTTGTTTTTTCCTTTTCTTATTATTAAAAAAAAAAACACAAAGACCATTATTCCAAACAAAACAAACAAACAACAACAACTAAAAACTGTTTACAAACGCTTAGGGCAAGTTCTGCTGGTGAATCTCTTATCTGTCTGGTAATGCCATCATCAGGTGCAAGAAGTTCAAATTTATTTATTTATTTATTTATAAACTAGAATATCCCTTAATGGTGAAGACTGGGCAGATCCCAGTCCTTTGTCAGGACTTAATATCCATTTACATATGTATGCTGTCACATTTAAGAAAGGGGTGTTAGACCTCTTTTTTGAATCACGCAACCAATGGCATAGTGAAGTCATACTATAGAAACTCTGAAAATTATGATTTAGGATTGTTGTGGATAGTTTTTTAAAAAAGTGATAGGCCAGAGACTTTTTGTGGTCATTAACTCAAAACAGAATCTCAGAAATTTACTATCTGAAGACAAGTCTGAGTAAAAACGTACTGGTGTGCAGAGAGAACGTGAGATAATAATATGCTGTTAAAACTCCTTTATCACACTGTTATATAATCTGTTACATGGTTCTGTAGTTTAATTCCAGATATCATCAGTGAAACCAGTGTAGGGAAGGACATATCGTTCTTTGAGTGTAAAACCTCTTTCAACAAACTTTGGCTTACTTATTTGCTCAGACCAACAGCAATGCTACCACTCACATGTGCAGATATTCAGCCATCCCAACTGACATTTCTCTGATTTCTATTCTTAAAGACAGAATGGATTCCCTTTCCACCTTGTCTCTTAGGCTCTGTGGTACCTGCATTGAAGCATATTAATCAATTATTGGAATAATACATGAACTGGCTGATCACAGTCTCTGGCTTTCTGTGTGGTCCATGTGCTGGAAACAGCACATGGAGTTTTAGCAGGGGACTGCCAGCTTTTAAACTCAGCTGAAAAGGCATTTCATAGCTCACTGCTACATATACTTTTTTAATAACGACATGAGACTCAGGAGTGACAATGAGCACGATGCAAAAGCCCCTGCACAGTGCTCCAGGCATGTCTTCTGGGCAAGGGGCAACTCCAGCCAGGAGGAGACAGAGGACAAAGAACTGAGCAGCTGATGAATTCCTGTTTAGAGCAAAGGTCTGCCTGTGTCCATGGAGAATACGAAAAATGTTCAGGGAACCCTGCCTGCTGCTGTTAAAGTAGATTACTGTTCCCTTTCAAGTAGCAGCATGAGCAGTGTTGTACAAACATTGTCTTTCTGTGGAAGCTTTGTTTAATGATAATGTTTTCATACTGCTGCAGAAACCTTAAACTATTCTCTCCAAGTGATGCGTGAAAAGCAATGATGAAGGTGGAAAATGAAGTAAGCTGTTAAAAAAGGCCAGAGAGCAAGATCAGCTGAAATGCACAGAGCTCTGGGCAGGCCTGCTATGGTGACAATGACAAATCTATAACCTCAGTGATAAAGTCACGTGAATATTTAACATCTACTGAATGTTTTAACTGTCTCTGATATCTTTCTGTTCCTCCAAACATGATTTACTTCCTATTTTTTTAAGTGAATTTATTAGTAAGTACAAATCAAGACTTAATATATGTTAAACCTTCCTATTATCACAGGCTAGAATGAGACACAGAGGACCTCTGTTGGAACTTCCTCTCAAGAGGCATGCTTTAGTTCTTACCAGTAGGAGTAGTTAAAAATGAGACTTTCCACCAAACCTCAGCTTCCCCTTCACAGCAGGGGCTCTCAGAGAGATTGTCATGTGGAAAACTTTTCTCATGCTGGCCCATGTTACTTGGAGGAGAAACCCAGAAATAAAGAACTGGTTGTAACATTTCTTGTGGAGTGGTGCCAGAACAATCAAGGGAAACTAGAGTTTCAACCTTTACTATACACATATATTTCAATTTTACTATTTCTCTATTTTTTTTTCTCCTGCTGTTTTTATTTTATATCAGTCTCCTCACCTTGCTTGACTATGTACCCCTGTCATAGAAGCATTAGGCAATGCTTTTCCTCCTCTCTGCTCATATGACAGCCTGGTACGGGCTCCCCATTGGGCTGGGTAGATGGTTTTGGGGACTACCTGTTGAGATTCAACCAGAAAATGCTGGTGGAGCCTGGGACATACCTCACATCAGGCTCTGCAGTAGCAGCATGTAGTGGCAACCTCCCATTTTTATCAGGTATGTTCTGCTTAGCACCGTTTCTGAGCAGGCTTACACAGCCTTCCAGCCATCCCTGAAAAAGAAATTATAGCATGTCAAAGAAAAAAGTAAAATGCATTAGGCTAGATACTTGCTTGGTGGTTCTAACATTCATATGTGACCCTAGCTGTTTCTGCCTCCTGAGGAAATATACTTTGTTTCTCCAATATAGGTCTCTCCCTACTCAGTATGGTTTCTTTTTGTAGTCTGTCTCAGAGTAACTCACCCATTGATTTTTATGGAAAAACTTCTTCCCTTCCCCTTCCCTTCCCTTCCCTTCCCTTCCCTTCCCTTCCCTTCCCTTCCCTTCCCTTCCCTTCCCTTCCCTTCCCTTCCCTTCCCTTCCCTTCCCTTCCCTTCCCTTCCCTTCCCTTCCCTTCCCTTCCCTTCCCTTCCCTTCCCTTCCCTTCCCTTCCCTTCCCTTCCCTTCCCTTCCCTTCCCTTCCCTTCCCTTCCCTTCCCTTCCCTTCCCTTCCCTTCCCTTCCCTTCCCTTCCCTTCCCTTCCCTTCCCCTTTTTCTTTTTTTTCTTTTTCTTTTTCTTTTTCTTTTTCTTTTTCTTTTTCTTTTTCTTTTTCTTTTTCTTTTTCTTTTTCTTTTTCTTTTTCTTTTTCTTTTTCTTTTTCTTTTTCTTTTTCTTTTTCTTTTTCTTTCTTTTTTCTTTTCCTTTTTTTTTTTTTTTTTTTCCCCTTTTCTTTTCCTGCAGCTATGGCAAGCAGTGAATGAATAAACAGTGATTAAAAATCTGCTAATTCCTGTATCACCAGCAAATGCTACACATATTCCTGCATGTGAATTTAATTATGCTAGTTTAAACCATGAACAAGAGCACTTAATCTTATTTCCTTTATGAGATTTTAGCAGGGAAGGCAAATCAATACCAAAGAGCCTCAGAGTGTGGTCTTACAAACATTGCTGCAGAAGTTTGAATTAGTGACAATGGTAGATTACGAACAGCTCCAGAACAGATGGAATGAATCAGTTCTTGGACTAAAACCTTCTATTGATCACCTCAGCAAAACAGCATGTAAACAACCTGGTTGCAATTGCATAAATTTTTCAGCATATGCTTAAATCACAGGGAAGTCAAGCATGTGTTCAAGTATTTTCTTCAGACCCCTGCAAGCAACTGATAAAGACCATTGCCTCCTGTATGAGCTATGTTGGATCAACATCTCCAGCATTCACAGAGGAAAGTCAGAACATCCCTGTTGTGGTTTCTGGTGGAAGTACAGGACTGCCGAATGCTGCATGTGATTTTGAACATGGAGCTCTGCTGAATTCAGTTCTCTGGACTGACATCACAGCCAATGCTCTCTAGACCTCTGATTATATCCATCACAGAAACTGAAATGGAAACTTTGAAGCCTGGGTGGCTTAAATCTTTTCCAGTCATTTCTCTTTTTCCAAAGAATATTTGTTCCCCTCTGGGAAAAGAGGAAGGAAAAATGGAGCATGACACTAATTACGGGATTTTTTTTTTTAATATCTGGCAGAGGAAATGTTTATTCTCAAGTAAGGGAGGCATGACCCTTGCACTGAATAAGTGTCTGCGAATAAGAATGTTTTGCTTCTTTCTACACATATTTTCTGGCTGAATGTCTAATAGCTGAGCAGAAACATTGTTTTTGTCTTGAAATTGCAGGAATAAACTAGATGCAAGTGATGAGACTTATTCAGGCTGCCACTATATCTGTTTAAATGTACTGGCAGTCATCCAGCCAGAACTCATATCAAGCACTATGGGTAAACATTCCTTCCTCCTTTCTTTCCAATGAGTTAAGAAAGCCTATGGCTAACCCTTCTGCCCAACTAACCTGGTCCCCATCCTCTCCCTCAGATCTGAATTCCCTCTAGTGAGGAGGAGCAGACTAAGGAGAAGAGAACCATCTTTTGGCGTTTCTGACAGGCAGCACCACATCTCCCTTCCCAAATTTCTTGATGAGATTTCTTCCCCTACTGTCACTTGCATGTTGGTTTAGTGGGGGGTTGGATTTGCTTAAGAACTGAGTATCTATGCTGATATTTGCAGCACCTTGAACCTGGCCATTCAAGGTCCAGGGAAAACCAATGCCCTAGGTCATGGGGAGTACAGGTAAACATGCTTGCTGGCTACCCAAAGTTGAGATAGGAATATGTTTCCTACAGCATGAAAATCTGATACGGAGGGTGAGGTGGGAGAAGTTAATCTTCGTATTAAAGCTGGGAAGGAGCTTCAAGCTCTTTTCCAGTGCACAGGAAACCAGTGACTCCTGAAACCACACAGAGGACCTTCACTGCTATCTAGAACCCAATATGTTGTCTTTTTTTTTTTTTTCTTTTTTTTTTTTTTTTTTCCACTTTGTAATACAAACAGAAATCTTATTTGCTCTACTTATTTCCTTTCTTCACTCCATCTATCTTTCCATCCTCCTCCCCCAAGACTTGGTACCAGATAAGTTGCCACAGATAGACTGGTACGTCCACAAGCATCTTGTGTGTTAATATTGGCTCCCATCTTCAGTAAAAGCTTCACGGTATCGACCTGGCGTCCTGACACAGCATGCATCAAAGGTGTGCAACCTGGGGAAGAAAGTCAAGTGTTCTTTTACAACTTTTATTTTGTCAAAGCCATAAGAGAGATATATTTTGTTATTTGTTGATGTTAGCACTGGCAAATTAACAAGTCCTTTCTCTCACGATTCTCCAACAGCTCTGCTCAGCTTTCTTTCAGGCAGGAAGTAACTCCCGTGCCAGCTAGATTGCTACTGATTACAGAAAGAACATGACTTCAGAGCAAAAGCCTTGTTTCATGAACTTTACGTCTGGAATAAATATTGTTTTTCTATTGACACGTTTCCCATACAAATTATTGACTTTGTACACCATTTTGAAGGCTGATATTCTTCAAAGTGAATAGTTGCCAGGTTATGTTTGGCTAATTTTTTCGAACCACAGCTTTATTTTGTGTTATGTGTTCAAAAGAGGTATGAAATCAAGCTATGTCTTATGCAAAGCTGTATGTTTTTGAGATGATGCTTTATGTAGACAACATCTTATTTTAAAGACTGGATTTGCCCTGGAGTAGTTTCTTTTCTGCCATCACGAGAACTTATTTTATATTCTGCAAACCATTCCTGTGCTGGAAAGAGACTGAAATCTATGTTCAAACTTAATAATCAGATTTATTTAATACTCCATATTACAATATAATTTAATTGCTTCCCCTTCCTTCCATTCTGTTAACTGCTCAACAACAGCAAAGTCTTTCCTGCATAATCTGACAAAGCAATTTCAAGTTACTAAAATGGGAATAAATTTGAATGTTAGAAGCCATAACATGCAACAAGGCACAACTGAAGAATAATTATTCTGTCTGAATTCAGTGAGACCGTTGAGCAAATAAATACACATTACTCAAGCTAAGGTTATGCACACTCTGCCATATGTGTAGGATACAGCCATATTTTCTGTCTTGCAAGACTGGTCTTAGTTACATTTTATATACAACCTAGTAAACAACTGGAGCTGGAGCTGAAATGCTTCCTGTTTTTAATCAGTCTACCTCCACTCAGAGCCCTTCATACTGATAAGGATTTGAATACATGGTGTTAATATTAATCCTTCTAAAGAAATTGCAATAAAATATACTCTTGACTAAAAAAAAGATTTTATAGAAAAAAGGTTGCAGAGATCTGTAGCTTTAGTAGACATGGAAAATGGATGCATATAAAACTAAGCCATGGGAGAGTGCTTTGTAACAGTGTTATATAGAAATCTGAACAGAAAAGAAGAGGAATGCAGTCTCACAGATTTAACAGATCAGTTAGTTCATTGCATACGGTACAGTTAGCCCTTTGGCAAAAAATCACATAACAAAATAATTTCAAATTTGATTGTACCTGTGCACATACTTTTAAAGTGCAAATTCCTGGAAACTTTTACTCTAGAGATGTATAGAATTTATAGGATTTAGCTTTGATAAAAATATTCTTCATCCTTCCTTGAAAGGACAGCAGTTTCTCAAGCACCTTTCTGAAGAAGATAAATTCTTGATATGGTTCTGTTTGGTTATGTCAAATCAGCTTATTTTTATTTGTAAAACAAACAAACAAACAAACAAAAACCTTAGAGTTACAGGGGAAAAGAAATCTCTAAATTATGCATTTCTAGTGGATGTTCAAAAGAATAACTCAAATTTCCCATATTCTGCTACTAAGCACAGTTTTCTAAAGACAAAAATCAGGATTTAAGAATGAAAAGTTTAATTGGAATCTGAAGCCCCTAATCCCCTGAGAAAAAGCTCAGCCCCCGTTTACCCTCACTGTCGCAGCACTCCAGGATGGAAGGATCTTCTCGAATCACTGCAGTTAGTGTGTTCACATCACCATTAGCTGCTGCTTGGTAAACTACAGTCAGGTCAATCTCTTCTGCTGCATCACCTATACGGAGGAGTACATCCATGAGTAAGCAGAGAGCAAGTACGAATGATTAACAGTGAAAATAATAGCATGTTTCACTGAATGTGTGTGAATGTTGTAGTGGGTTTACATGGCAAGGTTTTGGTAGTGGGTGGCTGCAGGGATGGCCTCTGTGAACAGAGCCCCAGCAGCTGCCCCATGTTAGGTTAAGGGCCAATTTCAGCCAGCTTCAGAGGCCCGCTGCTGCCCAGAGCTGAGCCAATAAGCAATATTGTTTGTGCCTCTGGGAGAGCGGATTTAAGAAAGGGAAAAAACCCTGCTGTGCTACAGCAGCTTGGAGAGCAAGGAGTGAGAGCCAGCCCTACATGCAGCCCCCCCGGGGCAGTGCAGCAGGAGGGCAGGAGGTGCTGCAGGCAGGCAGCAGCAGTTCTCCTGCGGGCTGTGCAGGGAGAGGCCCCTGGTGGAGCAGGCTGTCCCCCTGCAGCCCATGGGTCCCACATGGAGCAGATCTCCACGCTGCAGCCCCCCCATGGGTGGAGGAGCCCCCGCTGGAGCAGGTGGATGTGGCCTGGAGGAGGCTGCGGCCCATGGAGCAGGAGCAGGCCCCGGGCCGGAGCTGCAGCCCGTGGAGAGGAGCCCACGCAGGAGCAGGGGGTCTGGGGGGAGCTGCCCCCACCCGTGGGGGACCCGTGCTGGAGCAGTTTGCTCCTGGGGGATGGATGGACCCCGTGGGATGGAGCCGTGTGGGAGCAGTGCTTGAAGAGCTGCTGCCTGTGGGCAGCCCCCGCAGGGTCACTTGGGGAAGGACGGCATCCATGGGAGGGACCCCACGGGGAGCAGGGGCAGAGAGGGACAGGGAAGGAGCGGTGGAGATGAAGTGCTACTGACTGGCAGCAACCTCAATTCATCCTCCCTCTGCACCACACAGGGGGAGCAGGTGGAAGAGGGTGGATGGAGGAAAGGCGGTTTTGGTTTCTTTCCTTTGTTTCTCACTTCTCTAGCTTGTTAGTAATAGGCAATAAATCTTATTATCTTCCTGTGCTGAGTCTGTTTTGCCCATCACAATAATTGTCGAGTGACCTCTCAGTCCTTATCTCAACCCTTGTGCCCTTTTTATCATATTTTCTCTCCCCTGCCCTTTGAGGAGGGGGAGTGGGAGAGCAGTTGTGGTGGAGCTCAGCTGCCCACCTGAGTAAAACCATCACAGCTCTGTAACTTGAAATGGCATGAAGTGTATGCAAACAGCACAGTGGCTTTTCTTAGTCATCTGAAACTTTTTTCACCATTAACTTCTTCCAAAAACTGTCTGACATAGATGCTGAAACGGCGTAATACAACTTGTGGAAAGTTTCCACCTCTTATAAGAAATCGTACTAATATTAATGTGACGTGAATTGAGAAACAATAAAGTAATAACTGAGCTAGCTCATTATATTACTGACTACACTTCTGTGAGATAGGATGACATTGGAACACAACAGGTGTTTACAGTTTCAGTATTGTACCTTATTTTAGTCAGCTGTGAGCTCTTTCCACTGGATGCTATGCCCTAGGGAGAGACCCACAATCCTATCACAAAACTTGACAGTGGTTTGCTAAAGAAGGGGTGTACTTTCTTCAAATACTTATTTTCACAGAAAACATTGATAATCATCAAGAAGACTATCATCAGTAGATTGGGAGGGCACAGTTCTATACATTTTATTCTAGAGATGGCAGAGAAAAGCTGATTGCCAAACAAACCTAAGAGCTAAGTAACAGTTAAGGCTAATAAAAAGAAAAACAAAACAAAACAAAAAAAAAACATTTTAATGATATGTCTTAGACCCAAGCACTACTGTAAAAACACCTCATTCCTCAGTTCCTGAGAAGATTTTGGGGAAAATCTGAAACAAAGACCAGAGCAGTTTAAAATTACAAGGTCTGTGACAAAGGGAGACACAGAGCCTGTTTAAAACAGGGAGGGATGCAAACCACCAGCAGTCCCCCAACACCCTCAGTAAATCTGTGCCAATGTGGCATTTTTACTGTTCCCCTTGACTTATCTAAAAGCACAGCTACCTGCAAAACAGAAGAATTAAATGACAGAAGGGCATGGTTATGTGTGGGAATATATTTATGTGCATGAAAATATCATTGATATTTGGTGAGATTATGAACTAATCTCAAGAAAATTAATTTTATTTTTAGAAATAGGCATGGACCATGTACCAATATGTACTTAAGTCATGTATTCAAATTTAATATTCACAAAAGCACATAGGGCTATTTTGGACTAGATTTGCAGAGAAGACAAAGGAAGTCCCTAACTTGTGAAGCAGACAAAGGGGACAAATCTGGTGAAAGCCCAACAGCTAAATTAGCCAAATTAGTTTCAGAGGCACTGATAGCTAAACACATCACTGAGATGATTAATTTAAGGAGAAATTATATTCCTGAGTGGTTTAGAAGCTTTACCAGGCACTCAACGATCAATGACAACATTTACTAATTTTGCTTGTTAGGCTAGGTTAGTAAATATGCTTGCATGTCAATTTCTTGCTTTTATATGACATTTTATAATTTAGAAACTCTTATTGGAAGTAAAAATGATTAGCTGCCAATGTTTGGCAATGCATTCTCCATTGGGATTGGAATTCTGAACATACTTTTCAACTCTGAGAGTCACACAGGTGACCAATGCGGAGCATGTTGCTCTCTTTTCCTTTTCCATGGAAAGCACTGAGTTTGAAGCTGCACTATTTTTATGACTTTCTGTCTACTGAGTTTAAACACAAGTGATTATTTTTTGTGGCTCTTGCAATGGAAGGAAAACCTTCACAAGCCTGTCTTGTAGGACCAGACCCTGAAGAGATTTGGGTTGCTAAAGGACTGAATGAGATTTTCCTTGTTTGTGGATTCTCTTTTACTAGTAACATGCTTCTAGGCTGCTCATCCCATGTTGTGCATGCCTACATTTCCTTTGGCTTCAGGTGGCCATTAACCTCTTAGCACCAGGAGTCTAATGAAATATATATACATTTTTTTGGTGTAGGGTCAAATCTGATGTCACAATGAAGTGGTCTAGGTGTTTGGTTTTGGTCAGCTACGGTCTCATCCTTATTTTTGAAAGAGGAATTTCTGATCTCAGAAAGAAGGTACAGCTGCAGTGTGATGTACTGTTTGCCAAGGCTGGAGTCAGAACTCAGAGCACAACTGTTGTCCCACCACTGCACCACCTTGATAACAGGAGAAAGTAAAGCTAATGCCTAAATCACATGAGAAAGTTGATTAAAGGAAAGACAGGTTAAGTGATTGATGACTTTTCCTTATGGTTGTGTTTTCTGGAAATAGCATAAATACATAAAAAAAAAAGAAAAAAGAGATGTTTAAAGAGAATTTGAAAAGTGTTAGTACAGTCTTTTTAATATTACCACATTGATATAAATTATATTAAACATTAAATATATATATATTTGAGTGAGAAAACATCTCTAAAGATAATTTTAAAGTATTTGCCACCCTATTCACGCTTGTGTTAACATTTGGCAGGTGAACCCTCATTAGCTCCACATGGGGCTTTGCAACCCAGTGTAATTGCCCACACAAGACCTTCTGTGCCTGGGACACCATCATCACTCTCTGCTTTAAAACTTGGAAATGCAATCAACTCTTACCTGGGAAAGGTAAGTATCTCAAATCTGGAGGTCTGATTATGAGTTTGGGAAAACTAGATAGCTGATATTTAATCTGCCTTCACTAGTGCAGAGGTTCCCATTTCATCACTACTCCACTGAAGTGAATTTCCTTTCTTTTTCTCCTCTAATTGGTCTTTTAAATTACATGTTTGGTAAATTTTGTAAATTAAAAATGCTAACTTAGTTTCTGTTCTAGTAGAGAGTCTATCACTCAACAAATTGATCATTTGGCCCAGAAGCTCTGACCTGTGTGCTGCTCAGAGTGCTTGGAGGATCGGGGGACATGAAGAGCCCTTGCATCTGGACAGTGACTAGTGCACGAATAAAGAAGGGACTTTACCACAGTGCCCATTAATCACGTTTCTGTATCAAATCAGATCTGCAAACTGCTCTCACAATTGTTAAACTCGGCAAACAGGTGTGAAAACAAGATCAGGTCTGGTACTTAAAGTGGACTTTGCAATGGGCTGGGTTACAAAAGGGACAAGGCAGGCATTCAGCACTGGCACTGCTTCCCTTGGCCAGTCTGGAGGTACCCAGGAGGGACCAGCTGAGAGCACTGAAAAAACGCCTCTCACAGCTGCATGTGGTGGCTATCTTGTGGGACTGGAGCAGAGAAGATGCTGCTCGCATGCGGAAAGAAATCATTAGATGTATGGGTACAGACAGTAGATCAAAGGGGTCATCATCTCCTTTTATCCATTACACATATAACTTTTATTCTTTTTGCTGTTTTGCCTTGTAATAACCGTTACATTTTCCTACTGTAAGTCTGGAGTAGAGCAATCCAGGCAGAAAAGAAATTCTCCATCTCCTGAGCAGAAATTCTTCATCTCCTGAGCAGAACAGTTGCTTACCCAGAGGGCAAGGTAGCAGGAAGATTAAAGGCATGGATGCACACCTGCACCTGGGACACAGATTCCCTCTACCATTTTTCATTTAACTGAAGCCAAAATGCTTTCTCCGCTGTGGCTTTGCTGTCCTCAAAGCAATTGTTCTCCTATATAAGGAGAGGAAGCAAATTCTGAATGGTGCATGAACAAGTGAATGAATGGATGAATGAACAGATGAATGAGTTTTCCTTGCACCTGCTCTTAGCAGAACATGGACCTCATGCCTGCTAGGAGACAGTGGCGTGAGTGTCCAGGGTGTCTCTAACAAGAGCAGTGTCTCTGGTGAAGGGATAGGGCGAAAGAGACGTGGTGTTCTGGTGCTTCATAGGGACAGGGAGCAGGGAAAGCCAAGGGGTCCTGGGTGGCATTCACCCTGGCTGCACTTGGCTGCAGGTGATGTGGTGTCTCCTGTTTCATCTTCCTCCAACTTACCCTGTCCAGGAATGAGGGGGTCTGGCTGCAAAATTTGTAGGGCCTTTCTCTTGGCAGAAACCTTCCTGGGCAAAGGAGGAATGGTCTGGAGAGTGGGCGTTTTGGGAAAGTGACAGTGAGGCACTGAGTGGCTCCCTCCTCTCTTGCTGGGAGCTGGGCTGCATCTTGGGGCACCAGCATCATGAGCCATGAAGGGACCACAAACAGCCAAATGCCTGGCCCTCTGTCTGCAAATGTGTTAGCTTTACTTTTTTTATTGTCTTTCAGTTCTGTAAATGCCAGTGAGCACTGGTGCTGTTTCAGATGCATTGTATTTTGGAAAAATACTGTGCCACTGGTGAAAGGAAGCTTCAGGAAGGAAGAAGGTCCAACTAACAGCCAACATGTGGAGCATGGGGAGGGAGAAACAACAGGCTGGCACAGCAGTGCTGTAGGAAGGTCTGGAAGAGCCTTAAAGAGCAAAGACCAAATGGCATGCAAGGTTGTGACGTTTTCTTTCATAGCTAAAATGCTGAGAAAGCACCAAACTTAAAAGACAATCTATTTGAAATAAGCTGCAGTATTAAAGCATGTCATTTGTTCCAGATAAGATGAGTCTTTGGGGATGAAAGGAGGTGTATAAAGAAACATACCGAATGATCACAGGATTTATAGCAATGAAATTACACTGATTGTGACACTAACACTCCTCTGATTCTCATGTGAAGGATGTCTGCTTTACTTGATTTGTGATGACGGTTGATCTGTTGTTTAGTAAAGTGAATATTGGATGTATGTAAGTGCTCACTTCCTATTGCATTGTATTTCAAAATCTAAATTAAGTCATTGCAGGTTAGCTTAGTGTACATGGTGTGGACAACTATAGATTTAGCCCTGCTAAAAGTCACTATTTTTTACAACTGAAAGATGGATGACAGGATAATTTATGTTAACTGGGGAGAAGAAATATTTATGTACATAATTTACTTCCCTCTTTCATGCAAACACACCCTATTGCACCTCATCTCCCCTCCCCACCCACCCAGTAGCCAAACTCCTGTGATTTTCCAGGGTTTATCATCAGGACACGATACTAGACAGCTATGTGATTTCAACAAAAAGATGCTGCCTGGTTTCACCAAAAGACAACGAATCCCAAACACGGACTGAAATGCACCACTGTGATCTCACTTTGCTGTGATTTTTACCACTGGAAAAAAAAAAAAAAACAACCCTTTGCATCCAGTGGATGCAGTTAGCATCCCCTTCTCCCAGCTCCCTGATGTCTCAGGTAATGGGATGTGCCTCTCTGGATATACGGGGATAACCTATGTCAGCAGTGGCAGGCATCTCCTGGTCTTAGCATGATAGCGGATGAGTGCAAATCTTGGAAATTGTAACTCTTTCTCTAATATTACAGATTTCCTGGTTGCTTAACAAAATAATAACCTGTGTGTGTGCCTGCCTATGAGTGTAGCAGTCCAAGGATTTGTCTGGCTCCTCTGTTTACACGGCAAACATCAGAAGCCAAGTACAGCACAGCACACATTTGAATGGCACCTAACAAGTACTGAGAGGGGAGCAGGGTCTGATAATGTCTTTCTGAAGCCCCATGTTGCTACTGCTATCACTATTCATAGTAACATAAGCTATTAATGAGTGATGCCACAGGAAGTGTTGCAAAGAGGCAGTGTGATTTTCAAGCCTGGAACCTTGTTTTTTTGACCTGTAGCTGAGAGGAGTTTTCTGGTGGGTGGGTTGGAGAATGGGATTGTAGGGGAGGATTTATTGGGCTGACAGATACTGATTTGGTGTGCTTGATAGCTAGTCAGAATTATACCTTTTTATAAATTGCTCCAATGAGCAGCGTGCTCCTTCTCCTTAAAAAATACTCTTCCTGCTTAAATTGGTAATGTGTCATATGTCAAGGACTAACATGCTATTTAGCTAAAATTCACCGTGCACTCCACATCTCGAATAGAGCTCTCTTTGTGCGATAACTAGTGGTTTCAGTGTTCCCTTGCTGTGCGCTGCCTGCTCCTGCAGGCGCTCCCTGTCCTCCTCCCACGCAGTGAGTGGGGAGTACAGGCACTGAAGTCTGAGCCTCTGATGAGCCAGCAGCTCCTGCAGCGGTGGTGGAGAGGGACAGTGGGTGTACCTGGAGGGGGGTATTGCTGGGGAGGTGCTGTGAGCAGAGTGTGGCCCTGGGGATGGAGGACAGAGCTGGGTGGACACAGGGATGGGGTCGGTGTGCACAGAGTCCTGGCAGGAGGAGGGGAACAGAGTAGAAGTCCTGGGACGTACTGACAGATGTTACCTCACAGCTCTCTCTTTTCTATCCGGATAAGTGTTTTGGATCAGTGGTCTCCTGCACTGCTCTCTGCTCCCTTATCCATCCGGAGACCTCACTGCTCCTTCCCCAGCCCTGGTTTTGCTCCAGCCTCACAGCCCGCACCACTTCCATCAGCTCTGTGCCCATCAGCCACCCCACAGCACAGAGCAAGGTGTCCCCTCACCCTCCCCAAGCTCCAAGCACAGCCGTGTTGGGGTGCAGCATAAAGTGCCTGCAGAAGGAGAGCTCAAGGGCTGCTAGGTGCTGCCAAATCTCAGTCAGCCCCGCACCTCTGTCCTTTCAAGGAAAATGTCCCAAACATGACTTCCACATGTTCCGTGAGTACCTGTCTGTGTTTCCGTGGCATGCATACGTGCCTCAGCCTGTTTGGTGTGGGGCCAGCATGGCTACATCAGCTTTGACTCTTTCCAGGCATGCACTGGAAACTGGAGCCACTGCATACAAATGATTTTGCAAGCTGACTTAGTGAGAAATTTGTTGCAACAGAGATAATCAAACAGTGACTGCTTCCTGCTCTGAGAATGTGAAAGGAATACCACTCTACAGAGGGAAATACCAGCTACAAGAGAGAAAAGCCTGTACAGGCAAACAAATACATGAAATTCAACCATTTAACTTTAAAACAGATGATAAAGTGACATTAGTATTTCCATAGCAACCTTACTATGTAGAAAATCTTCACTTTGGTTCTTTAAACTATATCTTAAATTCATAGTTATGGCAATACTTACCGATACAGCTAACATTTACTGAAGCAAAGTCAATCACTCATCACCACCTAGTCCTCTCAGTGTATACAAATAAGTAGATTAAGAAAACCAGCTTTTCTTTATTTTTTACTCCATTTTAAATTGCTTTGATTGCTAATGTGGCAATTGTTTTATAAATATATATATCCATAAAAGCACCAATATACAATATAAGCAGTAAATACATGCACTCGTCTCTCAGTGTTAGGCATATGAGCAATCAAATGCTGTAGCTTTCCTGCTGAAATATTTATCTTTAAAAATAACTCTAGCTTTAGGCTGAAATATCCATGCCTGAAACTGATGGAAGGGATTCCCTCCTGTGTAACAAAAATAGATCTCCATGAGACCTGATCTTTCCCCAAAATTCTCGCCATTCATTCTGCCAAGTAACATTAGTACATCTGCCTGGGAGGACTACAGATTTTTGAAATTAGGAGCAGTGACTTACCTTTGTGCTGATCAAACACGGATGAGGAACTGAAATCCATTGTGATCTATCTCATCATTTACAACCAGACCAGGCAAAAAGCATCTCTGGGGTTTCCAGGGAGGAATTCCACATATTAGAGCAAACAATTCAGTGGTAGCTGTCACCCATCTTCTTGTCAGAGAATTAAACTTGCTTTATGTTTGCATGTTGTTGTCAAAGCAAGGACATGATCATTAGCCTGATGGGAGCGGAATATTCTGTTTGCTATGGATGCTCTTAAAATGACATCCCTAGAAGCTCAGCCGAGCTTCTGAAAAACGTCTTCAGTGAGCAAAGCTGCCTGTGAGCATCTCTGAGAGATGCTGCAGCTCTCCCAGCCTCAGCAGCAGAGTGCTGCCCGTAAACAAGCCTTCAGAGGGTGAATGGGACTGTGCTGGCACACGGAGCATGTGCAGAGCTGCGGTGCAGCCTGGGTGCTGCTGGCCTCGCTGTGCTGGTCCAGCGGCATGTGCTGCGCTCACCGACTGCCCTGATAGGGCCACTGCCTGGGCCACTGTGTCTGAGGGTGGCTATTCACATCACGTTTTCAGAGGTTACCTATTTCTTGATTTAACCACTCTATGCAGAACTTAAAAAATCAAGCCATTGTCATCTTAGTGTTTTAATGCCTAATTAATGGACAAGATGCAATGAAAGGACCGAGTAAGTAACTGAGGAGCACATCATTGTTGCTGAAGTAGGTAGTGATACTTCAACAGTGCAGTACAACAAATATAGGAGTTCAAAGGATGCTCCAAACCCTCCGTGTCTACAAAACCAACAGCAGATTTGTGTCTTCAAGCTATTATTTTGGTTGGGCCTGTGCTTCCCTGAGTTGGGAACTCAGCCTGTGTAGTGTAAAGAGGAGGTGATCCTGATGAGCTTTGCTACTTTGAGCAGAGGATGTATTTAGCCTTATAAAGCAGGGAGGTGAGTATAACAAATATTCAATCTGTCTTACATTTCACATGCGAAACTCTAAGTTGTAGCTGTGACATGTCCTCCCTTCTCTAGTCACAGTTTTATCTGGCCAGGTTGAGGTTGTGTGCATGGCAGAAATAACAATAAGTAACAATAAACAGGCTGATTTGGTACATACTTAGAGCAGAGGATCACCAGGTCTTTTCCTGAAATGCTGCCAGTGGGCTGCTGGTTTGGAGGGATAAAGGCAAGCTTTCCTAACACTGCTGCATTGGAAAAGAGTTGCCACTACTGCTGAGGAAGGCGAGCTAACATACAAAAACGATGGAAGGCAAGGCATGTTTGGTCCAAGAGTTCACAGAGGGTCTACACTAAAACTGTCCACATTTGGTCAGCCCTAGACATTGTTCACCCTAGTGAATATATTCTGCTGCATTGACTGACTCCTGTGGCTACAACAGATCCTAGAGACATAACTTACATGTAGGCACAGTAGGAGTTGTATCCGCAGCTGATTCACATCCCGGACATCTGTGTCTGAACCTAAATCCAAACTATTTTTTTGGAAAAGATTGTATGGTCCAGGAAGCAGTACAGCCTTGACAGCTTGAAACTGCTGAAATTCCCCAAAATGTGACAGTGTGATCTGCTCAAGGGTCCTGACCATGGAGAGCTGTGTGGTGGGACTGTGGGGCAAGAAGCTGGCTCCATTTTTCTCTTCTGCTGACTTGTTCACGCTTGGATCATCTGTGGCTTTGTTACAGTGAGGAGGGATCCACCATGTGGCAGCTGCTGGTTGTGCACAGATGTGAACAGGGCATGTCTGGGGTTACGTGGCAAGGTTTTGTTGGTAGCAGGGGGCTGCAGGGGTGGCGTTTGTGAGCAGAGCCCAGCAGCAGCCCCATGTCCTAGCAGAAGGTGTTTTAAGTTTGCTTTTAGTTCTTACTGTTCCAGTCTGCTGGTGTTGCTTAATATATGACATTAATCTCCCTATGCTGAGCCTGTTTTGCCTGTCATGATACTTGTTGAGCGATCTCCCTGCCCTTATCTCAACCCTTGAGCCCTTTGCATCGTATTTTCTCCCCTTTCCCTTTGAGGAGGGGAGTGAGGGAGCGGTGTGGCGGATTTCAGCTGCCCAGCTGGGTGAAACCACCACAGGTTTAACACAGATGGTCAGCATCTGTCACCTCCACCAGGAGGGTGGCTCGGCTGGTAGCCCTGGCTCTCACCTGGCTCTCAGACAGCCCACAGGTCCAACACCTCGGTACTGCTCAAAGGGCTGTGGCCTCTGTGGCCTCCGAGGAGGAGAGGCAGGAGCTGGAGGCAGGTCTCTTGGGCAGCCTGTGGTTTGGACTGCAGGTTATCACACCCTCTGATCTTCAGAAGGCCCCATAAGTGGCTCCTGCTTCCTGTGTGTGGCAAGAAGCTCTCTGTCCTTTGTGTGCAGTGTTTCTGCTCAGTTGCATCTCTGCATCCATTTCTCACCCCAACACTGCCAGTCCCCTTGTTCTGCCTTCGCAGGGCACTCAGAGCAGCCGTGTATGCTCCTGTTGGAGCACTCCTAGGAACCAGCAGCACCAGGGGTGAAGTGTTCCCCTGCTGTAAGACAGAATATTTCCTGTACTTGCTTCCCTGCTTTATAAGGCTAAATACATCCCCTGCTAAGTCAGTATGAATTTTTGCCCTGGACATCAATAGAATGAGGACGTCTTCGAAGGTGCAATTTTTTTTATGTATCACTAGCATCCTCTAAAGCAAATTTAGCAAAAAACAAATCACACCTGAGAGACTGTTCTGCAATTATAGTAGACTGTCAAGCAGTAACTGCTTCTGTGGGTATTGTTTTTCCAAATTATAATCTATGTGCAATGAATTAAAGCAAATTTTTGTTTTTGCTCAAAGTGTTGGGTATGGGAAGGAGTTGGGTATGGAAAGTCTCCCAGTGAGTTTGTCACCCTTACCATTTAGCATCTGTCTGTCTTATAGAATAGTTTGGGTTGGAAGGGACCTTAAAGATCACCCAGCTCCAACTCCCTGCCATGGGCAGGGACATCTCCCACAAGCCCAAGTTCCCCAAAGCCCCATCCAGCCTGGACTTGAGCACCTCCAGGGATGGGGCATCCACAGCTTCTCTGGGCAACTTGTGTCAGTGCCTAACCACCCTCACGGTAAAAATTTCTTCCTTATATCTAATCTAAATCTACCCTCTTTTAGTTTAAAGGCATTCCCCCTCATCCTATCACGCCACCACCTAACAAAGAGTCCCTCCTCAGCTTTCCTGTGGTCCCCTTTAGGCACTGAAAGGCCACTGTACGGTCTCCCTAGAGCCTTCTCTTCTCCAGGCTGAACAACCCCAGAGAGTCTTATTTGAAAATCAGATTGAATTGAAATCTGAATTTTGACAGAACCTGGGACCTAAGTTCATATTCCGTGGTAATAAGACATCAACACAGGCCTTGAACATTACTCCAACAGTGCTCTGTTCAGATGGCCATCAGCCAAGCCTGAATCTTCAGATAAAGCCTGTTGACACCAGAGTGGATGGAGACAGGTTAAACAGGTTGTGACCACTGAATGTGTCAGAATTTATAAAAGCTCCAATTCTGAACATTCAATTCATGTACAGTGGAACATTCCAAATTTTTTTTTTCAGTAAAATTACCCATCGTACTGACAAAATTTTATCAGCTGACAGAGATGTCTTCTGAAGACTTTTTTCCAGTGTTGGAAGCAGCTGAGGAACCCTGAACAAAAAGTACAGGATCCCTCTCTTTACCTTCCAAAGACTTCTTTGTGGAATTTCCAGGTCTGAAACTGCATTCAGTGCCTCTGGTGTGGTGTAAGGTCAGTTTTAAGAGACAAGGAATAGGCCAGCCAGATGTGCATGTGGAGCAGCAGAAGGGGTGGGTGTGGACACCTGTCAAGGCAGGAGAGTCAAAGTACAAAGTGTCTGCCCTGGGAGCACATCTGTGTTTGTGG
This sequence comes from Anas platyrhynchos, assembly GCF_047663525.1. Classification (NCBI taxonomy): domain Eukaryota; kingdom Metazoa; phylum Chordata; class Aves; order Anseriformes; family Anatidae; genus Anas; species Anas platyrhynchos. The sequence goes on from NC_092621.1 coordinate 19,175,893, forward strand.
CACCAGGGAGCTGGAGCTGGGGAGTGCCATGGATTGCACAGGTAAAGGGAAATTTATGTTCAAGCCTTTGAATGATGACGTATTCCATTATTGCTTGCTCTACAAGATAACATAAGGAAAAAGGAAGGTGTCTGCTCCAGATCAGATCGTACATTATTTACCTCAGTCACTACAGTGTCTAAACTGGTGCTTGCCAACAGCTTTCTGGTGAACTGCAAGACTAGTGTGTAGTGATTCCTCTGAGCCCTGTTCTGGTCAGCCCAGGGCCCTGCTGAATGCAGTCTCCAAAGCAGCCCTGTAATTCTGCAGAGTTCCAGTAGATGGTGGGGTCTGATTAACACTTGGCTCTTTGAACCAGCAGAAACAGCTCTCAATCGAGATGCTTGCATTGTTTTTCTATTACATTCTTTTAATCAGAGGAAGAAAAATTCATTTGTGGGAAAGCAGTAATCTCTGTCATTATGCTGTGCATTAAGAATGCCTGCAAATTAACGAAATTCCATTCCAGATATCAAACAGCAGTACAGAGCATGACTAATCATCTACGAATGGTAAGCTTTGAGAGCCTCTCTATAAACCCTCGTGATAGTAAGGTTTCATTGCTAACACACATGAAAAGCTTAACATTTTTTTAACATATACAACTCCAAAACTCTATTTTAAAGCAGGAAAATTGTCATTTAGAGGTAAATTTAATACAAGAGGGCTGAAAGCAGCATTGGGAAGCGTGCATCAAAAGGACAAGTCACTCTGGCAGGTGTATCTATGTCTGTATGGTTAGAAGGCAAACTCCAGCATTGCCCACGAGAAGCTGGTGGGGCTGCCTCCATCCCAGCAGGTGTGGATGTACACATTGGGAATTGCTGTCCAAGGCCACAGGCTTGCTGGGACAGCCAAGTCAGCTCATCTTCCTTACTGTATTTGGAGCAATAATACCCAATGGATTGATTCTTGATCCTTGCTATGAGGGTATTCACACCTTTCTGCTTCTGTGTTCTTTCTGTGGTAGTTTTGCTGTAAGACAGGAGAGCTGGGCTGGCAAGGAGAGCATCCACTGCTTTGGGAGAACTGCCTGCTGCAGCAGTGGCTGTGTCTGCACTGTGCAGGGGGACACTACGTGGCAGTGAAACAAATGCAGGCAGGTGAAACTGCACAGAAAACAGGAACTCCCAGTCAGAATTCAGTTCGGAGAGGAGCCAGGTCATTACCTGTTTCTGGGCACTTTAATATTATGTGAAAGGCAAATATAAAACACCCAGGCCAATTAACTTTTCTTGTAGAAACAGTAGGAATACATTTTTTTTTCCTCTCACAGTGCTATTGTTTCACATGAATCCCCTCTGTTCCTCATTTCTCTTTACAACATACAGATACCAGCCACCCATGCCTCCTCTTCTCTCTGTAGCAAGCCACGGAAGCCCACACTGTCTTATTTAGCCTAGTTTCTTTTAATCCCTTTCTCTGCCTCTTAATGCAGAAATCAAAGGACAATAACAAGATCATATACCAAAACGATAACTTTACATAGTGTTCTTTCTAACAATTCCAGTTATATATTGGTGGGTGTTTCTCTGCCAGAGTAATTACATGTTTTTGGGATGCTGGGTCCTTCAGTGAGAACCCAGAAATTGCTTCCAGCTCTTCCGCAGACATCTCAGCACCTCACTGCTGATGTATCATGCTTCAGGAAAGTTATCAAGGGGCACAGTGTAATAGTGGGGGAGTTGTGAAGCCATAACTACAATCAGTGGCAAATAATTCACATTTATAAATGGGAAAGTAAAGAGGTTGCTGGAAAGAAAGAGTAATGTAATCAACATGATCTGCCTTTTGACTGGGCCACATTACAATGATGGTGTCACTAAAGAGTTGAGCAACAGATTTTACAAAGTGGCAGGATTAAATGTTTCCCTCCTCCATTTATGTCCTGTTATTGTCCTCTGCATTTTTTCTATTTATGATTACAATCTGGAACCAGTTCATCTTTTAAGTTGCTGATAATTTTTCTGCTGTGTGTAAGTTTTCTGTGCAAACTGCTTTTCTACTCCTGCCTAAGTTACTATTGGTAAGTGTGATGCAAAGGCAGATGTCAGATCATTTCTTGTTCAGCTTTAGCAATGACCAGAGTTGTCCAGTTCTAAAAGAGTAAATAACAGGTAAATAACACAACACATCTGTATAACGTTACATCAGAAACTGCTTCTGTGACTCTCTTCAGTGTGATTACAGTGAATTCTGTGACACAGAGTGAATGGGATGCTGACCCCTGTCTGTTTGTTTCTGGGGTAATAAAAGATATGTGCCTATTGAAGTCTTCTTTTAGCAATATTTTACATTTCATTGCCAGGGTATGTTAAAGCACTGGATATGGGAAGGGAAGGGAAGGGAAGGGAAGGGAAGGGAAGGGAAGGGAAGGGAAGGGAAGGGAAGGGAAGGGAAGGGAAGGGAAGGGAAGGGAAGGGAAGGGAAGGGAAGGGAAGGGAAGGGAAGGGAAGGGAAGGGAAGGGAAGGGAAGGGAAGGGAAGGGAAGGGAAGGGAAGGGAAGGGAAGGGAAGGGAAGGGAAAGAAGTATTTGTGACATACAAACTGCAAAGTGTGGTGTAAAGGACTTAATCTTGAATTCTTTACATACCTGAGACTCCTGTTGTTATCTCATCCCAGATTGTGGGCCTTTTTTAAGCTTGAAAGTTGATAAGTGCATTAGTAGCAATGAAGCACACAGGTCTGAAGTTTGGTATTATTACTCTTAAACAGAAGAGGCAATTTAACCATGTGCCAATGAAACTCAAACAGAAATGCAAACAGCTGGTATCTTGATTTACTCACTGTCAGAATGTGAAGGTAAGCAGTTCATGCCACAGCACCAGAAGTAAATTCAGAAGCAAACCAAGCTCATTTGCAAAACAACAATATCATTTTGAAGACTTACACTATTAGAGGTATTGGAAGAACATCATATCAGCAACCCAGCCGGACTCCAGTTTGCAGTAGCGCTTATTAGTGCCTTGATGCAGCCAGGACAGTTCCCAGACTTATAAGACTCTTCATGGACCCCTCTCCACCTCTACAGTAGATGCTGTATTTATTGTGAAATGATGGTGGTACTCAGCAAGAACAGGGTCCTTGTTGTGTCAGGCAGGGCTGAAACCCATCCTGAAACCCTGTTTGAGACCCCAGACTTTTCAGGCTCAGGGACTCTGCTCCTCTACTAAATTACTGGCAGCATGGAAGTGGAACAAATAATGGTAATAAAATCCATAGAAAGGAAAAGATCTGCACATATAACTTCACTGATTTTAAATGTTTGAAAGGATGTTTGCAGTACGGCTGTTGTAAAATTTGCTCATTTCTTAGCGTGATCTCTGCTGTTGCTGTGCAACAGAAACGTAGGAATCATTTTTTGCTACTGAGAAGTGGCTTTTATGTAATTTTTGAGTCTCAGAGGACCTTTCCTGAGATTACAAAACCATTCCAAGTAGGCCAAAGTGTGGCCTTAAGCTGTGGGGGTACTTCAACTGCCAAGAGAAACTGCAAGCTCATCGGGATTATTTGAAAACTTGTGCACATTTGTTCTGCTTACTATGGGCAGGCATGAACTTGCTCGATTTGTGCTCTGACAGAAAGTCAGGCCTGGTTTGTCAGCTCAGGCTCAGCTTCACTCTAGTGCACTCACACGTTTTTCAGCTCAGATGTCTGTCCACTATATCCACACGTGCACATGGAGACAATAAGCACCAACTGCAACATTTCCTCTGTAAGTATAATAGAAACCTCCAGATACGTTGGCAATTCACAGATTAAGCATGGTAAATGTTTTTTCCTAAATAGTCCCATGCTCTGGGCAAAGTGCAGCAAGATATGAACTGAGGAGGTGCTGTGTGATCTCAGTGCACAGCACTGAAATTTTAGGCCATTTCTCCTGGAAAAGGTAAGTTTCTTCTTGACTCCACATGGGCGTGGGAGGAATGGAAACAGGAGAGCAGAAGAGGTGAAGTGCCAAAGGTAGCTCCAGCAAGTGCAGCTCAGCTAAAACTTGAAGAATTGCTGTTCAGAAAGGGGCCAGGGCTGCTCCTTTATGGCTTGCTCAAGGATACATGGCACCACCAGTGCAAATCCAGATGCAGAGCTGTGGCTTTCCCACTTTATCCCAGGGAGTGACAACAAAATAATCCACTGAAAAGCTACCACTGTGTAACCAGAACAGTTTTGCACTGCTCCAAACATTGGAGGGTGCCAGCAGGGTGGCATAACCATGGCACGAAATGAGGCCTTGCAGTGGCACAGCACGGCCCCACTCAGGGCAGAGCTGGGTGCTGGGGAGAGGCAGCAGCCATGCAGAGGAGCACAGCTGGGCGTTGTGCTTGTTTTGCCATGGCACCATAGGTGACAAGCAAAACCACACAGCTTCCTCCCCACCCTGCTGAGCTGCACCAGGCTGCCTTGCCAGAGATTAAACCCGTGCAGACCTTCCTGGCACAACTGCTGCTCTTCTGATTTTTTTTTTTTTTTTTTCAGCAAGGGGAAAGCATTTTTTTTTTTTAATGTTATTTATTTATTTATTTATTTTCAGCCTGGTTTGGCAGGCTTCAATTTAAAAAAATCTTAGAAAAGAGTGAAGTTAAGGCAAAGGATGGAAGTGTGGTACCTTTGAAAATGGCCACCCACCAGACACACAAGCAGGCATCACAGCTTCTTTGGAGATGTGGCTGGTAGGGAAATGTCTTTGCTGCAGGTGTCTGTCTGAGAAGACAGCTTTCAAGGCAGAAAATGCCAGCGACGACGATGCTGGCCCAGCCTGGCCCAGCCGAGCTGCAGCTGCAGGCGCATGGGCTGCCAGCTGGGGTCAGGGACGGTCCATGCTGGTGGGCAGTGGTGTGGTCCTGCAGCTGGCGAGGCTCTCTGCAGGCACCCCTCAAACTCCTGGGAAGGTTCACATGCCTCCGGGATCCTCCTCGTCCTGGGTGTCTGCCTGGGAGCTAACGAATTGTATGCGTGTGTGTATGTGATCTTATTTTATTTATTTTTCACTTTTCCTAGCCAAGATGCATTCAAGGCAGGAAGGAATTATTAAGAGGAAAGTGAGCCCTTGACTCCCCCAAACACCTCTTGGGTGCATTCTGCAGCCCCTGGGATGTGCCAAACACTTGCAATCCTCTCACACAGTCAATTTTTGTGGCAGTACTGCGGCACCCAGCAGCAGAAGGGCAATGGCTAAAGGGAGGTGGTCATGGGCAGCAGCCTTTCCTAACTGGAGTCACTTTATCAGTCTGTAAGTCTCAAGCTATGAATTATAACATTATCAGGAATGGTTAGGGCTGTATGGTTGTAAACATAGCAAGCACCTCCACTATTAGAAATAGAGAGTCTTATGGAATAGGCACAGATAATTTTTAAACAGAGAAAATGACGTGCTTAGTTTGTATCTGTTATCATTCAAGTTGGCTGAATAGTAAAGAAAGACCTTTGTAAATTTTGTTTCTGTTTCAGAGTTGACTGAGACTTGTGAGGCTGTTTACAACCCACAACTGGTTTGACAGTATGTGAATATGAAATTGTCACATCTGCAAGTCATGAAAATGTCATGTCTCAATATGGATGAATGAGAAATTTCAGATGGGCTTTATTGTTCTGCCATTCTAAAATATCATCTGTCATCTACTTTTTTTATTTTTTTATTTTTTTTTATTTTTTTTTTCTTTTTCCAAAAGTGAAAAGTACACACAAATCTTCTATGATAACTCTGACCTTGCAGAAGTTTATGCAGGCAAGGCTGTAGCTTTACACATCAATGAAGCATTTTAGCAGGTTCTACACCAGGCCCGTAGATGACCACTCAAACAAGGTGAACAACAAGTAGTTAACAGTCATTTGCCTAATTACCTTTGGAAAATCATACACACGTGCACACAACACAAATCTATACAAACATACAGTAGGATCCTTACCAACCTTTAATTGGGAGCTGGAGTGGATTATAGTTCACCAAAAATAATATTGCAGTGGGGTCAGACACAGAATCAAAGGAGATCTGTATGAAATAAAGCCAGATAACAGACAACCTTATACTGAACTTGCTTAATCCAGGGAGAGATTTACTGGCGGATGGTGGGGAGAGGACAGGAGGCTGACCTTCCCCTTAGATGTGGCACATGCTTCATGTCACATACACAGGGAGCAGCTGTGCAGTCTCTCCAAGCCACGCTGTGGTTGCAGTGAGCTCTGTATAATCCACGGCAGATTTGTAACTCAGCCCAGGTGGGGCTTGTGAAATCTCTTCTCCATCACAGCTTCGTCCGGCCAGGAACTGTTGTCTAAAATGAAGATAGTGAACACAGACACACAGCCCAATTGCTGAAGCTACTGAAAGTCTGTGTGTGTATCTGGAAAGATGGCTTATCTGAGCAAGGGCTTCAGGAGCGCCCATCCACATTGCATGATGGCTATCTTCAAAGATACTGAGACTGCAGGAGCTATGGTATCTGTGAGACCAGTAGGCTGTCATCTCTAGGGTTGTAGGGTTATTGGACTTGCAAAAGCTTTTGGATTCTATGTGATCCTAAAGTACTTGTTTAAATATTTTTCTCCTAGTAATCTTGTATTTTCAGAAACAGTAATTGCTATTCTCTACATTATTCCTCAGTGGTGATGCTCCTTCTGCATAAATGTTCCTTAATCCAGCAGCTGGTGCAGATGCTTTGAGTTTGGTGGAAGTCTGCAATAGTGAAGAACAGCAAGATGGCAATTATTATTATTATTTTTTTCAGTAGAAACAAGCAATTTTTCTCTGCCTTTCACATTTGAGAACCATGAAATAGGATAAATTGAGGGAAGTTATGAGAAGATCTTCCTGAAATAAATACTGCAAAAGAGGAAAAGGGTTATAGATATTTCTATGAGCATTTTCTCAGGTGGCCACAGGGTCAATGCAGAGCTGAGGCAGAGCAGGTTCAGCAGCTGCTTAAACATGGGTATGGATTTATCTAGGCAGGTTTGCTAATGAATCAATCAGGTTTTGACAGTGATGAATTTAGGCCAGTAATTAGTAAAGCGAATGAAAAACAGCAGCCATAGGTTATGGTATAAAACACCTGCCATTAGTATCTGTCATTATTCCAGAAAGGCTTCTCAAGTGCCTTGGAGCAGGTTTGCTTTCCTCTAGTATGAGGGTACTCAAGAGAGGAGAGGAGATAAACTTCTTTCTTAGACTGTAAAGAGGCTAGAAAGCTTAGCATACTTAAAATTGCTTAGCAAACACCAGCAAACTCTAGTTTATGGTAAGGCCCTTTCTTGTGCAATCTGCTGCCACATTTTGCTTTGGGCAAGGAAGACAGGGTTTCACAGTGCTGTTATCGAAGGTGGAACAAATATGCCCCCAGGTGTCACTGGGCCACCCACCATGTGGTAGAAACTGTATGTTCTCAATGTCAAAACAAGTAAAGCCAAAGCTGCAAGAGATGAAGGGATATGACATACCAGTTGTTTTATGGGATATGGCACTCATCGGGCCTTAATTCTGCTTGCACAAAAGCTGATAGTGTTGCAGCTAATGTGATGTTATTGTCAGTATTTTTGTCTCCTGGGTGCTAAGCATCTCATAAACATAACGCAACATATGTTTTTTATATATACATATCTGTGTGTACATATGTATATACCCACATTGCCATAAACATTTACACTCGTATATAGTGGCTAACCTAATCTATATGTCTAATATATAATATATATAAATGAGATATGTCTAATATATAATAAACTTATTTGAGATGCTACTGAGGGCATATAGGATGCTGTGCTTCCCTATGAGTCTGTTGTGAAGTCTCCTATTTCTTTTCATGTAATGTTATTTGTGAAGATCTTTCAATGTAAAAAGCTGGATTTAATATTTGAGAACAATTTAAAATCCAGATTTTCTTTGGATCTGTGTTTTTATTCATCCCATTAAATGTTGGTCGCCTGGACAATTTAATCTGGATTATGGTGTCTAATGAGATTAGTTAGATAACACGTTTTGTTAATTAGGGTGGCCTGCCCACTAGAGTTTTTCTGAAGGGTATTTTGGTGCATGAAGCAGGATGCTTTGGAGGACAAGGCACTGTGTGAGACTAAGGTCAGAAGCAGTATGCTGCAGGGTATATGAGAGGGCAAACACGATTGTTACTTGGAAGTGCTTTTTAAACCAATCATTTAAAAAGGCACAGAAAGAAAGAAAGAGAAAAAGAAAGAAAGACAGACAACATACATACTTTTATAGGAGTAGCTGTATCTATTCAATTGATGCTGAAATGATAACCAGTCAGGATTATTTAGGTTGGAAAAGACCTCTAAGATCACCAATTTCAATGAAGACCAATTGTACCAATTAAATCTGAAGAAACGAAGTGAACAGAGAGTGAAGCCAAAAAAAAAAAAAAAAAAGAGGAGAAAGCTCATTTTAAAGAAACTACTAGAAAATAGCTAAGTAATTTCTTGCTCTGAATAGTTCTGAGTTAGAGGTATTTGCGTTTTGCTGGGCACCATGGCTGAGAAAGATTAAATTTGGTGCACTTGAGACCCACATACATTTTCTATCTACTTAGAGTTTTTCATCACATGAAGTCAAGTCTTTTTGTATTTCCCAAGCAGACAGAACATCTGATTCTTTGCTTACCTGATTACTTGCTTAGGAAGAAGGACAACTCAAAATATTGGGATGAAATCGTGTGAAGTAAAATGTAGGCTGGATATCTGGATAGATGTCACGGTAATAAGAAAAATTAAGCTGTAAAAGAGTCTGATGAAAGCCTGAGTGTCATTTGAACTAGAAAGAACAAAGCTGCCTGACATATATTGTAGAGAACCAACCTGCATTCATAGGGAGAGACAAGATGATATCATACATCTTCATCATTTATTTTCTAACATCTATAATCTGTGATAAAACATACTTCTATGGAGAGGGGCCAATATTTTGAAGCCTAGGTATTTGGATCTAGTTTAAAGAAGTATTTATCAGTAACAGGGAATGTTTCCAAAACTCTAAGATACGATGCAAAAGGAGCAGAGGGGTTATTGTGTTAAATAGACAGACCATGCTTAAAAATGCAGGAGCAGCCCAAGAGCCCATGTCTGCATGGAAGTTAGCCTTACAGTACTCCATTTGCAGTTGGCTCCTGTAACAAAAACCCACAATAAAAAAAAAAACAAAAAACCCACATCATAATTAGAGATAGCAGGGTATTTTTTTTTTTTTTTTGTAATACTGATAGTTGTATCCAAAGCCTCTAACTCCAGCCTGCATGTGGATCTTGCAAAGCATGTGATGGTTTCAGAATATATGAAGACAAAGATTTTTTAGCACTGGAGTTTTATCCCTGCATAGTTACAAGAAAGCATAGCCACCTTTTTCTAGTATCAAAAGAATTAATAACAAAAGCTGCCAAGAAAAAATATGGCCTCTGGCTGCCACATGACCAGTGTAATCATATTGTTAGCTGCTGGCCTGAGTACACAACCCACATGAGAATGAGAATATGTAATAGCCTCGAAGTTTTTGTGCTCATAATACCATAGCACTATTTCCCCCTCAGCTTTATAGACATGGCAATTACAAATAACAAAAGTAATGTGTGTTGCAGGAAATTATAGACAAAATTTCCTTATACTCTTTACATTGATTTTTTTTTCTTTTCTTAAATAAAACCTAGTGTGTATGAGGAGAACATAATTAAAAAAACTTTTATTTGTCTTACATAAACTTACTGATTCTGTAAAATCCATAAGAGAACAAAGATGAATTGACGATTAAACATAACCTCAGCCAGTTTAAGAAATGAACATTTGCAAGCCATGTCTTTACAGGGAAGGAGATGATATCTCCTGTCAGTGTGGAAGCTCCCAAAGCATTTATCCCAGATTCAACCAGATGGGTAAGCCCAAAGTCATCACCTACTGCTTTCTGTTTACTTGCCTCAGCTCTTCAGACATGTCTAGCCAACATGAAAGAGAAAGATGCAATTTTCATCATTTGAACTTGGAGCTCTCTCTTCTCCTTCTGAGATCAGCATGAGTTGTGTGTTTATTTGAGGCAAGAATACAATATATGTTTTAATCTCACTCCTGGTACACATGTAATGGGTATTTTATTTTATTTCTGACATCTCAGCTCTGGGTGCCTGCAGGAGACAAGATGAATGACCAGCTGTGTCAGCAGGCATGGCATTCGGCGGGGTCATGGCACCCGTCTTCTGTGCTGGCTAAATCCTCTGCCATATGACTCAGTGGCATGAGTCACAAGCTACCCTCTGAAACAGGCTAACCATTCTTATCTGTATCTGTGTGTTTCATTTGTGGTCATAATACTTATTATCAACTGTGAGCTACAAGTGTTAAGTGGTTGCTTACTGTTTCACTGTCTGCACACATCTATTTGCCTACTAAAAACTACATAACATTGCTAAAAATAACTTGGAAAAGAGTGAGCCTCATCACCTCAAAGCTATTTAAAGACTGATTTTACATCTTCAATATGTTTCAGTTTAAACATGTGAGATACCTTAAAATGTATGGCTGATTTCCCCTTATTTTTCCAGCAAAGGAGTAGTTCCAAGGTCAAGTGCTTTCATATATTAATGGGGTTCTCAGGTGTTTTCTCTAGCCAAGCTATCACAGCATAACCAGCCATAAAATATGTTTCAGTTAATCATTGCTCGAAACACATTTAGCAGTCACTTGTATTTTACAATGGAGAATCTCTACATTCCCTTCAAAGTTGCAGTTGATACAGAGAACAGTTAAGTTAATAATGCCATGCTCGGGGGACACTTGACAAACAAAATTGCAGATGGGAAGCCTGGCCTGACTTCCATGTGTTTCTTGGAAGCCTTTCAGAAGGTTGATTATAACCTAATGAGCCCCGTGCTGTAGTCTTTGAGAGAAGCTGGAGTTTCAACACATGGCGGTGGCCTCGGTTACTCACAGCTTTTGTCTGAGGAAGGTGAGGAATCAGCTAGCTTAATTTAACCTCAAATAGGGAGGGGCAGGACTTTTCCTGCCCTGCTGGTGTGGTTTGCACCATGTTTCTGGAATCTGGCTAACACCTTCAGCGTGAAGGGCGATTTCAAGATGTCATGATACATCAGCAAAAGTTATTAGAGAAAGAATGTGAGCTGGCACCTGTGTTAATGCTTCCAAGTAATTAAAAGCATTGCTACAACCTCTCTGGCTTCTATAACAATCTCCAGGCTTGAGCCAGAGCTTCTGCTTTCCTTTCTGCCTGCCTGCTTTGAGTAACTCCCATCCCACCCTTCTGAGCAGTTGCGGAGGAGACTGTTTTGGCTGGAATTAGACATCCCCAGATGGTACTTTAATGCTCAACACCTGCTACAACTCCCTCAGTACTTGTTATCTCTGCCACAGCTTTTATACATGCCTTTTATCAGATAGTTGGGTGGAGGAGGGAGAGGAAGGAATGCTCACCGTCCGGCTCAAAGCAGATGCAGGGCTGTGGTGTTTGTGCTGTGCTTCACCCACACATGAGCAGCAGCACAGGAACTGACAGCACCCTGGGTCAGCACTGACTCCATTGAGTTATTTTTTTCTGTATGCTGATTTAAGAGACACTGAACACTCACAACTCTGGAAAAATACATTATTTAGCTTGTTCAAAATGACAAAAAATTTCATGGAGTTATTCTCCCTTCCTCTCTCCATTACTGCAGCTATCAAAGACATTGTGGACCACTGCTCCTGAAGGACTGCCAAAATGAAACAATGCCATGCTTACATTAATTTTAGCGAAAAGACCTCGTCTGTGCAGCTTTCAATATCTACCTTGGGGCTCTTCTTGGTCCAGCTGCGTCTTTTAAACTACTGCTGAGGACATGACTGACGGTTCTACAGCTCACAGGAATAAAAGCCCAGCTGCTTTCTGAGGTAGTCACTGAAAAAAAATGATCAAATTAGTGTAGTGGTCTTGTGTTGTAATTGAAAATTTCTATTAAATCAGGATCTCACACTGCTAGTTCCAGATGGGCAAATATGTATTCGTGGTTGGAACTGAGAAGATGTTGGTCTGGTCCTCCTGATAGACTTTGTTTATTGACTTGTGAATATTACTAGATTGATTTTATTTCAACAGGATATGGATTCATTGTTCCCCCTGATCAAACAGCTTCTCCAGAGTGGGGTACATCCTCAGCTGCTGCAAACCAGCCTACCATCACTGAAGCTATTTTATCCCAAATCAACACCTGGGGTAACCCTAAACATCCCAGATTTGACACACATCAGATTGTGGATGAAATGTACCCTTCACCTCTGGACCTCGCAGCAGTCAGTTTTGACTGTGTCTTGTGCACATCAGCAAAAGGGCAGCAATCCTGTGAAACAAATCCCCATTACTTACCAGCAAAGAGGATAAAAAGGAAAAGGTCCAGAAGGCTGGGAGAGTGCGAAATGCTAGCTGGGCATCTGCTAAACTTTCAGTACATGTTGTCCAGTCTCTTGCAAGCTGATCAAAGTGTTTTGTTAATGAAGACAGCTCAAACAAATTTTAATTGATAAGAAATGTGTTCAGAAGAAATTTGGCATAAGAACCATAGTTCTGTTAGAAAGCAGTCATAGCCTGGTTTTAGGGTTCCCAGGACATGACAGGGAGTGTGAAATGACAGAATATCTGACATAGCCAGGTTGATACTTTAATATCAAAAAACTTTAAAACAACAAGTTTCAGGATCTGCTCAGGGTATGCCTCTTTGGACCATGAGGTTTGTTATTTTTGATCTTTTTATAAATCCTTTATCAGAAAAAAATATTTTCCTTCCATACATTATAGCTCCAAACAAAATATTCTGCACAGACTAACCTATCAAGTAGTATCCAGTGTACATATACATAACATAGTAGAGTTATGAAAGGATTGTCAGGTGGTTTTCTTCTAGAAATTCTGTTTTATTTACTTCAGAAATTACCATAGAATGCCAGCCACATCAGAAGTAACTTGTTGGTGAGTACTGGTGCTGTGTGCCACTGTGCAGACATAAAAATGAGAGCTCAGCTAGTTTACTCTCTCTCTTAGATTAAGTTGGTGAAATAGTGACTCCTGTGACTAGTTATGGTTCAAGATAGCATCCAGCAACTGCTTCAATAGAAGACATTTTACTTTCCTGTAGAAGGAAATGTTTGGTAGCTGGACAAGCTACTTTTATATTATCTTTCCTGACCAGGGGAAATTCCTGAGGTAGGGTTTCTATCCTGGAACAAGACATTGGTGTTGGGCTGAGATCCTGGAAGAAAGCTTTGCAAGGCTTGTAATCCTTTTTATTTCAGGGTAAGTATGTGCTTGCAAATAAAGCAAGTTGTACTTAGAACTCTGTAGATGGGATCTATCTAACAAAACTATGCAGTAAATATTTATTTGTACTGTAGTTACCAATTTCTGAGCTATTGTCTATAAAGCCAAGAGAGAAATAGACGCTATTAGCTCACAACTCATTTCATCCTTGAGCAAATGTCAAAAGCATATCAGATGAATGGCTCTCTTAACGTTTAGGTTGTGTGAGAAATACAATAGTTAGAATTGGAGAAACAGGAAAGAATACATGTGCTCCTTTTGCATGACTTCAAAGTAAAATGAAATCAGGTCCTTATGAACTGTCAACACTAAAGCATTTGTGATTCTACTGCGTCCCTGGGCTCCAGTCCCAGTTTTAAAGTCTCCACACACTCTTGCACTAAGACATGGATTCTATGAACATCTATGGGAATTTCCATTGTTAAGGACTGACATCAGTGTGGTATCATCATTTATTTATTTTAATATTATTTTTTCAAAGATGCCGCCAAATTATAATGACATTATCCAGGTCTCCTGAAATCAGAAAAGACATACCATTTATTTCAAAACATTGTGGGAGATCAAATCTGAAATATCAAAAGGGTGAGCTCTAGCACCCATTAGCAAGCATTATTTTTTTCCTGCATTTTCTCATGTAGTTTTCTTTTTGGGTGACCTACTGCAATTTATGCAGGCTTTTGACTAAACATATTTCAAATGTGCTCTTTCTTCAGGTTCAGTGACAAAAAAATACATGATGATGGGTTGTGCAGGTTTGTCTTTCAATCAGGTTAAGTCAGCTGAGCAAGGTTAAGATTACTGGAAAGACCAATACACTTGAAGGCATGTTATCTGTTATCACTGGAGTCACGTGTGAAATACAGGCAGATCCTGAAAAGTCTTTGTGAATTTCCAGAATAGGTTGATTAAAAATTACTTTGCCTTTGGTTTACAGTCCAAGCCAAGATAACCTTATCTCTCTGGAGGTATGTCTTTCACCCTTCCAACTTCACCTTTTCCCTTTGTCATGAATTCACTAAGCTTGACGATCTCAATATCTAAAGACAAATTCCAGTGTCAATAGGGTATCTGTTGTCATGTGAACCTCACCTTCTCAAGGGTCACTTTAACTAATGCCAGTAGATATCCGTGAGCTTCTTTTTTATGCTTGTTCAATTGCATGATTTTTTTTTTAACATATCTTTAGCATATATTTTTAGTATTTATAATAAATAAGGTGTTTATAAGTGTATTATTATGTATTCCTTCTGGCACTGGTTTCTGATTTCCCAATTTGTTTGCTACCAGATGAGGGCATGCCACATCCAGTTAATTTATTTCTGAACTACTGGTAGGTCTCTTAGCAAGTTCATTGTGATTGACCATACATTCATTAGCATGTAGAATTATTTCTTAATTCTTCTGTGCGTTACGTTAACAATTTACTTTATCCAAACATTTATTATACTGGAATTTGCTAGATTCACCTGAGAACCAGAGTGAGTCCATGTAAAGTGTTTTTATTCCTGTTTTCCATCCACGTTCTGTACATCTTGATTTGCTCTTTCTGCCTTGACTTTGTGGGTGATGAAACTTGCCATATTTGTAAGTTTACTTCCGTGCTCCCTGGTGTGCTAAGTTAGTTAGCTTTCAATAGGATTGCAGCACTTACAAAACGAACATGTCAGCTATATCTAAAACAATTTCATCTGTTATTTGGCTTTTGAGAACATGAAGACACAGATACTTACTAGGATGAAGCTGAAGTCACCTCTGAAGGCCAACAAGCCTGATTTGAAAGCACTTTTTGTTCACTAGATACCCTAGGCCTGAAAACGATTTAATTTGTCTTGAAATAATTCCACGAAAGTCATAATGAAGGAGGATATTTACTTGACCTATAAATCATTTTTATTGGAATCTACTTAATAATGGTTGGGCAAATCCTGAAATGCCTACCAAGTCTATAAACAAACAATTTTAAATCTTTGCCTCAAGATATTCTCCTCAATCACAGTAACTTCTGGATTTGTCCAGGCCCTAACAGCTTGCATGTTTTCATTCATAAATACAGACTGGTGGTATGCACACTCCAGTGTGTGTTCTAAAATACTCTGGTGCTGAAAGATACCATATCTGCTTTTAATGAATAGTCTGAAGGTCCTGAAAGGACAATGAAATAACTGAGTAGGTAAAGTTCAAAAGAAGACAAAAGAGTAAGGGAAAAAATATATAGTAAATGCACCTATTGATCACAAATAGCTGTTTCTCTCAAGTACTTCCAAAACTATGAATGTCTCCTTGCAGATCACAAAATAGCAATATTACAATAAATTATGATGTAAAATCTGCATTGTTCACTGAACTTGGCCGGGACTTCACTGAGTTGCTTCATTCCAGCTCAGGACCTATTCTTTTCAGATTAAAGAGCTATTATAATTCACTGTTGTTTAAAAAGAGTTTAATGATATCTGTTCTGTTTTCTCAGACTATTCTGCCTAGTGCAAGTTATCAAGAAGCCAAGCCTTCTTGCCCTAGCTGAAAGATCAAAGATATAAAATCAACCAGCTTTGACATAAACAAGAGGCCATATTTTAGCTAAAGTTTTATTTGAAACTTTACCTAGAGAGGAATAGCCAAATGGCTGTGATTTTTGCACGGTGTACTACTACACTCTATTTGATTGAGCTGCAATACAGTAATGTACATGGACATATACAAAACCTGTATTGGTTCCCAATCAGCTTCTTACCTCTTTTCCATTTTAGTAAATAATAATAATAGGCTAAAAGTAGAGATTATTTGAGGTAATGGTGTTTATATATATATTTTTTTCTGGCACTGCCTCAATTCATCATCAGTGTTGTCATCATCACCTCCACTATCGTAAACTGTCCCAGTTGTGCCTGATATCCTTCTTCACTCATGAATACTTTCACGTAACCTTTTCCCCACACTTGTCTGTGGTCATTGGCTGAGTAGATCTGCTTTGTCGTGTCCTTTTGTCAGGCTCTGTCTACTTTGCAAAGAAGGCAGAGCTGAAGAATGGTCTAAAGCAGGCCTTGACGAGCCATGTTCACACACTGAATGTGACCCTGGTGTCCTCTGGGTCCCACTCGGTTCTTCTGGCCCATTGAGCTGTTGTTTGTGTGCTTTTGTTGTTTTCAGTTCGAGGTATTTGAAATAATACAACTCCTGTTTTGTACAGTGATGTCACCAGTATGAAACTGAGGTGAGGACACAAAAGCTACTGGGGTAGAGTTTGAGAAGAGGGTAGGGTGGAGAAAGCTGAAACTTACACACTTACACTTAAATATGCAACCTAACAGATTCCTAGTGCAGTGCTATAGATACTGCCTTCTTTAATGCTCCTCTATTCTCATGGAGGAGAGGCTTTTTGTGTACAAGCATTGTGCTGGCTCTAAAAATAATAATTTAGCTCTTTGATGTCCCACAAATATTGATTTAATTCAGAAAAAGAACCTCAATGAATTACTTTTCCTTCTGTTCTGGCAGGTTTAGCCCCCAAAAGAGAGCTTTAAGCTCAAAGGAATGCACTGTTATTAATCGTTTCTGGTTGCCAAACAAGAAACCATTGTTATTACTCTTTCATCTAAGTTTGCCCATACTGCTCCAAAACAGGGTCTTCTGGCAGTGTTGTGTGAGAAAACTTTCATCTTGACTTCTGAACCTCCTGAAGGACTCCACAGCCACTTACAGCTCCAGATCTGTCCTGCTAAGCCAGCCTGCTAGCAGGGGTCTCTCCTGAACCCACAAGCAGTTGAGATCATACCTGCAACTTTACAAACAGCTTTTCCAAGCCACATGGATATACATGTATCTGTCAAAGCCTGCATTCACAAGGGTTTTTTATTCCTCTTTCTTCTCCTGTTGTATTCATTGTTCCATAAAATCCAAGTATTCTCTAGGTAGATATTTTTCAAGTTGCCTTTTTTTTTCTTCCTTTTTTTTTTTTTTTCTTTTTTTGTACTTGTGCATTTGGATGCACATAACTAACTGTACAACCCTCCAACTTCTCTGTTTTTTGAGCTCTTTCTGCACTTTCTACTCATGCATCTGCATGTTTTAAAAGAGCAATACTATGCTTACTCTTCAGCATTTGGCCAAACCCTTGCAGCCACTTGAAGCCTCTTTGAGGTAGAGGGTTACCAGAAGTGAATGGCTGAGGTGGCTATGGCCTTTCCTCCAACATCATCATTGGTAGTCTGGTGGTGCAGTACATCCCTCAGCTTAACACAGAATTGTGGGGTTGCAGCTGTGGCACTCATTGATTTAGTTCACAATAGCATCTGTATGAGGGAGTGTGTGTTATTGCAAGTGGACTGGGATAAGAGCATGTCTGATGGATGGCATCATTATTTTTATACTCCCATGAGTGAGGCCTGAGGGTAATGAAGAATGGGTGCAGCCTATAAAGTATGTCTCTTCACCTGGAAGCAGAAATTTTTCCATTAACAGAGCCATTACCGAAGCTCAATGGAATATAGTTAAGTGAAAAAATGCATGTCTGTGTATTATCTGTATGTTCAGAAAAAAAAGCAAAAACACCCTTCAGAGTGCAAGGAAAGGCTTCAGTGCCCACAACAAAGCCACTAAAACCAAAAAACCCTTCCTTCAAGTTCAGAAAGTACATCTCTCTCTGATTTTCTCTGTCAGGTTCATGTGTGATAGCACACACTGCTGAGATTTTACCTAATGACAATGACAATTTTTTTAAAATTGATCAATAACTAATGAGAACTGCAAATTCTACATCTCAGGAGTCAGCTCCATCTGGTGGCTGTGAGCATCTTTCTCTTTTCCAGAACTATGCAGCTTCAGTGAGATCAGGGACAGATTACCTCCTGTCTGCCTCTCAGACCTGGTAGTACATGTCAACAAATAAATGTTTAAGAAAACTATGAGCAATGCATTCTTGAATCTGTTGGACGCCTAGCACCAGTGCCAGTAAATTACATGCATGCATAGTGAAGACAGACCGTCTTTAAGGATCACATCTTCAAGGCACTTTCAAATGGTCACTAAATTCAAATGCTTAAGTACTTTTTTGTTTGCTTTCTTATACACTGGACTGTTTGTGCTTACAAGACAGGATATCATTGCTATCATATTTCCTCCAAAACCCATGCATTTATAACATTCTCAAAGATCAGCGTATTTCCTAACACAATTTTAGAGTGGTATCTTACACACTGCATCACTCCCATTTGTGTCCAACTAACAGCCTGAAGTATGAAATCACTGATTTCAGTCACTAATCAGACTTGATTTTTTTTTTTTTTTTTTTTTAATTCTGACTGGCATCAGAATAATAGAGCAAAATCTGAAACTTTAATTTTAAATTATTTTAGTGTCAGTTCTGGGCTAATTATATGTATTTCAAGAAAGATATTTTGATATTGCGTGTATGAAAAGCACATTCTTTCAAAATATTTTCACTATACTAGAGCTGATACATTGGTAATTCTTTGAATTGTTCATAGGGTAAAATCTGTCAAAAGTAATCTAATCCATCTGTGATATACTAAAAATATAAAGCATCTCTTATTCTTGCCATGCAGGAAGGTTGTAGAAAAAATATAAAAGCCTTATATGTGAAAAATACTGAAATCTGAAATAGGCTTGCGTCCAAGCTGAAGCAGAGGCAATAAAAGAGATTTGGCTGATAAATAGAGATGGCAGGCAGAGAGAGAGCAAGCAAAAAGGAGTTGATCAGTTATAAGTGAAATGTAGTTGGCAAGCATCCATGACATCTCCATTGAATAAACTTCAACTGTGGTTTGTCTTACTCATGTACTAAACCTCACACGCACATCTGCTTACTCTGTAGAGAAAGGCCTGCCAGGGAGATATGCACCAGGAATAAATACATCTCTCTCTCTCTATTTGTATACTATATATGTACATGTACATACACACACATGCACACATGCGTGTGGCATGAAATACCATTTTTACATCAGGCAGCCTGGAATCCCAAGAGACTCAAAGACAATCCATCTGCTTGCTTATTCCAATTTTTCTCGTTTTCTGTTCACTTCCCAAATTGTCCTCATCTTGATGTTAGACTGTGGTAGGATTTGTGTGGATGTGGAATTTTATTAGAGATGTTTGAATACGTTATTCTGTAGTGGTAAGAATTCCCTTATAAATAAATATGTAGAGTATATGTGCAACATGGGGATGCTATTGTAGACTGTTTTATTTATAAGAGTACATTTAGATGGGAAGGCTCTGTTTCTCAGGGAAAATGCCTCTATCTGTGGAAAAAGACAAAAGGAAAAAAGGCCAAATTCTCCCATAAGAGCTCCTCATAGCATTTTGTATCAATCTTTAATGGGTTCATGCTCTTTTTTTTTTTTTTTTCTTTTTTCTTTTTTTTTCTGTTCTATATTGTTTCCCAATCTTCGCTTATGTTGTTTATAATAAAGCATAGCTATTAGAAAATTTGATGAAAGATAAAGAGTGATTTTAAAGTAGTTCTGCAAAGCCTGTTTATGTTTCCTGTCAGGTCATTTTTCAGAAGGGGAAAAAAAAAAGAAAAAGAAAAGACTTGCAATAAACTATAAAATGCGGTCCTTTCACTGATGTATGAGACAGGCCTGCAAGTTCAAGAAACACTGAACGTATTTTAACCTCTTCATTTCTTAATTCAGATTTTTTTTTTTTTTTCTGACTGTGATATCTGGGCATTTCGTATCCACTGCACTGTGCTGTTCTTTGTAAGGCATTACCATGCCTAGAGAAAAGCGGTCCAAACTCATTTCTGTATCTTTTTTTTTTTTTTTCTTCTGTATTTAATAATTTCTGTCTTAAGCTGTCATGGGGGTTTAATAAAAAAAGCAATTTCAAAACCAAAACAAACCTTCTGTTTGTGTGTGGAAATCTACCTTTTTCATTCTGGATAGAGCAGCACGGCCTAGGGAGGGGCCGTAGGCTCACCTCAGCCCCTAGGGACTGAAAGCCACACCTTCCATTTCCCAGCGGCTGCTTTAATCATTACCTAGCCTATAACTGGGGAAAAGAAGGAAAAAGATTAACTGCCATTGTTCCCACAAAGGTTACTGACCCTGGTGAAGATGATGCTAAGAAGTCAGAAGGGATGAATGCTTAGCAGATATAGCACTATTTGTGCACAGAGCCCCTGCTTGGCACAGTGTGCACTCTGGAACTGTAGGACGTAGCCATGTCTGGCTGGGAAGCCCTTCACTTAGGAGAAGGCTTTGGCTACAGCTGAAACATTCTCCTCTCATTTTATTTTATTTTATATTTTTTTTCCCTTCAGCAAAAACATATTCATCGAATCATGGAACAGCTTGGGTTGAAAGGGACATTAGAGACTATCTTGTTCCAAACCCCATGTCATAGACAGGAATGCCACCCAGTAGATCAGGATGCCCAGGGCCCCATCCAGCCTGGCCTTGAACACTTCCAAAAATGGGGCATCTGCAACTTCTCTGGGTAACGTGCAAGTGCCTCACCACCCTATGAGTGAAGATTTTCCTCCTAACCTCTAGTCTAAATCTCCCCTCTTTTAATTTAAAACCATTCCCTCTTGTCCTGTCATTATTTACCCAAGCAAAAAGTTGCTCTCCATCCTTTTCATAAGCCCCCTTCAAGTACTGAAAGGCTGCGGTGAGGTCACCCCAGAGCCTTCTCTTCTCCAGGCTGAACATCCCCAGCTCTCTCAGCCTGTCTTCACAGCAGAGGTGCTCCAGCCCTCTGATCATCTCTGTGGCCCTCCCCTGGACCCGCTCCAACAGCCCCACATCCTGCTTGTGCTGGGGGCCCCAGCCCAGGATGCAGCACTCCCAGTGGGGCCTCACAAAGGCAGAGCAGAGGGGCACAATCCCCTCCCTCCACCTGCTGCCTAGCCCTCTGTTGGTGCAGCCCAGGATGTAGTTGGACTTCTGGGCTGCAGGCACACACTGCTGGCTCGTGTTGAGCTTTTTGTCCATCAGAGCCCCAAGTCCTTCCCCGCAGGGCTGCTCTCAATTTCTTTTCCTCGTCTAGGTAAAGAATGTTCAGGCTGGAAATTAGGAGACTTTTCATCTTAGAAAGAGTTGGAATGGGTTGGAATGGGTTGTCCAGGGACTTGTACCTGTTCAGTTTCACCAGGTGGACTCAAACCTTCTTTTTGCTTACAGTAGGAGGCACTTTGCTCCCTCAGCCCCTGCCCAGAGGTTCAGGGATCGAGAGACATGGAAAGCCTGACTGGCAGTGAAGGCTGAGGTGAAGAAGTTGCCGAGTACCTCAGCCTTCCCCGTCTGTTATTACCAGTTCTCCCTTCCCATTTATCAGAGGGGGCACGCTCTTCTCGGCCTTTTCTGGCCAATGCACCTACAGAATCCCTTCTTGTTACTCTTTGCACCCCTTGCCATTTCCATATGTGCCTCAGCTTTCCTGATCCCATCTCTGCACACCCAGACAGCATCCCTGTGCTTCCCAGGCCACGTGTCCCTGTTCCCACTGCCTGTGCATTTCCTTCTCATGCCTCAGTCTGGCCAGCAGGTCCTTGCTCAGCCCCCCTGGTTTTCTGCCCTCCCTGCCCACTTTCTTATACAGGAGGATGGAGAGTTCTTGTCCTCTAAGGAAAGTGTCCTTGAAGAGATGCCAGCTCTGCCCAGCTCCTTTGTCCTTAAGGACAGTGCTTCTGGGGATCTCATCTACAATGTATTTAAATAGCTTGAAGTTCGGTCTTCTAAAATTCAGGGCCCTGGCTGCTCTGCTCTTCACCAGGCCCAAACTCCTTAGGATCACAAACAAACAGGGAGTGGTTGCATCAGCCCAGACTGCCTCCAGTCTTAACCTCCTTAATGAGTTCATCCATAGTGGTGGGCACCAGGTCTGGTAACACTTCTCCTCAGGTTGGTTTGTCTGGTACCTGGACCAGGAACTTATCTTCAGCACACTCCAGGAGTCTCCTGGATTGCTCACTGCCAGCTGTGCAGCTCTTCCAGGAGACATCTGGGTGGCTGAAGTCTCCTATCAGGATGAGAGCCTGCAAGTGTGATACTTCTTGTAGCTGAATCAGGAAGCCCTCATCAACAGGCTCCTCTTAATCAGGTGGTCTGTAGTACAACCAAAAAATCAGCCACAAAGTGTCCTTTATAGGTCATGTCCTTAACTTTTACCCTCAAGTTCTCAGCCTATCCATGACTATTTCTCAGAGGCAGCTCTTCAAACTCAGTCCCTTCCCTAACACAGAGGGCAACACCCCATCCCTCCTTTCCTAACTACATGCCATATGCTTGAGATATTTTCCTTGGCCCTGATATTTGGTCTGATTTTTTACCCCATCCACAATACTGGAAATGTAGATGTATATAACTGGTTACCTTCAGGTGGGAAACACCTGGGACTTTTCCAAAAATTAGAACCTAACTAATATGCCAAGAATACTAGTGGGTACTTAATGGATTGAGACTTAGGCCCAGCTGAAATTTGGCATCTGAACTAATTTTCTTTATTATAGATTGGATCTGAAGGCCAGTGCTGCGGTGTCAGAAATAATAATAATAAAAAAAATCCCTTCACCAGAAAAGAACAGATCAGCTGAAAACAGAACCATGCTTTAAACATAAAAAGCAGGTGCAGTGCTTACAATGAAGAGTTTAATATGCTTACTTTCAGTCTGGAGTCAATTTGCATATTAATGCTGAAGCTGATGGAGAACATGAAGATTTGTTCTACATCTATGTACAGATTTACAGTGAATCAGGATCAGATCAACCAGAAAGCTGCAACTGGTACCATTATTTGTTGGATGTGTGCCAGTAAAGGCAAGTTGTTTTCTGACCTTATTCTAGACTAACCATAAATATGAGAAATGACCTGGCATAGTGTAAATCCTCAGGAAAGACTTATGGAATGCAGACACCCGGCTAATGTAATCAGTCATGAGGGGTTACTCTTGCTTTATGCAAACAGGAGAGAGAGACCATTAGTTTGGCAACGAACCCCATGGTTTTACAGAGGCATTCTTATATGTCAGTTATTATTTTATCTTTTTTTTTTTTTCCCCCCACAGAAAAAAAGGTGATCTTCCCAAGAGAACCTCTCTGGACCTACAAGCTGCTTGTTCTTACTTATTTGTCACTGACTGTTGCTCACAAAGGCCACCAAAGTTTCTCAACAACAAGGGCTGTTTATCAAATCCAGCAAACGTCTGGGCACATGCACAGTGTTTGCTAATGATCATGCAGTTGTTCTGTAACAAAGAATTCCAACAATATCACGTGAGAAGGGAATCCTTAATTATTTCGGCCACTCGTAATTAGTTTAATGATCTGAGCTTACTTGGTTGATTAGGCTGTGGTAAATAGGTCTAACATGTTCTGGCTTCTTCATTGATTTTTGAAGTATTCCATGTAATGTTAACATTTGACAAGTGATTACTCAAAGCCTTCACAATGTGCAGAAAGATATTTGCATACCCTGGCTACTCTTCCCTGCCTGCATACTTTAGACAACATATTTCATAGCAGCATCACAGCTTGGAAAGGTTCTGTTGCAAATCTTATGCTTTTTTATTTTTATTATGTAGGAAGTAAAACATAGTGTTACATTAAAAAAAAAAAAAAAAAGTGATAAATAAGGGTTCCTTGTTATGCAGTTCTTCCGTTTATGAAATATGAAAGGTTTTTATACTGTTAGCTGCATGGCATTCCTAGTCATGCATTCAACAACATGCTATAAAGCAAACTGATGTTCTCTTTCGCTTTCTTTGTCAATATCTGAAGAAATGTTAACATTTTGTGGACTCAGCTGAGAGGGGGAAAGGGGTGAAGGGACGTGGAGCACATTAGCATTATGCCTGACCTCCCTGTCCTCACACCATCTAGTTCTAGTCATGAAACAGCAGTGGGGCAGGTCTGTGCATCTGGCCCTGTGTCCATGCAGGGGCACTGGTGGCCAGCACACAAGCCAGTGCAGAGCTCTTGCTTGCTGATTATAACTTCACCTGATCCTACTTGCTTAATCTCTTGTACCCTCTTTGGGAAAGCTAAACAAAACAAAACAAACAAACATAAAAGCTCAACAAACCAACAAACCAACCAAACAAACCAAACAAAAAATACCACAACCAGCCAGTCTACTATGTAATCTAGATCCACATTTATTTGATCAAAGGACATAATTGCCAAATGACAGATCTTTTGAGAGCTTTAAGATGTGTTTTTTTTTTTTTTTTTTTTCCCACTTGGCTGTGGATCTCTCGATTTTTTCTAGCTTTCTTGTAAAAAGATTCAAGTTCAGTTATTGTGTGGAGCATTATTACAAGTCATAATTATTTAGACTGCAACACTGACTTAGTTCCAGATGCTTCCTATAATGAGGAAACTTCCTGTTCAAGAGCAATCATTCATACGCAGTTTATAGACAAGCATGATGTGTGATGCTATATCTGTAACATATTCGAGCAGGGCAAAGCAGTAGGTTCACTTGTGAAGACACAGGTCCTTCTCCAAGCAGCCAGCCTTCATCCTTTTCTGCAGCCCCCAGGTTTGAATGCTTCATGACAGGCTTTTATGAGAGTTTAATTTATTTCTAGGGTTAAGGACACCAATGGTAGCAAACTCCTTCACAACAATTTTTGCTATCATTTTCAGTTCTTCTTAGAAAGCAGAAACAAGAAGACAAAAGGATTTGCTTTGATTTCAAAACTTCTGTTTTCCCTTTTATGATATTTTCATGTGAAGATTTTTTCTGGCCCCTTATTTGTGCTAACTCTTTTCCATGCCTGTTATTTACACCTGTATGTCATGGACCTTCTAACTTGTAGGGATGCAAGGCAGGCAGCAGGCAAGGCTGGTTTCACCAAACTATATGTACTGGTGAGCTTTGTGTTGCACAAAGAAGGAGTTCATCTGCTGTTACTGGAAGGTAGCCTCAGGGCACTGGTAATGTGTTATCCACAAGGTTAGGCTCCATAGGAAGCACAGCAGCAATCAAATGTTTTTATTTAAATTAAAAGGACTGGAGTAGCTGTGCAAGAACATGATTCTTTGGTATAGATATCCAGTGGCTAAAACTGATATTGAAGATACAAAACATAACATTTTAATTCCCTCCTGTGCCATAAGCCACTGAAAGGCACAATGCCTGTCCCTTAGTCAATCATGCTTTGACTGCTGTTGTTTTTCTACTGCTAAAAGTTTTCAGTTTATGGTCCATCTCCCAAAACACACTCCCACATCAGGGGTACAAGCAGCACATTGTGCATGAGGTTGCACCTGTAGATCTGCCAGGGCACTTGCTGACATCCAGAAGTCTTTTGGGACTCATTTACCTCTGTTCTGCATTCTCTGTGTTGGTCCCCAGGGGTGTAGGTTAGGAACATTGTCATCCAACCCCTGAGGACCTCACTGACGCTAAGGATCCCACTGGATCCTGATGCCACAGGCATGGAACCCTTCCTCTCCTCTGCTGCCCAGGGAAGGGAACCTAACAAATGTAGTGCCATGAGCAAGGCACGCAGACCTCTTGCAGCCACCTTGATGAAAACACCTCCTCTGCAACGCAGTAATGGTGTCCAGCACCCCAGGCTGAGGCATCTGGATCAGGGCCACATACAGGATCAGGGCTGCCTGAAGTGGAGGCCTGGGATGGGGCTGGAACAGGGTCAGGAGCAAGGGGCTGTGGACAGGAGCCAAAGAAGGAAAAGGGCAGACCACAAGGCAAGGGAGTAGCAGTGTGGTCAGGAGACAGGCTTTAGGTCTTTGGCCAATAAAAGCATTACTAATAACAGATCTGGGGGTGGTTAAAGGAGTAGGCAGGCCTGGGGTGTGGCTGGAAGTCAACTGGGAGCTGGAAACAGGGCTGGGAGAGAGCAGCAGGACCAGACCTAAACTCCCTCCCCCAGGTATTTCAGATTTTATGATTATTTGATCTTCAGCTCAGCCTCTGGCCACATTTTCACCTTGCCCATTTGCCAGCAAGACAAGGTGACTGTGTATTGCACTGGTTGCTGCAGCAGCAGCTCAGATCCCCACCCACCCCAGCATCCTAATTGTCAGGCCAATGACTCTATGACTCAATGACTTCTGGTCCAGATTTCCTGTAAAGTGACTTTCCTGAAGGAACCAGTGGGCTACACTTGATTAGCAGACGTAGGTATGTTATATCCATGCAGACAAGTGTAAGCTTAATTTCCCAGGTAAAGAATTGCACTGGCCAGTTGTGGTCTGCAATTCAGCTGTTTGGGCTAAACTTGAGTGGGACTGGCAGATGTCCTATGGGGTTTATTTAGGCATCTTCTGGGTAAGGATTGGAGAAGGTTCAGAAGCTTTTATCACTTCAAAGATTCATGATGTGAATCTCTTTCTCGGGGTCCAACATGCCTCCCAGCCTCTAGGAATCACAAAAAGGGCCACAGGAGAATTGACCAGACCTCTGGGCTTTGGACGCAGGGCTGACTGTCATTATGCCTTCTCTGTGGTAAGCATCATAAAAAATAAAACTAGTCAAACCAGATCAATTCAAAGGATCTTCAAGTCAAGTGCCCTGTCTCCAGCAGCGGCTAACACTGAAGGAGAGGAATAAGGAATATTATTGTGGTACTAATTACTCAAAAGTGTCTTTCAGCTTACACTGTGCTGCATAAGAGCTGAGCGAGTACATGAAGGAGGAGAGACAAGCTTAGAACTCCCTTGTGCTGCCTTCCATCCACATCAGATGTGATTTAATCCTACATTGCAAAAATATCACAAAAGGGATGGGAAAGTGGCAGCTATTTTTATTATGATGTGACATTCCTGAAACTAGGGGTGGATGGTGACAGTGATGAAGGAAGAGAAGGAAGTGTCCCAAGACTTTATAAAGAAAGGAACAAGTAATAGAGATGATGAAGCGTTGCCCACCATATGGCCTTTTAATGTTAGTGTCTTTTGCTGTTGCTTTTTAAAACCTCATTTCAGCTGACTTCTTACATTCTCTCAAAGCAAAGTTCAAGTATTACAGATATTTGTAAGAACTGATTTCCAGCACCTGTAAACAGTAATTATCCGCTAATGAGAATATTAGTCAGTGTTTTGAAACTAGCATGTCTAAGTTACTGCAGTTCCTTCCTATAAGATTAAAAAAAAAAACAGCTATGGCAACTGTGGCCTCTACTGTCACACACTGGCTTTTGGAGTAGGGCCTGTTGTGAATTGGCTCCAGCATTTAATATATCTATATGTGCACACATAAGCAGAGAAGCAACATATAAAATGCATTCCAGTCAAGACAGCAAGGGGACTGCAGAGTTCATGACCACTAATTCTTCCTCTTCAAACATTTCTTGTGTTAAAAATTGAATAAAATGATGAGACAAGGAGGGCTTGTGAAAAGCTTATCAGGAATAAATATTTAGAAAACTTTGCTATTATAGCATCATTCCTGACAAGTTTATCTTAAAAAATCTTGCTTTACTCTATCTTCCAGCCCAGAATTTGCACAAAAATGGACATTCAAAGTGGTTTCATCTGAAGCATATTCAGGCTTTCCATATGTGTTTCTAATGTTTCCCTAGACACCACTTTGAACTATTTAGGAAATCTCTAGGGTGGTGTTTGTTTAAGATTGGTGAACAGAATGGCACTACAGCCTGGGAACCACATAAGTGAAAGAGAAATACTGTCCTTATGAAACACACTGTGGATGCCTTGAATTACTCTGTATTATAGCTGCCACTAAAAATAGCCGTGCAGTGCTATTGTTCTGGGGGCATGGTGGAGCAGAAGCAGGAGTTCCAGCATAGCACCCAGACCCGGATGGGATGGGAGCTCCCATTGTTCCCCACTTCTTTCTCCCACATTTCATAATTTCATTTCTAAAAAAGTATTACTTTTACTCCACATGGGAAATATGAAGCACATAAATTTTCTTTCTTCATTCACACTAAAACCTTGTCATTATTATCATGTACCTAATGCTTTAATCCTGACAAATGTTATTGTGAGTAAACACCTCTCACATCAGTAAAGGCTGCAAAGTCTGGTCCTCATGTGAACAGAAACCATTCACATGGGTGGAAAAGGGAGTTTGCATTTTATTTGTACTTTCCAGCAGCAGCTTATATTAGCTATTCATAGTATCATCCAGATTGGATAAAGACAAACAATGAAGGAGCATTTTCTCCCAGGTTGTCATGACTATTTGTTTGTAATGTTTTTATTTCCAAAATAAAGAAAATGGTTCTGTGATTCTGTTGGTCTTTCAGCCTGAAGTCATGTTCCTATGTCTAGCTTTGCTCCAGCCCTCCTGTGCTTGCATGTCCTCAGACTCCTTGGGAACATGGAACCAGAGTTTTTTATTTAAGAAAACAGGAAAACGATCAGGAGAGATTGGCAACTCTCCCTGTGTTTTTGTACAAGAGAATGAACAGCACAAAAAACTGTAACCGCAGCTTTGCCCATTGCCTGGAAGAAAATAATAAATGCCTGGCTTTATACTTCAGACATCTCAGTTATATTTTCAGTTCCACCTTTCTCCATCTTTACTTACAAACCCAAATAAGAACAGAGCTGGGACAACCCCATTCTATCTGCTGCTTTGGTAGCCAGCTATTCTGCCAAATCCTTCTGTTCAGTTCTGTAATCTCTCCTGCATGGGCAGGCATAGCTGTACCTACGTTTTCACTATGAAGTCAGCTTCAGCTTCAGATCAGTGCTGCCCTTGGGTCTGCACAGTCCAATTTTACAGGTGTTTAATTATTTATTACTTATGTACTCACTTGCTTACTTATTTACAGAGAGCAGGCATTTTTGCAAGGAGCAGCCATAGTACAGAGAATCTGGTCAGAACGGGGATTTCTGTTAGTGGGAGCAGATGGCTCCATGGCTCCATCACTGTGCCATGTAACTCGGAGCATGCTGGAGAAAACCGGGTTATTTGCTAAGGGCAATGCTTGTGAGAGAATGCTAGGCATTACACGTAGAGCAAAGTAAATCTTGTTCATTACAGGGTATTGTCTTTCTTTCACAATATGTTTTGCTGCTCCTCTCTCAGGTAGCAGCAGATGTAGCTGGGCTTGCTGATCAACCTGCAAATGAATGAAAAGTTAACTAAGAAGAATCTGGTTGTTTTGCAATGTAGATCACTGTATTCAAATACCTCCATCAATGTAGGAAAGTCAAACAGCTAAGCAGAAAATCTTTTCTTTCAGGAGTCTCACCTTAGCACTCTAGTTCTGTTCCAGGAAAAGCTTTCCCTTAAAAGCCACTACAAGTCAGAGATTTTTTGAATCATGTGCATGCAGAGAAGCCCTGATGAATTTGGAAGTACAATTTAAAATGCTGTCCTGCCCTCCCCACACTATCTGCTCCACTTCTCTGCCTAATACTGACTCTGGGACAGGAGAAAGAGAGAAAGGGATGTCATACCAACCCCTCAGCTGCTTTGATACAGAATCTGATGTCTCAGTACAAAGACAGGTTGATGGGCAACTTAAGAGAAGATGCTGGACCAGTGCAGCTGGTGTGTGGGCATGCATTGCCTTCCACTGGCTCTGCTGTGAGAAAGGAGTGGAGCTGATGCAGTCTGTGCATCCTGGGTACCAGAGCTTGTTGCTCAGTGCTGTGAAAAGGACTAGCACTTCTGATACCAGAGCACACCTCTGCAAGCCATCACCTTTCTCCTGGCGCTTGCACAAGACCCACCGCAGACCATATCACCACAGGGGCTAGCAGGCAAGGAGCTACTGGGGACATGCGTAGCAGGTCTAACCTGCTTGTGCCTATCACCAATATACAAATGTCAGCTGGAGGTGGCAGCACACAATAGATCTGTTTTAAACTTGGTGCTTGTAGGTCTCCAGGGGTTGTGCAAATATTTGCTTTGCTCCGCAGTATCATGGCACTCCCCAGGTTTCTGCTTTGAATGGGCCCAAAACACTCAAGTCAAGCTCAAGTGAAACTGCCATTCTTCAGGTGGTTTTGCACTGAAACCATGTCAAATAGATGGCAGCTATTTCACAGAGGGCTGTGGAATGGTATATTTAGAAAAACTAAAAAGAACAGTGATATTTTGGCAAACTGTGGCATTGCAGGCCACTTTAGACTTAAAGATGGATCCAGAGTTCTCAAGCATTAGAATGAATGAAAAAACATGTTGCTCATAATCGTTTAGTACCTCTTTCATGAGATATTCTTTAATCCCACACCATTTAGCTTAAAGATGTTAAACCACCCAGACAGGTCCTGACTCACCTTCCCTCCTGTGAGTCCAAGTGCCTGTTGCAGTGTCAGCTATCATGCCTTTCCAGGGCAGGACTAAGGCCACAGCCGAAACTCAGGCTTGACATTAACGTTATCAGAAGGTATTACATGGGAGGAAGTCTTGTAGATGGCAAACCGTGATTATGTTTGCTGAAACACCAGGGCTGGAAACAATGATTATAGAAAAGAACAAGATTAGCAGCACAGAGTGACTAGATTAGCACTTGCTGAGCTGCTGTAGCTCAAAGCTGCTAAATCCCCCCTCTGCCCATGGTTCTAACTTGACTGCACTTAAAGCTATCCACTGCTGTCACCTCAGGTGAGCTCAGAGACTATGTGCTTTGCTTGCAGTGGGTCAAGCTTACCTTTAAATTACAGTGGTTGTGGTTTTCCTAACAGTCCTAAATTTTTCCTAACAAACTTCAATCCCTCTTTGCAACAGTGAGACTCTGGGTAGAGCAGGTTTAAAATCCTCTTGAAAACAGGTCATACGCATTAGAAGCTGTGTGAGAGCACAATTATTGTCTCTCCCAGATAGAAATATGTGGCTGTGTGCGTCTGGACTGAAGCTGAATCATTGCAAAGTGTAAATGGAGCTGATGGGATGGGCAGCTGTCTGTACCCAAGCATATAGTCATAGACTACGACATAAAGAACCTAACATTGTGTGGAACAGTGGCTAAGTGCATTTAGTCTCTGAATTACCTTTACAAATACAGTATAGGGAGCTCAAGTCACTCAAGTATATTTGACCTTATTATTCTAATGACTGAATGATGATGCTTAAGAAACAAACACCTGCAAAACGGTTATTTTTTTTCTTCATATAGGACTATCACAAATAGAAAAAAATAGAAAAAAAATATGTCAGCAGCAAATAGAAGCACTGAGTGAACACAGTGAACACTTTTTAAGAAAAATACATAGATTATGGTGGGCAAGCATACCATGGAAAGAGGCTTTTTTTTTTTTTTTTTCTTCTCAAAAGGAGAGGCAGATGCAAAAGGAACCAAGCCTACATAAACCCCATGTTGAGCAACGTCCTGATGTGCTAACACCTCAAGAGACTCATTGATGTTTACAACCATGGTCTTCACATCGAGTAGGAAGGAATGAAGGGGCACATCTCACTTATGTTTCTAATCCCATTGAGATCTGATTTTAATAGAGCTGAAGACTGATGCCATGGTGCAGAAATATTAAGTTGGGTTTTCAAAAGGACAATATTGATATAAAGGAAATGTATGTAGTGGCTCAAACAGGGCAGTGAATAGGATGCAGTACAGCCAGCAGACAACAGCTAGGCAGCTCTTGAACATGGCATTTTGAGTTAATTATAACATGTTATTCCTCCAGATAAACTCTGATCTCTGAAAACACTGATGAATTGCGGCATATGCTGTATTTACTCAGTAGATCATGCAACCTGCTATTGAAGAGAGGATCAGAAGATGACAGCTACCAGGATCTGCTCCCACATTACACCACTCCAGGCTATGCTCAGTCATATACTTAGGGATAGACTCGTGTTTCAGAGTGACTTTTGGTTTCTGACACCTCAGACTGTGGGCACTGGCTGATATTTTTAAGCAGTCTGTTGCTGATCAGCACGGATTTCTTGTTCAGAACCACTTGCCTGTTTGTGTTCCACAGAAGGATTTATAAGAGGCAATGAGAAATAAAGGAAGAGATAAAGTGAGGAAAAAAAGGCAGAAAAAAAGTGAAAAGTGATTCAGAAATGTGTCTGTTCTTTCCATTCAAGCCACTGTACAGAAACTTAGCTCCTATTGTGGGACAAAGACCTTTGAGCACAGTGAGATGTGTTTATGCTGCTCCTATCAAAGAGCCTTTCATCTCCACAAAGCAAATTATTAACACATTCCACTGAAGATGTGGGGGTGGAGGCCTGGCCTTAGAAAAAAAAGCTGGCCAAAAATGAACATTTTTTTTTATAAACACTTTTAATGATAGTGAATGGCTACTTGCCAAGACCCTTATGCCCAGTGAAGCACTGCAGGCTGATTGTTTGTCTGGAGAAGTCCCGTGGGCAGAGCCTTTTGTGCCGAGGAATTTCTAATTTGAAAGGCAGTGGTGTGGGAGGTGTAGGCTCTTCCAGGTTCATCGAGTTAAGGCCTGCACTGCCAGTTGCCTTAAACCTGCACCAGAGACTAATTTTTGTTGGATGAATGAACACCTGCCTCTGTTCCAGACAGTAAATCTTGGCCTTTCAGGAGAAACTCAAAACATGAGGAGTAACCTACACAAACTGTGCAGAACAGCTTTGTTAATAGACTACTCACCTTGTGCTCCCTGCATCCCATGCAGATGTCTGGGCTACCTGGCATGAATTGTGCTTACTGCTGTTCTGTGAATAAGTAAATGTTTTCTGTTTTCTCCTTGCTCCATGGATCACTATTGGCTTGCTTAGGGAAATAGATTTACTGTTGGTAAATAGAGACCTAAATTTATTTTATCAACAATTACTATAAAAATCTTTTTTTTTTCCACCTTTTTTTTTTTTTTTTTAAGTTCTATTTCATTTGAGAGTAATGCCACTATTTTCCTGAGCATCACATTTCTTCATTACTATTTTTGTCACAGCACAGGATATATACATGTGTGTGTGTATAAATGAATTGTGAAGACTTTGTAAGGTTCCTGTAATTCAAAGGGCAGCTGCTGTCCTTGGAAGTCAGTGTATTTATTCTCTAGCAGTGTTTAAATAGAGCTCAACAGGTTCCAGAAAAGTGGAGTACCCATGGGTTTTTAGCCATGTCCAAGTGCCTCTTTCACAGCTAACATTTAGGCAGTCAGACACAACAGAGAAAAGGAGTTTCTAAATACTTGGTATCCTCACAGATGTTTGTGTCCTTGTATTAGTTGATTCCCAGTTAACTTAAGATACTTAAGGAGGCTTTTGAAATGTTTCTGTCTGAGATACAACTGGTCACCTTGAGTGCTGAGAAGTAGGCCTAGATTTTGAATGAAAGCCACCTGCCTGTTGTGGTTTGCAATTCACAGACAGGCCCTGGCTGACAATAAGGAATACTGCCAGCTGAGATGGTAAAAATTAGGCCCTGGAATCTTCAGCTCCCAGCTGTAAAGAATGGAAATTTTATGCTTGAGACTATGATGAGTGATGGGTGGAAAAAACAAATTCAAAATGTGGAAAACATTAATATTTAAAAAACATGAGTTTTGCTCTGATCTTTGACAAAATCCAAGTGCAAGGTTCTGCAGCTGGGCCAGGGTAATCCCAAGCACAATTACAAGCTGGGAAGAGAATAGATTGAGAGCAGCTCTGAGGAGAAGGACCTCGGGGTGTTGGTTGATGAGAAGCTCAACATAAGCCTGCAATGTGTGCTTGCAGCCCAGAAAGCCAACTGTATCCTGGGCTGCATCAAAAGTAGCATGAGCAGCAGGGTGAAGGAAGGGATTCTACCCCTCTGCTCTGCTCTTCTGTGAGGACCAGATGAGTGAGCTGGGATTGTTCAGCCTGGAGAAGGCTCCAGGGAGACATCACAGTGGTCTTCCAGTACCTAAAGGGGGCCTTGCAGGAAAGCTGGGGGAGGACTCTTTGTCAGGGAACGTAGTGGTAGGACAAGGAGCAATGGAGTTGAACCAAAAGAGGGTAGGTTAAGATGAGATTTAAGGAAGAAATTCTTTACTCAGAGTGTTGTGAGGCACTGACACATGTAACCCAGAGAAGCTGTGGATGCCCCATCCCTGGAGGTGTTCAAGGCCAGGCTGGATGGGGCTTTGGGCAACCTGGTCTGGTGGGAGCTGTCCTTGTTCTTGGCAGGTGGGCTGGAACTGGGTGGTCTTTAAGGTCTCTTCTAACCCAGACCATTCTGTGATTCTGTGAAAATGAAAAGCTCAAAAATGCTTTGTGAAAAAGGGGAAGATCCTGCTTTGTAGGATATTTTTCAGAGCTGTGGGCCCCAAAGGCCCCATTGTCATAAACTGAAGGCAGCTGATATGAGATCTGAGGACTTCAAAACACCTGGGAAATAGTTGGAGCTCAGAAGTTGAGAAGCTAGGTCTCCTGGTTCCTTGGTCACACTTTGGCCCAGGTGTACAGGTGAGGAGAAATCAAGAGAAACGTGCAAAATTAAGGCAAATCTTTGGAACTTTTCCATGTCAACAAGCTATTGATCTCAAAGTCAAAAAATGCTTGTCAGAAATTTTCTACCTATCTTGAGTTGAGTGGCAGCTGAATTATATACAGGCTAGTGATATAAAAGCATATAGCCGAGGGATAGGTAAATTATTGTAATGTTTCAAAAGTAGGCACAGACAAAAATAATCTCAGTGAGTTTTTCTGTGTGTATCTACATATACATGTAGATACATAACACATGTACATACTCCATATAACACTATGAAGTTGATAAATACAAGACTTTATTACTTTTGAAGACCACACATGCAGCTTTTGTCAAAGGTGTAAATGTACAGTACTGACAATTTGACAGCTATGTGAGAGTTGACATGTATTTGAACTGTAGCAGTAACAATCTTAACATATCTCTTAGTAATGCACATTGTTCACCTCAGATGGAAATAAAGTTTCTTAATTTCTTTCTAATAGATTAATACAAGTAAGGAATTTTCAAAAATTTTAAACTCTCCCGGTGGGAAACTATTTATAAGGTGAATACCCTTACTGTACTCCGCAGTTAAAGCCTGGCTCTGCAGCAGTCAAAAGCAAAGCTCCTATTTGATTGTAGCAGTACTAGGATTCCATCCAGCAAACTTCACTGACAAACACATTTCCCCATTCACGCCTAGCCTTGTTTTAGCTTTTCTCCTGCAGAAATCTAGTTATTTGGCATTATTTTTCCTCAGTCAGCTCTTCTCTGTTCTGCTGGAGAATGGCTGAGTCCAAAAGATCAAAAGATTCCCAGACTCTTAATCTATCCTTACTTAGAGGCGTTTGTTTTGTTTTGTTGTATGCTTGCTTTTCCACTAAAAGCTGTTTCCCTGCTCTACTTACTCTGCGTGAGAAAGTCAGAGCAGAAATAACACTGGAAACAGCATCTCCGTAATACTTGTGATCAGAGGCATCCTGTCACCAGACCAATGGAAAGCTATTGTTTAGAGAGAATCAATGTTTGCATTCAAACCCTTCAGGGCTTTGCTTTCTTTGCCTTGGATGTAGTGCAGATACACAAGCACAGTCTCTTCTGCAGAAACATTACCCACCTAGCCTACCAATTTAGGCATTAGGCAATAATATTAGCTTATTATGTATCTTACATCCAATGTTTTAAGAAGCTTTTAAGGGTCAAGATGAATAAGACTGGGTTCTCAGATGTGTCAATCTGTGTAACCGTATAGCAGCTAATATGTTCCTGAGGCTATAAGCACAAGTAACCAGAAGTTGTCTGTGAGGTGGAGTGTTTAAAAGCCATCATGTTTGAGCATGTGTGCCTAAGATTAAAGTTAAAATCCATCCCTGTGTTCCTAAATAAAATCAGAATAAACTTAAAAGCCTCCTTAAACTCCAAATCACTTCAGGAGTCTCATCTTCTAGTTTTAATTGCTGTTACCTAGACATAGAATACAATGAGGGTACAACAGTTATTGGGGATCTGATGACTGTTTGGAGTTTGCTTTCACTTTAGCTACTCTTCAATATGCGTTTTATAGAAGTGCTCCAGGCAACCCTCCTTTGTTACTTCAACTTGTCTTAACCCTGCGTGCAAACCCAGGCCCTTGCTCAACCAGCAGTGGTCTGACATTTAGTTTGACTGTAATAAACACCAGGCCTCTGCTTATTTCAGACTCTTGAATTCCTTTTGGCCAGCGCTTCACCATTGCTTGGGAATATAAAGGTATGTGTAAATTGACTCTCTTCAGTTGTATAATTTCAGAAGTATGAACAAAATATCTCAGTTTTCTGAAATACTAGAATTGAACTACATAATCACAGATGTTTTGCTTATTGTATTTCGCGTTTCACAACACGTCAATGCTGTCATGAAACATAGGGACCTGGCACATTGAAGTCCTATGTTTTACAACTGCTTATTACAAGGTTTGCCATGAAACTTATTTAGATCTTCCCAGAGAGCTCATGTTCTATTCGATTTAACTTTCTGCAGGGGAACTTTTCCATTTCTAAAGTCCTAGATGAAGATTTCAGATTCCTTGCTATAAACATTAGTGCTTTGTCTATGTCAATGCTCCTAAGAGACAATTTGGACTGGAACATTTATTTCTTGTTGTCCACTCTTCTGCACATTTGTTCTACTTAGCCCTCCAGTTCAGGTGCTCGAGTCATATGTAGTTTGTGACCTGTAATATAGGTGCTCAACCTAGTCAGACCTGGTTTTCAGGAATATTTTTGTTTTCCTTTGGCTAGGCAGTCCTCCCCATGGGATTTGATTTACAATGTGACAGACCATGGTACCATCTGTGTAAATATAAATTACAGGGTTCTGCTAATGTTTTGAAAGGAACAGTGCTGATGTGCGTTGAAGTTAATCTACATTTAAACAAATTCAGAAGTGGAATGAAACGAGCATTATCATCTCACAGGGCTGGCATTTCAATCTGCTTTTCTTTCTTTTGCTGTGACATGGGGAGAGGGAAGCCCAGTGTTTGAAACAGATGCCTGTTGATCACTTGCAAAAGTTGATCTTAGTACTAACAACTATCTGTGACTGGCTCTTGCAGTAGGGGAGTCTGTGAGATGACAGGTAAAGATCAAGTCGTAGTAATAGTTTTAAGTACTTTCCTCCTTACAGTGGCCCAAGTACAGACAGACTTTACATAAAAACAGCAGCAAATGCTAGGTCTTTGTAGCATTCTCCCAGCCTTTGGCTTTATGACTTAGTTTCCAATTTCTCTTTGATTTTTTTTTCCTATTATTAATTTGTCACAGCTGCTGCCAGCTGAATTTCCTGATGGGAGGCAGGAAGCTACAAATGGGGAAACACCTTTCTTCACATTGGTTGATTTTTGATTAAGGGGATATTTCCTAGGATAGGAAACTGTCAGAGGAAGTGAGTATGTTGAGAAGCTGGGAGAAAATGGAGAAAGAGGGAGCCCTGACTGGTCTGCCAACAGCCCTGAAGCTGCTCAAGCCTTGCACAGTTAAGTTCTTAGGGTGGTGGTGAAGCCAAAACTTTAAGCAATCAACCAAGATCTAGAGTGAAAAAAATTGTCCAAGGAGAGCAATTGGATCAGTGGCATTAGTAGGAGGAAAATGAGCTGTGAGGAAGGAGATGATTAGCCTCACTGGGGGAGTGGAGACTGGGATATGGTGCTGGGGAGACTCATCTTCAAAGAGAGGGAGCTGTGCCCTAGAAAATCCCTGTACCTAGAAAATCCCTGGAGTGTTCATTTTGAGACACTTAAAAAGAACTGGGACTTGTATAAAAGTCAGGTACGTATTTATGAACAGATATCTTACACTACTATTGACCTTGATCTTTTTGATGGCCAGTCTCTGCAGGTATCTGAAGGAAGTCAGGTACTGATCCTGAGTGAACCACATTCAACTTCTGAATTTGTGCCTTCACTGTGTGCAAAGTCCACATGGGGAAATCTTACTTGCACTTGCTGATTCCATATACTTTAAACATATCAAAGTAATTGATGTTGGCTAAAAGGGGAGCAAGCTGGCTCTGAAAGCAAACAAGCTGTCCCAGTACCTTGCCATTCAGATTTCAGTATAGGGTCTTTGTCAAGGGACAAAATCAAGAAGGCAGCTTGGCAAAAGGCATTTTGCTCCTAGCTGAGCTAAAAGATACCTTTCCTGGGCTGAAGCTACTAAAGGTGACACAGCAGCCATGAGAGAACTGCACATGCAGGGTCCATGTTGACTGTTGTAGTTTCATGCACGTTCCCTGACCAAGTCTGCTGTAAGTCATTAATAGCAACCTGTAAGATAGGATTTAAGCTTTTGATTTTGAAAAAAAAAAAAAAAAAAAAAAAGGAGAAATTTATCAAACTATAGGCTTTCGTATTTATGGCCTTTTAGGAAGCAAACTAAAGAATCAAATGTTTGTGTCTGTTCTTAGATATGCAAAATGTGATGGAAAAGCAACTAGCTTTTTTTGTTGTATTGAAGTTGCTTTAGAAATATGAAAGTGAAGAACTCACAGAAATCAAGTAACTGCAAAAATAGCAATCATTAAAGGAACTATTTTTATGAATGCATTTTTATATACTTTGATTTATAGGTAGCTGCCTATAACAGCTGGGTTAATTTTAGATCAGCTGTGTTATTCATACGGCTTTGTCAGGATGTGTAGTGTGTTGTATTATTTTTAGTTTGGGGTAAGCCAGTAAGTTAATACAAATCACTCTGGACTTCCCACTCTGGCATGCAGCAGCTCCAGCTTCAGAGAGGGCCGGAGAGAGGAACAGACACAAACCATTTGTCATAGTTTTC
Source organism: Anas platyrhynchos (assembly GCF_047663525.1). Classification (NCBI taxonomy): domain Eukaryota; kingdom Metazoa; phylum Chordata; class Aves; order Anseriformes; family Anatidae; genus Anas; species Anas platyrhynchos. The sequence goes on from NC_092621.1 coordinate 19,214,834, forward strand.
TCCAGGCATTATCTCCCTCCCTGATCTCGTGATAACAGAGAAGCCAGAGGATTCTGTTAGGTATGCAGCAGTGACCCCTTCTAACAATACACAGCAGGCATGGCCTGGGGAAAGGTGCATGTTGCTTCCCGTTGGGAAGGCCAGAGAGTGGTCGTGGTGTTGGTTCATCACAGGCACAGATACTCACAAATGCTTGGTACGACGTCTCTGATGACAGACACCTTGTGCCTCATAATCACGCCCTGAGAAAGAAAGCTCTTCATGCTGCTCTGTGCTGAGAATGTTTGTTGTCGAGGGGTGCTAAAGCAATGTGCCCCTCTGCTTTGGCCCTTTTACTGGAGGATGCTTGATAACGCAGACAGCTGCTTCTCTGGCATGTATCCATCATGTTGTGTCTGGAAACTAGGTCAGAGAAGACTAGCTTTTTGACATACACTTTCTAATCATCACTCTTCATTGTGCACTGCAAGGTCACATGATTCAGTGGCCTGAGGAGAGGCATAGATGCACTGAACCACTGCCAGAGCAGCTGAAAAAGAGCTCCTATTCATTGCAGATTACATGTTTTGACCTAACTGTGACAGAAAAGCATACCTGTCAGCTCCATGGCAAGCTGATTAGGTTAATTAAGTCCTTGCCTATGAGTACAATAATTAGAACTGTCAGTTGTTTAAATGATGATAGAAGAAAGGCAAGATTCAAGGAGCAGCAGTGGAGTTTGGAAGTGCTAATCGTATGGGGGGAATCCATAACAGGCTGTGATTTAATACTTCCCTTCAGGCAACCTCATTTCTGAATAATGCTGGGGGGAGGGGAGGAGAAAATCATGTCCCATGGGGTTTGTTTTGTTTTGCACTTACAGTAATGAGAACAGAGATGGACAATGAGTTTATAAATCAGATTTATAGGCTGCAAGCACAACTATAGCCTTGGGGTAACCTTGGAAAACCACTCTTTTCATGAGGAAGGTCTACGGAACAAAGAGAGTAGTGTATATTTTCATATCATCTCAACAGAGACATAAGGAGCCATCTCACATGTTCTTGTAGCTTTGGCTTTGTTAGTAGATGAGTTGGGCCAGGATGATGAGATATGGCAGTAGCACAGTTAGCAGCACAAAATGGGAAGAGAGAGGTCCTGAGAGAAACAAAACCAGGAAAGCCAGAAGTGAAACTAGGTAATTACTCTGCTTAGTCCTGAGAAGACTTTGGGAGTTTGATTTGTATGTCATAGAATCACAGAATCATTGGGGTTAGAAAGGAGCTCCAAGAACATCTGGTCCAACCACCCCCCTACCACCAACGTCACCCACTAAAGCATGTCTCTAAGTATGAGATCCAGCCTTTCCTTAAACACCCCTAGGGACGGTGACCCCACTACTTTCCTAGGCAACCCGTTCCAGTGCCTGACTGTTCTTTCTGAGAATAAATGTCTTCTAATTTCCAACCTGAAACTCTCCTGGTGCAATTTGAGGCCATTCCCTCTAGCCCTATCACTAGTTAGCTGCGAGAAGAGGCTGGACCCCAGCTCCCCACACCTTCCTTTCAGGGAGTTGTAGAGAGCAATGAGGTCTCCCCCGAGCCTCCTCTTCTCCAGACTGAACAACCCTAGTGCCCTCAGCCCCTCCTCACAGAACTTATGCTCCAAGCCCTTCACCAGCTTCATAGCCTTTCTCTGGACAAGTTTCAGGGCCTTGATGTCCTTATTGTAGTGAGGGGCCCAAAGCTGAACACAGTAAAGTAAATGTCTCTTGCTTTCAGATGTAGACGCATTAGCAGGGGACCAGAGAATATAGAATGAAATGAGAACAGGTCTGGAAAACAACTTGCTATAAGCACAGTTGTGTTTGCTTATTTGAAACAAAGAGAATACTGGTGAGGATGGAGGGAACTCATAGCAACATCCTTCCAATAGTTGGAAGTGTGTTGCAAAAGAGATGATAATCACCTAAATCCCATGCCAGCTGCAGGAGGGACATGAAAAAATCACCTTTCATCTCAGCAGAAAAGTCATGTTGGAATTGGAAAACTGTTATGATGGTCATAAAACTGGAACTGGATAAGTGTCACCATGGTCAGATATTAATAGAGACTGCCTGAGGATGTGATGAAAGTACTAGAAAGAATTAAGAAGATGACAGGTAAACATTCGTGTCATTGGAAGAACATATCTTGCCATCTCTTATGACTCTGTGCATTGGTGACTCTGTAGAGGATTAAGATTTAGTCATGCTCAGGTTAAGATGTGAGCAAAACATCTCATGGACAAAAATAAAAATAAAGGTGAAGGGAGACAGTGGAGACAGAGAGTTTGGGAGTGGCAAGATAATTCTGGGAACTGGGACAAAGAGGGGCTCTGGAACTATGTGTAGACCATGTAATCCACGTGCAGAACAACTTCATGAAAAGACTGAAGTCTAAAAAAGCAGCACAGGCACTCCAGAGAAGTCTGCTACAAAGACAGGAGAGTGGAGTTGAACAGGTGGAGAGAAAAGCAATGGAGACCTGTCACATTTTGTAACAGAGAGTATGACTAATGGCAGAATGGAGAGAGAAGGAAATGAGCACTGTCCTGAACACCTGGTCATGGAGAGGTCCATAAAACCTCAGTCATGCGAGGCCTAAGGTATTGTGTCCTGATGTACAAAAGGCCTGAAGACTGTCTTTATTTTGACCATGCAGCATTAAAATCAGATTGAAAGAATGTAATTCCATGTCTTTTTAAAGGGGCACATCTGTCCCTAATTTTCTAGCAAGCACGCATACACCACAAAGAAATAATGTAAGCCAAGCATTAATTAGAAAAACCTTTCAGAAAGCATTAATGACTTGTCTTTGTGGAACTGAACAGTTTCTCAGCAGACTAGCTAATTCTGAGAAAATGAATGTTAAAAAGCCTGTGTAACCATAACTGATGTTCATTTTGATTTTGACATAGTTTGGGGAAGGAGAAGTAACACCCAGATGTGAGGTTCTCAGCCATTTCCTGATTTCACTCAAGAAAATACAATTCTTGTAAAGTAAAGAACATTTTGTAAGCATGGCAGTGATAACAGCCTCATTTTTTTTACCAAAACCAGATAAGTTTTCTGAGTGGCTGGCACCCGATGCCAGAAGAAACTCATGTGTTGCCTTCATCTTGAGGAAAAGTGCCAGAACCATCTCCTTCCCACCAGCAGAGACTGTTGACGTGTGTGAGCAGCTTACCAGCTTAACAAATTAGGTCATATACAGCGGTGATTCCTTGGGGTAAGGATTGCCTATGATGCTTTGTGTTAAGCAGAGGCATCCCCAGGCACCACTGAAAGTCATGTTGCCTGCCCACTGCCAGCTGCTGGACGCCAGTTATTGAGACAACTTCACTGCTGCCTTTTTTCTGTGGTATTTAAATGGCATAATGTCACACCCTGCTCTCTGACTATGGTTTAATTACCAGGGGTCATGAGTCACCGATCCCTGACAGGGACAGTGCATGTGCACACTCTCAAGTTTTAGCTGTATCCTTAGGAAATCTCAGTCCTTTTAACTTTTTTACTTTTTATCTTTTGAAAAACTGTAAAAAAAAAAAAAAAAATCCTACCTTTGGCCTGAATTGTGCTCTTAAGGCAGTGTTTTGAGAGCTCTGCTTTTAAATGGCATGAATTTCTCTGGTGGCAAGGGCCTGGAACTGCTATCTGAGAAGGGATGGTCCAGGTGAACCCTGCACATTTGTATGTAATTTTGGTGATGTTTTTGTGTGGGCTTACTCTGTGTAGAGCTGCTGCTTTGAGACTTACCAAAGGTAACAGATCTGCAGTCAGAACAGATCTGATGTACCTAGGTGCAGTGTTCACTCAGGGGGCTTGTGTCTCACAGATGGTGATTTCAGGGAAGACCTTTGTGCTATTCTGAAGGTATTGGCGACCAAGTAGGAGACTACACAGGGTCATTTGATGACTCCTTGCTCTAGATTTACAACATAGTTGCTGAAGTCAATGAGGTAAAAAGACCAATATATTGTACTTTGTAAACAAAAACCAGTGTAAGACCAATCTGAGCGCAGACTGATAAGGACATCTGCATTTATCTGATAAAACATACGCAAGATGCTGATGGCATAAATGAAAGAGTCAGGGTTAGCTGAAGGCTGACTTGTTAAGGAAACAAAAAACAAGCAAACAACTAAAAAAAAACCACAAACCTAAAACAACAAGAACCAGAAAAAATACACAGTAAGACCTCTGATAACGATGACAGGCTTTAGCTGCAAAATGGATTTCAAGACCCAGGATTTTAACTCTTCCTAAATTTGAGGCTGTTTGGATGTGCAGTTTTATTTTGGGCATGGCTCTATTTATAAATAACAAAAAGGTCTTCACGCAACCTGCCAATTTACACAGATGGACGAAGACAGCTTTGGAGTCTTAATAAACCCCCTTTTTGTTTTACAGTACTACATCTGTTTTAGATAATACAGGAACGCAGTTTAATAAGATCTTTCATATACGCTTCCAGTTTAATATCTCTCTATAATCACTTCAGATACTGATATTAGAGAAATTAAACTAGACAAATAGTACAGTGACAAGACTTGGATCTGAGCAATGATATAAACCAGAGAAGCAGACTCAATCTGCAGCAATGCCCTCATCAACAAACTAATAAAATTTTCTTTTCTTCCCCCTTGACAAAGGCTACATTTTATTAAGCAGCCCCCTTCTGACAGCTGTGTTAATACAGTTGGATGTTGTTGCTGAGAAACTAATCAGAGAAATGTCTGGAAATAGGTTAGGTCTCCTTTTTGATTTAAAAGCAGTGTGGAGTTTGAAATATGGTCATTTAAAAATAGATCCAGCCTCTGAGTTGCCATTGTGAATAACTCGAAACTCATTGATGGACTAAAAACTGATCACTCAGCCAGAGTTTTCACAAGACTGCAAAACCAACAGTGTTCTTTCTTGTCTGATTTCTCACTCATTCATATCAATGTTCAACACCTCATCTAATTTTATTATTTGCAAAAAAACCAGAAGGTTAATATTTAGTACTGAATCTCAGCTGGTGTCATCCCATGTAATTTAATTTACTCCAGTTTACTCCAGGAATACATGACCATTTACAATTTTACTAAATGCCAAATTCAGTAAGGATAAATCTTTAGTTTCAGGACTATTTTAAGTGTCAGAATTTAAAGATCATTAGAAAACATATGTAATTATACCTTTATGGAGAGCACTCCCTCCCTACTTCCAGTACCCAAGTTTTGCACAGAAAAGTAGGCAGAGGGAGAGATCACTTGTCAATGTCAGAAGATCTTTGCGTGGGGAAAACTGAACTTGTGTCTTGCTGTCCCAGGCATCCCTGCAGCTCAGTGCTGACATTTTTTCATCATGCTAATTCCTTAATAGTAGCTAACTCCACAGCGTGCCGCAGTGTCAGCTCTCTGCTGTGCATTGATTTACAGAGGTCTTTTGTTAGCACAGATTGCTGGAGGAAGTTGCTCAGGTCCACCGAGATCCACCCAGGTCAACTTGCAGACCCGTTCAGCTGATGCTTACAGCCGGCGAACAAACAATTATAAATGGTTTCTCCGTGGGCTTCTGGAAACCAGCGCAAGCCCTTGGCTGCACGGAGCGTGTTCTCTGTGCCATTCATTCATTTCAAGAGGCTGCCTGCAATCATAGTAGCCCTCGCTGCGCGGCTGGGCCGTCATCAGCATTCGGGAGGCTGTGGGTGGGGTAATGAAAGGAGCACTGCGGAAGTGCCAAGAGCAGCGAGGAAGCAGCGTAATTCATACAGCCCAACTTGCCCCCGAGCCTTACTAACACATTTGGCACAGAGGGACAGTATAGCCTCTGTTTGTATCAGTGGCCCTTTTAGCGTGTGTTTGGAGAGTCAGCTTGCTTCAGAAAGAGAGTGGCTACAGCTAGGGAAACTCAGGTATCTCCACAAAACAAATTCCTTCCTCCCCACAGTCATTTGCTGGCTTCATGGTGCGTGCGTTGAGTTGATATTAAGCAATATTTTAATTTGCCTGCCCACTTCAGATGGATGACCCAAACAAAAGTGAGGCAGGTCATACATGTGTGTGCATATGCTTGTGCATGTATACAAAACTGTAATCGCACAGAAAATCTGTGAAATCAGGCATTTAAAAGGTAAAGAAAAATCAGGGAGGGACAGAACGGAAGAGCTGAGAGTGCATTCCAGTGACAACACAACCTTTTGCAGTAGGTGCCAGCCCTGCTTCATAACTTCTCCCTCCCTCTCTGTCTGCATCCTCTTTCCATCCTGTTTGTGCTTTTCCCTGTGCTAGTGGTCAGGTGCTGTAAGCACAGCAAGCCAGCGGCTTGCTTTGATGCTGGGTGCCACAATGTCCTCAGCAGCAGGGAAGCATGGCTGTTGGAAAACACCTTCCCGATCCCCATGGCCACACGCTGCTCTCAGCTGCACATTTACACAGAGACCCTTGGCGCTGCCTGCAGGCAAGGACTGCTCCAGGTCACGGGGGACTGAGAGCACTGAGAGACAAAGCCCCAGTGCCTGTTCCCTGCATGCTTGTATGTTCAGAGGTACACAGTCTGACCTGGTTCAACCCTTTTGCTCAAAAGCAGGCTGCCTGTGTTTCAGGGACAAATCTGGAGATCCCCACTGCCAAGTCTCAAGCCACGGCTTTGAAGAGCTGGAGGATTTAGGTAGTATCTACAAGGCATATTTAAATGTGGACAAGGCAGAAGGCATTTGGTATAGGCAACTGCAGCCCAGATGGTTAAACTTGGCAAAGCAACTAGAAACAGAGTTTTATAATGGGGAATGTCAGGCGGCTGTAATAACAGGCTGTGCTACCAAGGCAGCTCACAGGGGCACCGTGCTGTTGTCATTACCGCAGTTTAGCTATCACACAACAGTTGCTCAGACACCACAGCCATTTCCTGCACTGGACCCCTACATCCGATCACATACGTATGCCTTCAGACCTGAGATACAATGGACCTCTTTAGACATCGACCTTTTTTTTTTTTTTTTTTTTTTTTTTTTTTTTTTTTTTTTTTTTTTTTAATCCCAAACAATACAGGAAGTCAACAGAAACTGGCACAGTTTTGAAAGGAGATGATATTTTTGTTCTCCTCTGCAGTAAAAGATTCTGCCCAATGTGGGTAATCATTAAAGATCTCTTATTCACCACTAATGAGAGAGGAGTGGTGGCCTCACTGTTTCCTATTCCTCAAGGACTGCTTGGCATTATCCTGCAAATCTGTCGGAGTACTGCTTTTATGTGTGTGACACAAAATCAAAGCAGCTCTCTTAAAACTGGGAGGCTTTGCTGATAATAAAATAATATGTTCCTGAAATTATGGACCACAAAACATTTTAGGCTTTATTTTATACACTAGCTACTTTACCTTTGAACTCACCATTATAAGTTATTTAGATTCTGTGAGAAAGTAATGAGTGAGAGACTTTATTAATGAAATCCAGTTCCCAACATTCTGATTAAAAAGTAGATGTTTAATGTCCCCTGTTATTGCATTTTAATATATACTTACTAAAACTCTTTAAAACTCAAGCCTCAAACCCTTATCTACAGATCAACTGTCTGATACACTTAGAGTCTTTTTATCTAGTTTTGTTTTTCCTGCTGCAAAGATCCTGATAAGTTAGTCTCTGTGGCCTAATGGAGCTGTTCTCCACCCTAGTCTCAAAGGGAGAAGTAGCAGCTCCCTGATGTGGTGCTGGAGCTGGAAATGTGAAACAAAAAGGCTTGACTCTGCTCTGCCTGTTGTTGTCTGCCATCATTTATCAGGAGCCACTGCTCCAGCTAAATGTCAGAAGAGGCAGATGTATTTTGCTCTCCTTCTTCCTTCCTGTGGCTACGGTCAATGAGGCGATGACAGAAACATATCTGGAGTACTAAGGGAGCATAGAGAAGCTTGAGACTTCCCTGCATATTAGGAGGCTAATTCTTTGCTGAGCAGTTGGACTGGCCTAAAGTTTCTGTGAGGCTTCAAATTTGTCCCTACAAAACCATACCGTATGGCTATATGCACCGTGGGCAGGAAATCAAAGAAGTCTGAACTGAGGATGACTACCTGGATAGGAATGGCTGACTACACAGGAAGGAAAATCTTGATAATCTCTGAACTTCAAGCCCTTTTGAACATCACTGAAGAAATGAACTGGCATTGTGTGTGGGCCTAATTCTGTGCATCTCTGTCTACCTGTAAGCCCTTGGCTGGGTTGAGTTGGCTGCCATGGTGCTAAGCAGGTGCTGCTCTCTTGGCTGGCCATGCCACTGGGGTTTCTATGTGTGGTTTCAGATCCTTCAGGAAAATAATTGCTGTTGTGAGTACCACATACACTCACACGCAAAGACTCATCACAAACGGCATGATGTCGTATCCAGCTCCTGCAAACAGTTACTGTTACAGTGGATTCTAATCATATGGCAGACTACAATACATTCATTTTTTCTTACCCATAAGTCAAGGGAATAAAACATACTCTTTCTGATTAACAAAGAAGCCAGATGTTCAGAATAATTTTTGAAGCATGAGCAAATTCAAAGCCAAATTAAGGAAGTATGTCTGGACATAGCCTTTCCAAGCCCTATTTTCTCTTCCTTAAGTCTCTCATCATGAAAAAATAAAAATCTTGCTGGGTGGTAACACAAAAGTTGATGATTAATTATAACCTTCTCTCAGGAGTATTTCATTGCTGGGAATCACGTCACGCAGCCCTCAGCTGACACTAGGAGTTATCCATATGCAGTAAAATATTATAAAGATTTATTCCTATGTTCAACCCCTCTTATGATATAAATAATGTTAAGGGCTCACTCAATTCTGCTTCCTTATTTAGAATTTTAAGTACCTCATTTAAAGGACACCACAGGCTACATTTTCAAAATGAAAGGCAGAGATTCATGCAGGACTTATCAAACTTACTCATGACAGCACTGAAAAGGTTATGACTTTGTGTGAACATTTCTTAATTAAATTTGTGAGAAATGCATGTGTTTGATGAGGTGTATTCATGTTTGTATGTGCAAACATGGGGACTGGATTTTTAGAAGTAGAGAAGTTCTTGAATGTATGGTTTCTTACAGGCCCTTTGGAACAACTAGGTCTTCTGTTCTGTAACCAAAACCAGGCAAGCACAAAATTCTAAGGATGTTGAAGTATGTTTTTTACAAAAAGAAAACATACCCACCTGTCTAAGTGTAGGAGACTTTCCTGAAGGAAAATTCATCCAGATCACCAGTTTTGGGGCAAATGATCAGTCAATTCTTTACAATATTTTAGTGTCTGTCTTTCATGAGGTACTACTTGAGCATACATTGCACACCTCAGTGCATGTACATTTGTGCATACTGTACACTACTACCATACAGAAAGGTGCTTATTTTAATCTAGAAATAGTTTCTTGTGAGCTGGTTATGGTCTGGTTTTGATTCATTTGCTTTTCTCAGGTCCCTGAAGAATAATTTAGGAATGTAAGTAACTTACAGAAGCTTTGTAGGATGTAGACTTTGGAAAGTAGCATAATTCATTGTACCAGTATCTAATGCTGTGGAGCATTAACTTCTTAATAATGGAGTCTTTCAAATCAAACACTACTGGCACAATAGCATACTTGAATCTAGTGGCTTGGCTGAACACGAGATAGAGATCATTTCCTTTATCCTTTTGTCCAATTTATTAACTTTGATCTCTATGTATGGGTAGTTCTCATTACACTACATTTTTCTTAAATATGAACTCAGTACATACATCTCATGTATATTTTCGGCTGTTCACTCCCTCTACCACATAAAAAGAATTGCTCAGCCAGATATGGAACCTTTCATGCTAATGGAGGTCAGGGTAAACTGTGCTTTCCTTTGTTTATCTCAACTGAAATCTTATCACCGATTATTTTTCATTAATCTCAAATCCATAATATATTGCAGCAGAAATAAAAGGCAAACTGATATCTTTCCTAGATCACCATTAAGTACAAAGACGTTGTCATTTTCTGGCTCCATAACCCTTCTCAACTTACAGAAATGAAGTATCTTTTATGAATGTCTTAAGAGGAAGAAGGTTGCAGGTGCAGGAATTAAGATTGACCTCTACCATGGAGTCCCAGTTCTGAGGCATTTGGGATGCACGGTCTTGAGGAGTTCAGCTTGATACAGTGCTACAAGCAGCACTGATGTCAATGCAGCTGTAAATATTCAGCTTTTATTCCGACTGAGCCTGAAATTCTCAAGCCAGTCACTAACAATCAGAGCATCTGGAAGATGTTTAGTTGAAGTGATCTGAGAGACAAGGAAAAATCCTAGTGTCCAGGGACACCACAGGGCTGAGCCCAATTGGACAGGTATTCTGTGGGGAAACTCTATGTGGTCAGTAATTGAAGGCTCTATCCTGTGTCAGGGTGGGGTTTGGGAAGAAAAGGAATTAGGGTCTCATAGGATGTTTGGACATTTCAGTTTTTGGCTCATTTACCTTCTACTCTTTTAATGCATTTCTGTATATAAAACTTCCTAGGGTTATGGGAAAGCAAACTAGGAAAACAAAACAAAACAAAACAAAAACACCCTCTAGCCCCCAAACAAAACAAAACAAAAACAACCATCATTCATCATTGCGTTACAATCACATCCTGCCAAAGCAGATAACATTAGACTCATATCCCAGTCCTCTGCCACATAAGCTGCTTCAGTAATGGTCAGCAGTACTGCTTATCACTCCCTGTTTAAATTCTGTGGACTTTTTTTCAGTGTATAGAACATATTGAGTATACCTTGTCCAGTCCAAATCCCCAGGGCCACGTTTTTGTCCTGTGTTTGCTGGGTATAGATCAGGCTTGGGAAGAGGGGCATTGACAAGCAACGTCCTGCCCAATGAGGTCAGACATTTGTTGACCACAAGCTGGGGGAGTGTGGGGAGTCTTGATTCCAGCTCCATCTGTGGACTGGGAACAGACACAAACACATGTGGTTCCCTTCCCAAACTGCCCCTTCTGAGTTGTTTCTCTTTGTTGGTCTTCAACCTTCTTCCTTCAACATACTCTGTCCAACCCTCAATTTTATCACCCAGCTCCCAAGATGGGACTGATAACTGATCAGAGAAGAACAGAAAAGGTGCTGAGGTATGCAAAGAGCCACCAAGCCTGTGCAAACAGTAGAAGTAACTAGTCTACAACTTTGCCAAAAACTACTGTGACTCTGTATGTAATGCCTTCATGCAAAGCACTGCTCCCTCACATCAGCAAAATTTCAAGTCTTCCTCTTGCATGTGAAAGTTTTAAGTGTTCCATATAACATTCCAGTCACAGCACAATTACTTTGAACATATTCAAACTCTTATTTTTATTTATTTTTTTTTCCCAGGATGAGACTTTGAGCAGTACAAATGGCCCAGGGTGAAGTAGGTCAGTAGCATGGAAAATTTCAGCCCATCATTTAAAGTTTGTCAAAACCCTGTACAACAGGAAAGGGATACCTCTTACAGGATGACTTCTTTCAAGTCACATATCTGAAATAATCCCGATCCTGGCCTACTTCACTCTCAAGAAAATTTACCAGATATATTCTTTTGTTGATACTATCCATGAAAATGCAACCACACAAGCTTCTGGAGGCCCACGAAAACACCGCATAACTGTTTTAATGACCTTTCCCCTGGGAAAGGAGGAAGAAATCGAGCAAGTGACCAGAATTTCACCAGAACTGCACCAGGGTTAACTCACCCTTTCCTTTTTCCTCCTTTTGTTTGTTTATTTATTTATTTATTTTCCTGTAATAGTGATATGGGATCTTTATTGACCACAAGAGGTCAGGGCCTCCCAGTGTTACCTCCTGCCTGGGCACCGAGGCGGGTGTGGGATACTTCCCCTCTCAGTAGGAGATGGGCTCAGGGTTGGAGATAGGGAAAGTTGCCATCTGGGGAAGCAATCAAACACCCTCCCCTAGCACCCAGGTGTAAGGTGAGGATTGCAGAACCAGAAGATGAATACTGGATACTTAACCTGTCACATCACAGCACGATGTTCAGAATCCATTCTGTAGTTTATGTGGACTGAAGAGGGATTAACAGTATATTTTGTGTTGTAGAGTGGTCAGGGGCCTCAGCTGAGCTCTCACAAGTAGTGGCAGCCTTTGTCATGGCAAGCCTGCAAAACTGAGTTGGACAAGGGAAACAGAAAGATGAACTAACTTTTTCAGGGTCATCCAGTACATTAATAAGAAAATGTCATGTCTTCCAGCAATACCTTCAGAAAACCACCATATTTCTTCCTGTTTGTGAGGCAATCAGAGAACAGAATCACAGAATCACAGAATTTCTAGGTTGGAAGAGACCTCAAGATCATCGAGTCCAACCTCTGACCTAACGCTAACAGTCCCCACTAAACCATATCCCTAAGCTCTACATCTAAACGTCTTTTAAAGACTTCCAGGGATGGTGACTCCACCACCTCCCTGGGCAGCCTGTTCCAGTGTCTAACAACCCTTTCAGTAAAGAAGTTCTTCCTAACATCTAACCTAAAACTCCCCTGGCGCAACTTTAGCCCATTCCCCCTCGTCCTGTCACCAGGCACGTGGGAGAACAGGCCATCCCCCACCTTGCTACAGCCTCCTTTGAGGTATCTGTAGAGAGCAATAAGGTCACCCCTGAGCCTCCTCTTCTCCAGGAACTTTAGGGTTAATCCTCCAATGATGCTAAATTTTGCTGATGGCACTGGGAATTGTCACTGATTTTAGGTAGACACATCTCTACATTAAACTTAAATTTGTCAAAACAAAACAAAACAAAACAACGCTATTGCTCGTCTCTTCCTTCCTACCATTCCTGTTCAGGAATAGTCTCTTCTTGCTGCCCTCCCTATACTTACCAGTAAGATGTTTGTTGCAAAGCTTTTCACTTAATTTTATTATGTCATGCACAGAGCAGAGGGATGCAGTCATTCCCGAGTCAATTTTATATTCATTTAAGTGACAAACAATTATAACAATACTCTTGGAAGCTGTTTGCAGCATGGCAGGAACACCTTTGCACTGAGTCACCTAATGTTACGTGATAGTCCTCTGGATATCAAAACCTATTAAATTTCAAGTAATTGCTATACTATTTCTGTCTGACTTTGGACCAGCTTCATGCTTCAAAGGTTAAATTAGTCAATCTGAAAAAAATATTTTTTTCAGTGTTAGAAGTTCATTTTTTCCTAATATCTGGTGTTGATTCTAGGCAAACAATAATTTATTTTTAGACCTTTCTTTCTTGTTTCTCTTTTACTGAATACTCATCCATATGCACTCACAAAATGGGTTATAAAATATATAGATATCCAAATTATATAAATTTTACCCTGTAATAGCTGGTTATATAAATAACCTCCTTCTATGTATCCATAGAAAACACTAAATCATGTTGCAAACAACTGTCTTAAAACAAAATAGTCTTCATTTTTTCTGCTTTTCCCATATTTAAAGTCTAAATTACCCAAGATAAACATTACTTAAAGGCATGTTTTTCACAGTCAGGATGAGATCCAGATATATAATCATTGAAAGTCTTATGCAGCTTTCTGTATGGGAGAGAAAGAGAGGAGGAACTTGATGCTACATAACTGACTGCAGTGGAAGAGAATATTTGATTACAGTGGGTGCCTTAATCAAGTAAAGAGATAAATTAAGCCTAATGATTCAAAGGCAAAACTGGAGAATATGGAAAATAGGGCATGTTTAAATCAGAAGTATCTGCCTAGGCAGCATGCCACAGGATGCAGCAGGAAAGCAGGCAGACTTCAAAGCATCTGTGTCTGCTGGGAACAGGCAGGGGACATCCCCATGCATCACTGGACCTGGAGAACAACTCATGCATGCTGGACACCAGGGGTCTTTGAGGGGTGGCCCCAGTGTGGTGGCCCAGCATGGGACATCTAATGCCATGTGAGCCCAGGCTGCATCTCTGTTCCCAGCTGAAGGCTGGGTGGGAACCCCTGAAGGTGGACATGATGAACAGGAAACAAGAGAACATCTGGAATTAATCTGTTCCAGTGAACTGCCATTTTCTCATTAAAATGTGTTCAGTCAGGCCCATGCGGCAGGGAAAGGCTGCTCTCCCCCAAATTATATGCCTTTTCTCACACAGCTTGTTTATTCAGGATATGAAACTAGATGATGGTTCCTTCCAGCTTCTACATGAATTTCTGGCACTTGTTTACATTTGTGGCAGGTCTGGATGATGTCTCGGCTTCATTAGGAAGCAAGAAGCAGCTCTACAATTTTCAATGACCCATGCTCAAAAATATATTACAGAAGGCTTAGTTGTGAAAATAAGACTTAGTTTTGAAAATAACAAGTCCTACTAAACTTCTTCAACAGTCATATTGCTTAAATAAGCTCATAGCGTGCTGTCTGAATTAAGAGCTGAATGTAAAGGTCAGAAAATTATGGTTTTGTCCCTCACTTCAGTGGAAAGAGAATGCATTAACACATTACTTATCCATGCACATTACACTATGAAACCTAGTAAGAAAATCAAGAGAAACTCTTTTATTTTGTGTGAGTGTGTAAAATAGCTGGATTAATTGTGGTCAGATGCTGACTTGAGTTAATTGGAATGAACAGGTTGTTTTTGCATAGAAGTGCAGCAGTTTGGAAGGAGAATATTTCAACAGGAAAAGACCAGGACTTGTTTTCCAGCAGGCTGAATACAACAAGTATATTGTATTCTAAATAAGGGTCCACAGACTGCTGAGGAAGAAAACATGACTCTGAAGGACCTTCACGTTATTAACATGTTTATATCAAAAAGCTTTCCCTCTTAGTTTTTGGACTTACTTTCTTTGTTTATTCCAATGTTCTTTATTCTTAAGTTCATATTAGCTAGAGTGGAAGTATTAAAGATATATCTCTGTTCCAAACAGCAGCATAAAGCCAAAACCTCACTATCACAGTATCTCATGCATTCACAGAAAGGATCTTGCTACAGGAGATGGGTAAAGGAGCTTGTAGGACAAAACAGGAGGCATTTTCCTGTGCTACCCTCCTGGAGGGAAAGCCTTTTCCACGGATGACCAAATGCAGAAGCCCTCAGGTTGTCTCCTGAGACCTCAGCTCTGTGAGTAAATCTGACTTTGGTTTATGGGGCAAGTTGGGTTCCTTCTGCTTGGAACTGTATCAAATTCTGTCTCATTTGCAGGGGAAAGACAATCTCAGATCTCAAGGCAGCAGCTTCCTGTACTTTTTTTGCACAAGCCCAGTGTGGTGTGCTGGATGCCCCATGCTAAGGAGTGGCTTCATTTTGAGGACAGTCTGCCCTGGTGCCAAAGAGCTGCAGAAGCCCACATCGCACCCTGAAGCCTGCATGAGCTTCAGACTGCCTCACATGCTCCAGATGCCTTTCTTCAGACTTGCTGGCCCAGCTTTGTCCTCCACAGGTGTGAGCAGGGGCAAGGTGCTCTACATCTTCAAAGCATTCATGGGGTGCCTGATGCTGCCTCTGCCCTCTACCCTGCTCTGTAGCACCGTGTTTTATGCCAAATCTTGTGCTTTCAGTGTTTACCCTGTTATGCCTTTATCCTGTCCCTCTGTTTTCATCTCTTCCTATCCCTTTTTCCATTTTTATTTCAGCCAATACTGACATGTATCAGTCCCAGATGAGTACATTTATGCTTCAGTCTTATCTGTCTCACCAAATCATTATTAGAATTGTGCTGAGTGCCTCACAATTCCTGGTTTCAGCTGTGTCCTCACTGACACTGATGGAAATCAATTGTTACTTTGGGTTATCCAGAGCTGCAGCACTGTAAAATCTATGCAAAATATTCCTGACTGTATTTAAAAGCTTCCACCTCACTTCCATCAGTGACTGGGCAGTTTGATCAGAGAAAATAAAATCTAGGAGCTGTGGTATGGAAAGTGAGCATCTGGGGTGTTGTTTCTGATGGGTCCCACTGCACCTGCTGAATCAGCCACGAATACCTATAAGTTCAGTTGTTATCTGGAGAGGTAATCATGTCTTCTGGATATGGACTCTCACATGTACTGATTTGGCTTCTCCTTAGCATGTTTTGCAATGGGGTTTCATATATTTTTACTGGGATTCAAACATCTGTTTCTGACAACTATAATGAAAGTGAAAATGTAATCATATTTGTAACCGCAAGCCATGCACAACAAAAAAGTCACATGAAGTTTGCTCTGCTAGGCATTTAGCCCTGATGTGCTGCTCTAACTGCTAAGCTGCACTTATAGATACAGCTAAGAGCAAGCCCTCTTGTCATGCATTTGTGCACAAACATCCCACATTGCCTCTTGTAACAACAGCCACATTATGCTTCCTTGCACAAAACCAGCTGTCAGTTTAGATTTCCTTAATCCTGTCAGATTCCAACTCAGCCAACTAACAACCATTATGTATGGGAAACCCTTCTGCGAAATAAAGCAATGTCCTTGCTGAAATGACATG
Source organism: Anas platyrhynchos (assembly GCF_047663525.1). Lineage (NCBI taxonomy): Eukaryota > Metazoa > Chordata > Aves > Anseriformes > Anatidae > Anas > Anas platyrhynchos. The sequence continues at coordinate 19,231,272 of NC_092621.1, forward strand.
TCATAAAAATTAGTTTGGTCACCAACCCAAGGAAATACTTTGTTTAAGTCTGAAAATTACAGACTAGTGGTATCGTACTCCTTGGTGCTATGGATCTCAGAAATGATGAGCAGAACAGTGCACAAACATCACACAGAACTAAAGCCCTGCTCACTGTGTTCACATAACACACTTGAAAAGTGCAATTGTGTTTTGCAAGTTGTTGCTATGTGGGCAGCACATGCATGTGATCAATGGCACAATATTCTGGGGCATAACTTCTTAATTTCCAAATCTGATCAATGTGAACAAGCCTAGGAGTATGAATGATGAGGATTTTGACCTGGCAGAACTAGGATGTCTCATGCAAAAGCACAATACTGCTGCCAGAGAAAGAGTCGAAAGTGAGAAGTGTCCTCCAAGAGGACATGGGAAAGACGAAGAAGAATGCAAGGCGCACACTCTGCAGAGTTTATTTCTGTCTGTGGTAAAGGGGAGGCAGAAGGAAACAAAGCCATGTTTCCTGACCCTGAACACAACCCAGGTTTGGAATCCTATGGGAAACATCAGTGAATGACAGTGAGCATCTTCAGTGCTGTGAGCCTCAGCCTCTTTAGCCCACAGTAAAACCTGCATATGATCTGTGCTTCCCCATATGCCTGGCTCATTGGGCAGGAGGAGAGAGGAAGACCGGGAGGCGAGCTCAGCCCATAAGGAGCACATCCTGCTGGCTGTGATAGGGAAGCCATCCCCAAAACAAGTCAAATGGTTCAAATGTGTTGCCATTGCCAGGCCTACAACCACATGATGCTTTGATGAGAATTGTGGCTTCTTGGGACACCTGTCAAGGGCAGCTGGACATTTACTACAGGTTTTTCTGTTTTGCTGTTGGCTTTGTGTGCGTGTAGCTTTAATGGGGAGCAGAGCTGCTAACCACAGCCAATTTAGAATCAGGACCCAGAGCCAATTTAGAATCAGGACCCAGTTTTTGATGCAGCAGTAGATTGTCTTACAAAAAGTACAAAGGTATGGGATTTTTCAGTTGCACTGTAGATACCATTAAAAGCAGCCGGAGATTACTTTTTTTGCCTCTCGTCCCCTCCACAGCAAAGAGGGAGAAATTTATTTTTTCCTTTGTAATGAAAGCTGTGACCTTTTTCTCTTCATGTGATTTGGCATCAGGGACTTTCAAGGCAAAAAATCAAACACCAAAACCAAACCAAACCAACAACAATCCACAACTGTGAAGTATAATGGGATGCATGATAAAATCCCAAGAGCTGCCAATGCCTACATGATCTGAGCATCCTTTTATATCCTGGTCATTAAAGTGAAGTTTTTAGTGTGTTAGAATTTGAATCTCTTTGTGACATTTCATGCCACTTGCTAATATATTTTTAAAAGCAAAGGACGAGATTTTGTTTGTTTTCAGTTCACAAAATAGAGTACAACCCACAGCTGTGCTACAACCACACAAATAAAAATACATACTTCCTTGTGCAGGAGCAATGTCAAGACAACTTTAAGTGAAAAAAAGAAGAGGGAGTTATGCCTCTTCTAATAAGTGCATTAAATTCAATGTTATCAAAATTCTTTTCAAATTTTTGGTTATCCAAATGTAAATGATGCTTCTTTACTAATTGTTGCTCCAAACCTAATTAATTTGTTTCTAACAAGTTCAAACTGCTATTCAGAGAGAGAGAAAAAAAAAGGCCTGCTGTGTCCTGTTCCCCTTAGGTTGGTGCAGGCCTCTAGGCACTCAAACTAATCAGAAAGCAGTCTCAGGGTCAAGGTGATATCTGCAGAGATCTCTACAGAGGCTGCAGCTGAGCTCTTCACATCATGTTGATAAGTTTTGCACATTTTATATAAAAGGTGGTAGGCAAAGGCACACAATAATCCAAAGCAAGCAATAAAGGTATTTCTAAAGGACAGTAGTTAAAGCCTGTTTCATAACTCAGTATTAAACCACATGAAGCAACTGTACTTTTGGAGAAAAAGAAAAAGAGAAAGAGAAAGAGAAAGAGAAAGAGAAAGAGAAAGAAAAAGAAAAAGAAAAAGAAAAAGAAAAAGAAAAAGAAAAAGAAAAAGAAAAAGAAAAAGAAAAAGAAAAAGAGAAAGAAAAAGAGAAAGAAAAAGAGAAAGAGAAAGAGAAAGAGAAAGAGAAAGAGAAAGAAAAAGAAAAAGAAAAAGAAAAAGAAAAAGAAAAAGAAAAAGAAAAAGAAAAAGAAAAAGAAAAAGAAAAAGAAAAAGAAAAAGAAAAAAGAAAAAGAAAACGGGAGAAAGAAAGAGAAAGAGAAAGAGAAAGAGAAAGAGAAAGAGAAAGAGAAAGAGAAAGAGAGAAAGAGAAAGAGAAAGAAAAGAAAAAGAGAAAGAGAAAGAAAAGAAAAAGAAAGTAAAAAGAAAAAGAAAAGAAGAAAAACTTCCCAGAAGCATTGCTTCTGAGAGCAAACAATAAAAGGATGGTCTTGGAGTAAAATGGTTAGAGAAAAGCTGGGAGTGCAAACATGTTTCCACTACAGACCTACAGTGTGATCTTAGTGCCTGTGCTTAAATTTCTTTCTTCTGCTGCTGAAGAGACATAATGTCCTTTATGGACCCCTTTGTCCTGTCTGTTTAAACCTAAGTGTTAGATCCTCTCTCCTCCTTGATGGAGGAGAGTGGTACAGCAGCCTGCACAACGAAACCCTGATATCTGATGATGTCCAGTGTTGCTGTGATAGTGATAGCGAGAATAAAGTAGAAAGTGCAAAATTTAAAGACAACAAGACAAAGTGGTTACGCAAGTTCACCTTGATCAAAACCTTTCTGACTGGGATAATGAGTGAACAGTACACATAGTATGGCTGATTTTTCTGAAAGAAGAAGTGGCTTGAGAAGGCATACAGCTCGTTGATGTTGGTAGGGCTTCTGTCAGAACTCCCTTCATCCACTCTGGTGGATGAAAGATTTCAAAATCCCATGCATGGTTCTTAAAACCTCAGGATGTACATTGAAAAAGCCTGTAAACATTGTTAGAGTTTCAAAGTCAAATGTTCAACTGCCAAGAAATGGCAACAAAACTGTAGTTCAGACCTTGCCATGCATGTTATGACAGTGTCTGAGCATGTGATCATATACCATTTTGCTGTATAGTCCTTCCCTTGTTTAGTGCAGATGATCGACAATAGTTGACTGGTGCTATTTAGGACTGCTGTCGTGGAAAAATTTTGGAAAGACTGCATTTATTGCTACTTTAAACTAGGGTCAGGCCTACAACTGTCCAAAAATAAAGCTCTCCCTGTTAGCAGGTTTAAGGAAAGGGGCACAGATCTAGATGTCCAGATGTTGGAGAACTTTTCTACAGAAAACAGTGAGGAGAAAGAAGGAAAAGATCTCTTTGGGCAACCTTCATGGTTTAAGAAATGTGGTGGATAAAGAAACCTGCTTGGAGTTTGAGTCAGAAGGGCCGGGTCCCACCATCCCAAAAGACTCAATTCCTTTTCCCCTGGAAAGGTTGCAATGGCCAGGACAAGGAGTGCAGAAGAGAAAACATGGTTTCTTGGTAAGGGTAATTGAAATACTGCGCAGAGAACCAGATTCTGTTTCTGCTCATGCCCAGCATTTTGCTGCATTACTAGGAAACATCTTTAAAACAGGTGGAAACTCCCTGTGTGTTCCTGCTTCTCTGGTGTCTGGTTCTTGAGACATCTGGGTCTGATTTGTGGACACCACAGTACCCACTGAGGCAGCTGAAGGCTATGGGGATGGCTCTCTGAGCTGCCATGAGATTCATGGAGCACGTACAGCAGCCTGATGAACTAGGCCTCAGGCATTGCAGCAGGCCCGGGGAAAGACAAATTGCCTGCTGACTCTGCCTTCCAGGTACTTCAATTTGCCACCTAATTATTAAGAATTTTGTATTAAATAAAGTGTAATTTGTTGTTATTTTTCCAGGACAGTATGAAAAGTGTCGCTGCCGAAGGGACATTTTAGGGCCAGTTTAACACCCAGTCCCATGCAGAGTGCACTGAAGTGGCATTCAGATAACACAGGTTGGCTCCAGGCAATTGCTCTGGTCTCCATTGTCAGATTATTCCTCTGCAACCTCTCTGCAGATCTACTTTCCTCCGTGGAAATGCAGATATCCTGCATTGTAAAACTCTTGAACTTCCTTATTTAGAAGTTGCAGAACCCACTTTAATGATATGCATTAAAATACCAGTCAATCCTTGCACATGCCCTGATGCACTTGACCGGATTGGGTTTCTGTGGCAGGGCCAATTGCAACAGACTGAAAGTGCTAGAAGTAGATTTATGGAGATGAAATATTACAAAAGCTCTTGAAGTTCAAGTGTGACTGGTTGTATGCAGGAACACTGTATTTTCTGTGCAAAAGCCAAGGAAGCAGTACTGTGCAGAGTGAGCATGAGGTGTGTTTAGAGCTAATCCAGCTCAGACCAGGCAGAACTAGAAACTGTGAAAGAAAAATGGATTTTTTTTTTTCTTTCAGATAAGACTCTTGCTTTGAAAGTTTTCTATAAATACTAGAAAAACAAGAAAAGAGCGACATAAGCAAAAAAAGAAAGTTGTTTTCAAGGAATGAGAATATAGTGATTAGTGCAAGAAAATGTTGAACTGTTTATATTTTCAGGGGTTTAAACACCTTCAAAGCACAGAATGGGTGATCAGGAGATAAAAATTAATGGCAATACCTGGCAAGTGTAGAGCAAAACTAGTCAGTGGTGTGGGACTGGTCTTCCTTGCTTCTGCTTACTGAATGGAAAGATCTCTTTTATGTGGCTGTCTAATAATCACAATTAGTTTATCTTTTCCACTGCAGAGAGGGCAGAGGTGTGTCCTTCATTTCCCTTGACATCCACATGGCAGTATTATACACGCTCCAGCTGGCCCCTGCTCTCCCACTGTTGGACCTTATGCTCACTGGGGTCATTGTGGTCTGCAAATGCACAGAGGCCTCTTGCATAGGGAGTACAGCAATAACCAATTCTGCAAGCAAAGAAGAAGCTGAATACTATTTTAAGCAAACATTTCCTGTACAGACTTCCGGTATTTCTTCCCTTTGTGTTTGCATTTCTCTAAAAGTATTGCATGTGGCCACAGATGCAATTTTCCCTACTTCATTTACAGTACTTATCTATTATTTTGCAACCCAAAACAGCTGGAAAGTAAGATAGCTTTAAAGTTTTGCTCTTGACAGGAACCAGACCTTGCTCTTTTTCATTTGTAAGTTTAAGTCTCAACAGGAAATTTCATGTACATTAATTAACTGCATAAATACTTCACCTCAATTAATTTTATTTCAGTTTTCTACATCACATTGTTAAAAAAATGTCCACTTTTTTCAGGTCTCATTGATGCAGAAGGAGAATAGCAACTGGAGACAAAGTGTTTTTGCTTCTTGATTTATAACTGAATAGAAAGAAAGAAATAAAACATATAACAATATCCTATCTTGAAGAGAGATGATTGTGAATGGAAGATGGGGTAGCATTTGTGAAGAGAAATGAATGTCCTCCCTTTATAACTTCCTCCACATAAAGCTGCAGTTTCATAGCTGTATAGGATTTTAGCTGTATGGATGTTTGTATCAGTATTTCTCAGATTTTTGTTTTGGACTAAAGCCATGTTAGAGGCAATCAGTCGGAGCTAGCTTTACAATCCTGGAGGCTTGTCCTTAAAAGCAATTCAGATGAAGAAAAGACTGTTTTGTAGAATTCCCTCAGTGGCAGAAGTTTGCATCCTGATTGTTTTGTTTGGCTCCTGAGTCCTAGCCTTCCTCTGCCATTATTAGCATTGAACAGCTTCTGCCATTTAACAGCTGATGCATCCCAGGAAAAATACCAGAAAAGCCTGAGAGTAAGAGAGTTCTTTGGGTGTTATCTGAGCTTTCTAAAATGGCACTCAAAATTTTTTTTTGTACACTTCATAGAGTGTATAGACATCTATATTTATTCTACCTAACCTCTTTTTGGGCTTACTGTAGGGATTGTGCTCTCTTTCAAGGAGAAAGTGCCATGTTACTGGAATTCCCCATGCTAATTTGGAACAGACACGGGTCTGGATGTTAGATACATTGAGGTCTTCCCTTGATTGCAGTGTGGCTCATAAACATTTGGCAAAGTTTATAGTCTTTCTTTTCTGCTTCCTTTTGTCTTCTCATCTTCTATTTTTCTTTATATTATTTTAGTTCTGGCTTGTCCATGTACCACATATACCACAAGAGAACTCGAGGCTTGCTCAGGGTTGTGGGCAGTAAGAAAACACAAAGATTAACTTGCCACTTGGAGATTATGAATTTTGTTTAAGCAGGAACTGACACAATTTAATTGTGTAGGAGATTCCAGAAACCAAGGTTCTGCTGTGTGCTTCATCCCTGTAAGCAGGGAGCACCCCCAAATAAAGTCTCACCTGGCTGCTTCTTTCCTTCATATGCAGAAAAGGCATAAGTGGTGCTAGAAATTTTACACCCTGGAGCTTATGATTTAACTGGGGGAGTTAATATTTTCACAAAGTGAGGATTAATCAAAGATGTGTTCAGTCATCCCAGCTCTGCTTTTGGTGTACAGTGAATCTTTAGGATGTGAGCTGTGTAATTTTATCCACCCTACGTGCAGGCATGATCCCATGGAATAATCACATGCATTCCCTGCTCACCGCTGCAGAAGTTATGCCACCCAGCATCCATCACCAGCTTTTGGGTTGCTTTCATTACTGCATATTCCCTTCTCTTGGTAATCAGCAGAAAGGTCATTTTTTTATTCACTAATCCATGGATTTGCACAGAGCTGGACCACAGCTTGTGGATATGGGCAAGCAAGGATATGCTGAGAAAGGCTGAGGAGAATGTTGCTTCTGGTTGGAGATGGGGGTGAAGAGTACATGTATAAGGGCTGTGTAGTTGCAGTCCTTCCTCCATCTTGCAATGCTGGGTCACTCTACCTATTTTGCAAACTTTGCCTACACTTGTATGTAAAATTTTTATACTTAGCTATTTCTTCAGCCTTGTCCCTGCCAGGCAGGCTGGGAACCACCTCAGCCACTGTAGAAGACAGCTTGGAGATCTTCCCCAAACTGTCTTGCTGGGGTAAAAGGCCACTGCTGGCCATTTCTGCTGTTCAGTCCCATGCATATTTTATTGGTGGTTCATGGAAGCAGGCCCCAGAAATTCAAAAAAGCCCCCAGAAATTCAAAAAAGCTTTGTAAAAGCCATGAGATTATACCAAGTTATAAACTCTGGGATTTTTCATTAGCTTTTGGGGTTTTAGCTTTTGCCATGAAACTACAAGGAATAAATATTTATTTTATCTTAAATATAAGCTCTGTTTCCAACATAATCATGCACAGACACAGGCCAAACACTGAAGAGAAGATGTGGGAAACAATAAGAAAAGGCTGTCAGTGTAATTAATGCCAGTCAATGGGATAACAAAGTTGTCAAAGCTCCCTTTCCCATAACAGTTATCCAAGTTGATGAGACTGTAATCTGGTAAAGGTAACTGTCAGTCTCTGTAGTGGGTGCAAATAATGGCATCATCTTTGCATCCTGGCCCAAGCAGATATAAGCCAGTGCTGGCCAAAAAAGCCATGCTGCTGTATTACCATGCTCTTATGCCCAGAAACAAATACCTATAGACTCCTGTGCAACACATTGGTTAAAATAAATAAACAAAAAATAAATAATAATAATAATAATTATAATAATAATTATATATATATATATATATATATATATATATATATATATATAGTAGGCCAAATGGACACAGTCTATAGCAGGATATTAAAGAGTGATTGTAAAAGCCAGATCCTCATCCAACAGAAGAACTGTGTGGGAAAACTCTCTAGTGATGGCATCTGGGCCAAAGCCATGTTGTACCTTCACCCAGCCTGAAGAAATAGGTGTGACTGCAGCTGGTGAAAACTGCAGACATCACAAACACTCTAATTTGTGTTTTAATATGATAAAAGGCAGAATCACTCTGGGAAAGATGAAGAGCACAGAAGGAAATGTACATCACTGGAACAGACTCAAGGAAATAGTGTATAATCCACTATGCATCAGCTCCCAGGACAATTATTGTTAAGTCTATGAGACTATGACTCTGAGAACTTTAAAATAAACATTGACCATTACAAGATTCATGATAAAGTCATGAGAGTTGGCTACATTATCAGCCCCCACCCCCTCTGGGATGCTTCTGGTGTCAGGGGCTCTTGTGTGCGTGAGGGAATGTGCCTGTCTGTGGTTTGTGCATAAGGGCTGGTGTGTACAGTGTGTTCCCCATGAGCCTGTGGCTCCTTCCTCAGGGCTGCTTGCCTTGGAGGGATAGTGTGTGGGGATGTCTCCCTAACACTCTGCACACCTCAGAGCTTCAACTTGCTTACTAATGGAAATGTGACAACTGTTATTTCACATAATTGTAGAAACAGAGAACATGAATCTCCTATTTTTCTTGTGAACTTTGCTGTACCCATCCATTGGGGTTACCCTCTAAGGGCTGCAGGCAATGTTGAAGAGCCAAGTGATGCATACTCACCCTGAGACCACAAAGCAGGACAAATGGCTGTGATTAGGATATACCACTGTTACAGCAACACAGAGCTGTTTTCCAGTCTGGTTACAAATGGGGCAAGTCAGAGCAGCCTCTGTAAAACAGCCTGTGGTGGACAAAACACACCTTGGAGCAGGCAGTTCCAAGAGGATAACCAAATCCCTAGTTCATACTAATTGCACCCTTATTCCTCATGAGGCTGTCTCACTATCTTCCATGTGAAAATGTTTATGCATCAACAGTGTGTACAGTGCCCAGGTGAGATGGGAGGGCTACAGACCACGGGTTTTTCTCTCTTGCTTCTCTCCCCAGGGTGTGAACTTGCAGGTTTTATGTGTTTTCCCTTCCATTCCTAGCAGACAGATGCATGCTGCCTTTACTTCACAAGATTATTTGAGAGTTTTTGATTCTTTTTTGTCTGACAGAGGAACCTCACTGGTACTGTTTGTCTCTATGAGGCAAAAATATCAGCAATATTACAGAACTCATAATATCCTGGTCATGTTGCTCAATTTTTCCTGTTATATCCAGCCCATATACCATGTGTAATTTATCTTTGAAGAGCCCATGGCTATTTCTATAGTAAGAAAACTGAACAGCTACCTACAGAGGAAATAAGCTGTAGAGGATTTTCAGTGGTGCTAGCCAGGAGAAGGTATCTAATATTTGTCATCTGATATTTGTGTGGTGGCAAAGTGCAGCTAGCCAAAAGGACATTTTCTGGGAAAGGGGACACAAGGCAACTGCGTGAAGAAAGAGGAACAGAAAGTGTCAGGAGGAACACAAATGAGAAAGAGGAGGATGAAGGAAGAAGAAAGTTGTGGAGATACAAACAGAGAGATGTTGGAAACACATAGCAACCACATGAGGGGAAGGCTGATCAAAAGTGCAAGGGCTCAGACATAGGATTCACATCCCCAGAATTTAGCCATTTTGTAGTTGGCCATTGTCATTGACCTGTTTTTTGAGGTCTCTGTCTGTTATAGAGGAGGACTAAACAGTTACCAGAGACCAGACTGGTAACCTCCAGATGGCTTATTTCATCTCAGGTGATGGGAATTGATCTCGGGAGGAAGTTCAGAGCTGCTCAACCAGTTGCTTGGACTCTCCACATGAAACAGCTCTGCTTTGTGGGCCTTGAGAACTCAAAATCACTTCCCATGAAGTTGGCATACGGTGGTTTCAGATTGCTACTGGCTTCCTAAAAATGCTCCCATGTATAGCAAAAACTCCATTAGCAGTTGTTGTATCTCAGTCTGCTTCTGGTACAGGATATAATTGTATCAGACAAAACATTATTTCTTCCTTGCTGTGCTGGGATACAAAGCAGGAACACTTTTTACCTGGACTAATTTAATCATTACGTACTGTATAATTATATTAATTATATATAAATGGTATATATGTTATAAATGGTATTCTATGTTATTTGCATAATACATATATAATTTATATAAAATCATATATATATTGCCTTATAACTATTATATAAGATAAAGTTTGAGCTTTTAAGTCCACTGTGAATTCTGCTTACCTTTCTGTTAGTGGGCACATGACTTACTGACAAAAATTGAAAATCAAAATACATGAAAGGCAGAGAAGTCTTATAACACTGGCCTTTGCAGTTCATGGGGACCCAAGAGAACACAGGTCCTGTGTAACCACAAAAACCTCTGCGAAGGGCCCTGCGCAATGTTGACAGCAGATGGACTGCTGAAGAGAAAAAAAAAAAAAAAAGAAAAAAGAAAAAAAAAGGTAAGGATGAGCATACAGAGAAAGTTTGGGAAAAGTCAAATGAAAAAGGAGAGTTGTGGTTTGCATTTTGTGAGGGAAGGAACATTGACATTTGGCACAAATGAAGACATTTGGCACAAACATGGAAGGACTTTGATTCTGTGACTTGATGCATATGGGAAAGAGCCACCAGCACAGATAAGATGCCTTCTCTGTATTGTCACTTTTAGGCAGAGTAGGAGTCCATGAAATTGCTCTCTTGTCACATGTGGCATATTGCTCTATCTCAAGGACAGGACAAATCAAGAGGCAGGAATATCCTGAGTTTGAAATGCAAGACTGCATCTTGCCACGTGAAGTATGCAGCCAGGAAGATATCACTTGGTATCATTTGTCACAAGAAATACCCAAGAAACAGAAACCATATTTTCAAAAATCTTACGGTATTTCCATTCATGCAGAGAATTAATCACACAGTCTGCTGGCAACTCAAAACTAAACACCAACCAGTAGAAATCCAAATCAAACAAGTCCAAAGAAATGCAGTTGTCAGTAGTGTCAGATAGTGGCCAGTTTCTCAAACATGAATAGGGTCCCCGGAGAGGACCAGCTACAGAGCAGCTGCACTGGTGTCTGTGTGCTGATTAGTAGGGATGGAGTAACTCTTCCTGCCCTCTGGTACAGCTATACATTTCTCTGTGAGCTTTTACACTCTGAACAGGAGGGACACTCCCTCCTTGGGAACTTCCTCCTTGGAGATCTCCAAGAGCCACCTGGACATGGTTCTGGGCAGCCTGCTCTGGGTGTCCCTGCTTGGGCAGGGGTTGGGCCAGATGGACCCAGAGGTCCCTGCCAGCTTCAGCCCTTCTGGGATTCTGTGATGCTGACATACAAAGAGTGGCAAACCTTTAGGTCCCCAGTGCAGCATGAGACTTGTGTAACATGGTAAGGGAGTGACATGAAACTCCATCACAGCCGTGCTCTGCCCAGGTTCACAATACTCATTATGCATTATATCATTGCATAACATTCAGGTGGAAGCATTCCCATGTGTTGGTGAGTGTACTACCAGCACTTCAAAGGCTTTGCTCCGAGGCTTGCATCAGGACTCCACCAAACCCTTTAGTTTGTTTTGAACAGCTGAGCGTTGCCTGGTGGTATTTGCTTTTAGTGGAAAAAAAATAAAGCTCAGAATCAATCAACCAATCAATCAAACAAACAAAAACCTTATTATTTGAAACAAGGTCATAGAGGAAGTATTTTTTTGGACAGAAATAACCTGGATGACCTGGAATGTAATGTTCTGTGTATTACAGTGGAGCTATGTATGAATTCAGAGGTTGTTAATCCTTATGCTAGAGGAGCACAGAGGCTGGCCAGACAATAATTGTCCTCTCAAGCCAAAGTGAAGTCAAGACTTTGACAGTCAGCATATTCTGTATTTTGAGTGTTATGTTATAAATCTTCCAAACCTAAACAAGGCTGAGAAATCACACAAGTAATGATCTATTAATGCACATTATGTTGTTTTTTTTTTTTTTCTTCAGAGAAGGGAGATTGTATAAAATTACACAGTCACATTGTATTGGCTTTTGGCTAAATACATGCACTTTAAGGGATGGATGCAACTACTATTATGCTTGCTTTTATTCATTTACTTTTCAGAAAAAAATAATAGCAAAGCATAACACAGATGACACAACACCATCCAGTGCACTTAATCCCAGGCAAAAATCCAGAAAGCCTTTTAGGGAATGACAGGGAAATAATGTTCACATTATAGATTCTTGAAGAAGTGCAAATATCTAGTCAAGTGGTGTACTTTAAACTTTGTAAGAATAGAGAAATCAATTTAGAAGGAAATCAATTAGAAGGAAAGATCTTTAAATCTGGAGTAAATTCAGTACTATATTTGAATCAACATTGGAAAACAGGCATTAGCTTTGGGGATCAAATTATCTGACCTGTCCATTACAAGGGCATGTAGTGATAGGACAAGGCATAAAAATTTTAAACTAAATTAGGGTGGGTTTAGGTTTGATATAAAGAAGGATTTCTTCACTAAGAGGTTGGTGAAGCACTGGGGCAGGCTGCCCAGAGAAGCTGTGGATGCCCTGTCCCTGGAGGTGCTCAAGGCCAGGCTGGATGGGGCTTTGGGCAACCTGGGCTGGTGAGAGGTGTCCATGCCTATGACATGAGGATGGGAACTAGATGGTCTTTAAGGTCCCTTCCAACCCAAACCATTCTGTGATTCTATTATCAATTTAAGTGTATAAATGAGAGACGCAGCATCTATTCAAACAAGTATTTTTCCCCTCATTTTTTGACCCATGTGTTCTGTAGCATGAGGAAAATGAATCAGAATTTGTTATTTTTATGCTAAAGCTGTACTAATAAGCCAATAGCAATAATGGAGCTATCAACACTTTCAAAACTACATAATAGAAAGGAAAAGGTCGTTCTCTCCTGCTAGGAATCCAAACCAATTTCTGAAAATGCCATGGCATCTTAGAAAAATAATCCTCACTTGTAAGTCATACCAAATCATTTGCTGAACAGATGGGGCCTGGGTAGGCAGTGATAGGGAGATGCCCGAGGCTGGAGGTGACTGGTGAGGACGCGGGAATGCCGAGTAGCACTGCAGTCAGCAGAGACAACTGCTGCCAATTCCCCATGCAAAACAAACAGAAAACTCATCCTGTTCCTCTTGCCTCTCAGCAGTTGCTTCCTATTTCTAAACTGGGGTTTGTTGCTGACTACAGAGGAATGTAGTAATAACCTGAAGTGACAAAATTCCTCATTTGATGGGTATGTGCAAGCTTTCTAAAGCTGCTTAGGTACCTAATTCCTTCTGAAATGAATGAAGTGAGATGCCTAACTGCCTTTTATCAAAGTCCAAAGTTCTGTCTTGTTATTTTCATGGTTTAAGTCTCCTCTGGCAACCCCAGACAGCCCACAGAGTATTACATACCTGACCCTTTCCTAAGGAAATAGTCTTGGGCATCACCAAAGAGGGGCTTGTGTGGGATAGTGAGGTGGGATGGTGTGACCTGATGGGCACAGCAGACACCCCTAATGCTGCACCTCTCCACTGCTCTGTGGCAGTGGCATGGCAGGAGGGGTCTGCCTGGAGGGGACCTAGCATTGAACATGCATGTCTCACCAGACATTCATCTCCTGTAGGCCTGCCAGCAAGCATCTCCTACTTTCTTTGTCTGCAGAAGGAACTGCAGCATTTCTTGATGCACATGGGCAGTGAGGCTGTCACCTATGCACTCATGGTGGGGGTTTGAAAAGATAGATGCTGTCCTCATGTGTAACCAGTTGTCTTCACATTGGTGATTGCAAGCAGGAGGCCTAGCCGGTTACTTGCTGTCTGTGTACAGTTTGTTTTGGTGATCTCCTAGGCCTCGTGACACAACAGCCTGTCGGATGAAATGTAAGCACAGTAGTGCAGCTGTAGCTGTAAATCAGGGGAATCAGCAGGAGACCATTTCTCCCTTCAGTTCTACCCTCTGCTTTGCTCAAAATTCATCCTTCGTTGAGCAAGCCTTTGCTTGGAAGACTGTGTGCAGTTTCTCCCGCTCTTGGTGGAAGGTAAGACTTGCATTTAATTTTGCCAGCTATTCCAACTTACCAACATCTCCCACAGCCCTGCCTGTGTCCCCTTTCCCAAGCAATGCTAAGAAGACAACATCAATGCCAGTCTCCCTTGCTCAGCTGCATCCCAGGGTGGTGTTCCCTCTGCTCCCAGCTGAAGTCACCTCCCCAGCTGACAGAGCTGCCCAGCAGACTGCCCTGCCCAGACTGCTGTCATTGCTCATTCCTCTTGCCAGAAAAAAAAAAAAAAAAGAAAAGGAAAAAAAAAGAAAAAGCTTTCTTTCTATTTTCTTTCATTTTCTTTTATTTTCAGATTTGGCCAGCCAATAAGTAAAAACTTTTTTCTCTCAAGCAGAGGTGAGGTCATGCAGATACTGAGCAGAGCTGGGAGCCTGAATGAGCCAGTTATGTCAGCCAGTTAATAACTTTCCTGTTGTCATTTATTTGTCATTCATCCAGAAGAATCCAAATGTGCTTCACATTCTTTACAATCAGATTATAAACCCTTCTTGCTAATGGGGATGCTCTGCACACCATGGAGAGTGCATCACCTCTTGGGAGCAACACGGAGCTGCTGGGCCGCGCTCTGCCCCACTGTTCTGTCATTGGGAACAGGAGGTCAGGACAGTACATGTTGGGGAGCTGGAGCAGCAAGGGAGCTTGGTGCTGAAGCCAGGGACACCTCAAATGGCTGCTTGGAATTTGTTCAGGGGCCCAGAGAAAATGCTTCCAAAAAAATACTGTGAGAATAGGACATTGCATCAGGGACACCACCCTACAGGACAGGGCCTTCTGCTGCTGGCCTGTGAGGAGCTGCTCTCTAACTTCTCAATTCCTGCTAGCCTGGGCATGTGCCAGAAATCAGAGATGTACTTATGGACTTTGCTGTTTCTTGGTGAGATTGTGGAAATTACTGTATGTAAATTCAGTGCTGAGAACCACTTTCATCTCTTGTTACATAGGGAAAATACCTCTGGCTGGGCTACCTCAGAAACAGTTTGTGTGGGTTAATTAATTCAGCTTTGCATGTTATGTTGAGAAAGGCTCAGAACAAAGTCCTGCATGCCCTGCCACTATCCATGTTGCTTTCTTGCTTTTAGGGAGAGAAAGAAGCTGCATGAATGGGTACACAGTGCAGTGACTCCCAAACCCAACCTATAGGACATGGTTTGTTCAACAAATTTTGACTCCCAGGCACTCTAGAAATGGCCTGCAATATGTTCAAATTCATCTACAGCTCAAAACCACATTTCTTTTTAAGACTGGACCAAGGACAGATTTTTTATGACAATATGATTTTTTGTTAATCTATTTCTTTGTTGATGTTGTTGTTCTTTGTTATATTTTTCTTCTGTGGCTGAGTACCTTATTTATTGAAATAAAGTAGTGAACACTTGTCTGAAGTTTTCACACTGTCTGTTGCTTCCTTGTGAGATGAGAAACCATGCAGTGTGGCTCCAAGGGGCATCTGCAGTTTGCTCTGAGAGCAGAGGGCTGTTGTCGCCTGGGAGGAAAGGGGATGCTGAAGGGATACCCCAGACCTCCTTCACTCTCTGAAGCCACTCTGACTATTCTAGGCCAGCTTTCCATCACTGCAGAGCCCACCTCTGACACGGCCTCTGACCCAGCTCACAACTACCTTTATCCACTGCCTCACCACTGGATACCTCACCCAAATCTCCCAGCACCCACTCAAGCTCAGAAAAATTTCTTACAGTCCCCTTCTCTCCAAGAGCTCTTTCAATGACACTGCTGTAAAGTACTTAGTCAGTAATTCACAAACAGGTTTTGTTTGTTCCTTTTGTCGTGTTCCACCCCCCACCCCCCAGGAAAAAAAAAAAAAAAGAAACTTGCATAGGTAAATGCCCATGGAAAAAAACTATGGAGCTCACAGCTCCTGCATTTCAACAGCTTGTGGAATGCAAGTACAAGTTTCTGGTCTGTGACAAAATATTCAGAAAGCTTCAAGGCAAGTTTGAAAAACATCTGCCCACACTTTTCCTAACTACCCTTTCCTGGAAGAAGGCCTTTATTTACTGCATGAGCTGGTGATATCCTTATCAAAATCAGTGGTGCCTGAAAAGCCACAATTACCCTGGGTTTCCTTTGTATATTTTTCTCCTTGTATGCTAATGGAAGTGCTCTAGATAAGTGAACTGTGCTTTCTTATTGCTTACTTTATACTGTCCTGTAAGGAATGCTAAAAGAAATGATGCAATGCTATGTTTGATTAGTAATAGTGCTCTTATGAATAATGATAAGCAATAGCTGGTAGGTGGAAGTAAATCTTTCTACTGTAGACAATTTTTGATCCTATCATGTACTGTCTCATACCTCATGAAAAGCCTGGCAAACATTTAGAGAAATTCCAGGAATTAATGATGATAGAATTAGGGTTAATTCTGGAGTTAATAAAAGGAAAAAAGAAAAAGTACCCACAGAAAATACTTTACTATTCTCTGTCTCTCAGCCTCTCTCCCTCTCTCCCTCTCTCCCTCTTTCTTAGAGTTATTCTACCCCAGCTCCAGACCTCCACATTTCTTGGCTGACACTTAAATATTTGTCTTGGAAAATTAATCTTGTATTCCCCTTTGCTTTCAAAGCCTGTGGCCTTCTGTCACACTTTTTTTCCCCATGTTGCACTTCACTCTCCCCTGGAGAAATGAGCTGTTGTGATGGGATCGCAAGTGCAATGCAACGAGGAAGATGGGAGACAATCTAAAATAAAACAGACATTTTGCTTGCATGAAATACCTTTTACCAAAATCATTTTCCATGAAAAACCATCTTCAGAAAGGCATTTAGGGCCAGCAGTAATTAACACCCTTTGGTCCTGCTTCCATTTCTGAAAGGTTCTGGGAAGAAACCATTGTTGGTTTCTTCTCCTTCAGTGGGTTACCAGGTACTTGGGGTATGGTAGCTAATACTCAGGAAGTGCAAGATTAGGAACAATTCTGATGAAGTGGAAAATGTGCTGATTATCAGTCAAGTGTAGATTCATCCTATCATTACAATCTCTGCTGTTTCTTTCCTGTTTCCTGCTTCTTTGCTGCCGGTCTCTAACACCAGAGCTGGACAGACACTGATGCCCATGGGTAGATGTATGAGAGGAATCCATGTTGGTGCCTTCCTCTGGGCCCGCCCATTCTCCGACAGTGAATGTGTCATTCAACCTCTCTATTAGTTTTGCTCTTAGATGCGCTCATAGCCAACCCTCTGCAAATTGAAGGTGGTAGAAGACCTGGAGCTTGGCTGAACAACTGAACTGCCCAGAGAGACCTGGATGAACTCAGCCCTCGTGGGGCTCAGCATGATTAGCAAGTAGAAATGTGGAGGTCTGGAGCTGGGGTAGAATAACCTGGTGCATCTGCGCAGGCTTGGCAGTGACTGGCTGAATGGCACCTGGGTGGTAAGGATCCAGAAGTTATTGTGCATGCCAGGGTGAATAAGAGAGAGCTGTGCTCCCATCATGAATAAAGGCAAGCTGCATGCTGGACTGTGTAAGGAAGGATGCGGCCAGCAGACTGGGAGGAGTAATTTTCCTCCTTTACCTAGTGATGGTGAGGTCATAACTGGATGACCGAGTTCAGTTTGGGGCCTTCTGTTCAAAGGGGGTGTAGAAAAAATGGAGAAAGTCCAAGGGAGGGCTACAAGGTACTGGGACCTAAATCCCAGGACCTGTAAGGAGGGACTAAGTAAACTGAGCTTGTCTAATCCAATGAGAAGAAATGAAGGCTGATCTTATAACAGTGTATATGGTCTTGAAGCAGCGTTACTAAGACAGTGGAACCTAACTCTTCAAGGTTTTCAGCACTTGGCTATTCAAACCCACAGCTGGCCTGACCTGGTGCTGATGATAGGCCTCCGTGAGCAGAAGGTCATACAAAAAACCTGCAGAGCTACAAGAAACATTTCCATGGCTCTTTGATTCTCTCACAAACTTGTGTTTGGAGCTGAAATCCCATGCTCCCATAAACATATGTGATAGAAATCTCTGGGCTTCTCTACCTCTGTCTCTAGCACTGTCCCCATTCCCCCATCCTGCTCCTGGCACCACCCTATGTTCATCTGATGGTGTGACAAATTATGCCAATGACTGCTTTTTGGTTACAGATTAACTTCATGACAGTCATTATTTCCAGAATTTACTACCTACAAAGTATTTCTCTTAATTAAATCTCTTATTCATCCTCACCTGTTGGAATTCAGCAAATCTGCTAGTTTATCTTAATTCCTATTCCAAGCCCAGCTTTTTAAACCATGTATGAAGTTCATTTGATCAGTTTAGACAATAGCTGCTGACTCTGAGTGTAGCAATCTCAAAGCTGTTTTGTGCAATGAAACAGACGGGACAAGTCAAACTTGAACTTGGTTTGAGGCAGGAAGGTTTCAAGTCAAACTTGAACTTGGTTTGAGGCAGGAAGGTTTTAAAGAGTGCTTGTTCCAGCTGCTTTGTAATTAATATTATGTCAGTGCATGATGAATGCACAAAAGGGCAACATCACTCTAAAACAGTTCTGCAAGCAAAAACTGTAAGCCCATTGGCTTTATTTTCTTAGTACTTCCAAGATGCTTTTTGCTACTGGAAGCCACCTGTGCCTATCTGTTATCTGAATATCTGGTTCTGATAGTGTCTTTTCATTGGGCTTTAATATATGAAAAGGGCAGTCTCTGTTTTTTTTTTTTTTTTATTTTTTATTTATTTATTTTTTTTATTAAATAGATAAAGCTTCAGACAGCTCCTCCAGATGACCTGCAGTCTCTGCAGCCTTGGCAAATTTCCTGATGTAATTTACTAAGAGTGGTATTATGTGCAGTACTGATAAAGGTCTCACTTTCAAACTGTTGTCAGCTAGTCTTTAAATCCCTGCCAAGACCTGGTATTGAAAGGCTGACTTTTTGTGATCCTTAGCTAGGCATACATAAGAATAATGTTAAAGCCAAACCAAAACCCTGTTTTTTCTTAATTACTTAAGTCAAACTCCAACGTCTGAACAGTAAAATTTTTGTATTCTTCAGTATCCTGTCCATACGCCATTGTGCACATTATAATCAGCAAAATAAGACCTAATGGATGATTTTGTTTTGAGAAACAGCAGGGTAATTTACTACAAAGGCATGATACCTGTATTTGCTTATGAGTGTGTCCTACCCTATGAAATGAGAATTTATCTAGATTGTTCATGACAAATATTTTCTGCATATGAATGCTCTGTGCATGATGCACTTCCCTCCCTGAGTTTAAAATATTCTTAAGTTGAATTTGGAAATTGAACTAGAGGTTGTGAATACTGATGTGATAATGGGATGTGAAATGCCACAATAGCCAACCTGATTTAAGAGACCTAATTCTGCTTCCATTTAACTCCATTAGTAAATAGATCACACTCATCAAGACACAAAAGCTAAAACCAGATAATAGACTTAAGTATCCAATTCAGTGTGTAGCAGGATGAACCTGTTTGTCTCTTTATTCCTTGGCTGTAAAAGATCTCTAATGCCTTATTGATAGATAAAACAAATTGGGAGAATAATTGCTCTCATTTCATTAGATAGTGGTGTTTGTGAATAGCAACTGATGGGCCTTTTTTTTTTTTAACCTTGAATATCTGGTCTCAGAGGTAATACAGGTCACAGATGAAGTGAGTTTCTGTAGATCAGTAGTTCTCAAAGGTTTTGCATGCATCTCCTTCCTCTGTTTTGTTTCCTTCCCCAGAGGGAGCAGCGGCTCAGTCCCTCTGAGCCAGGTCAGGCTGACTGCAGGGTCAGCCTCATGCTCCCACCCTGCAGGAGGTGCCAACAGGTTAAGTCAGATAGATGGCCCTGGGCTAGTCCAAGTTATGATTAAAATCAATAAATAGTCGCTAGTTTTCCTGAGTCTGTTGGCTGTTACATCAGAATAAAGTAAAAGAAGTAGATACTTATTTTATTTTATTTTATTTTATTTTTTGGTATAAAACTGTGGAGGAATCAGATCTAGACATGAGGGAAGTAACTCTTTCGTATACATCTTTTCAAACAGAGAATGTCTTACTTGTGAGCAAGGTGTGTCTCAAGAAACAAAAATGGGACCAGACATCTTTTGACACACTAAAGTCAATGAGAACTCCTCTTTTATTTTGGGTATGCTGAATGCAAGTAGATCACTATGTCTAACTGCTTCCATTCATTCTTTTCAAGAACCATAGGAAATATAGAAAAATTGGTCTGAAAAGGGGACAATCCTGACCTTGAAAAAGGCTACACCTAAAACAAGCAACCAAAAGCAGCCTTTCATCACTTTCCTAGTTTGTGAATAACCAAGGTGAAATTTGAATCTTTGTAGTGTATTCAGGTCCCGAAGTCTGTAGAAGTGGAAGGTTTTGCCAATTGATTTGGGCCTTGCTGCCTCTCAAGCACTGCGTGGTGTTTGTTTTTCAGAGCCTTATCAGATTTGCATTTCAAATGAGTAGTGGTAACAAAACAATGGTAGTAAGACACTTTTCATTTCTAGATGTTCTTCCATCTGAGATGTCAAAGTGCTTTGCACAAGTCAAACACCTCTCCCAGTACTGAAATATAGATGTGGATTATGGATCCCCGTGGCAGCAGTAGTTAGGAAGAGAGAGATTGAAAGTTGTTTACTGGAGCTAGTGGCAAAAATAAAAATGGAATCTGGGGCAGAAATTACTGCACGCATGGTTCAGGGGAAGGCAAATATTCAGGGGAAGAAAAATATTATTTTCTCTCCCCTTCTCTCATCTTACCTACTACCTGCCAAAGTGTTCAACCTCCTCCACAACTGTGATTTTAAACTAGTGAAATGTCAACAGAAATGTCGTAGCCCAAACAGTATTGCAGTCACCACATAAATTATGACTTTTGATGCAAACCAAGATAATCTGAATGTATCTCAATGGCTTTCACAACAAATGAGATTGGGGAGGTTGAGCAAAAGTCACACCCTCACTGTGGTGTGCTGCCTTGATGGTGATGCTGCAGCAGAGGGTGCAGCCACGCTCTTCAAGAACTGTGTAGCATGGGCCATGCTGCATTAAGCCATCAGCTGGGCTTGGAAGAGACATCACCATGCTAATGATCCTGTGGTCTGTAACTCCCATGCCATCTGCTCACACTGCTGCTTACATCCTGGCTGCAGACAGAGCTCAAGGCCTGCATTGTTGCAGAATGCTTGCCTCTGTCTTGTGTCCCCCCCAAGACTGCATGGACAGGCAGGCTGGAGCCTGTGAGACAAGGGAACACTGGCCTGCTCTCACCAGAGACTGATGGAGTTTACAGCATGGTGTCCTCTTATATACTGTGTCTATGTACATCATAGATGGTGAGCAGGCCCAGTCTTGAGATGATGCTCAAACCAACCTTCCTGTGCCAGAACAACCCAAACATGCTCTGTGTCACTGTATTTTAAAGTAGTTGAGAACATGTCTCTGCACATGCAGCTGGTACAGACATCCTTACTCCAGGCAGGCTTTGCACTTCTCACTCTGCGTGTTGGCTGTCTGGGGTCCTGGAGCAGCTCCACCAATAGACCTGAGTGGATGACTGATGAAGACAAAGCCGTCCCACTTCCCTTTACTAGATGGCCCTGAGGTTTTGGGAGTACCAGGCTTTGTGGCGTCCTTACCACACCTGTGGACTATTTTCTGGTCCTCAGCATGTCTTTTTAGGTTTTCTTTTCCTTCTTTCCTTCTCTCTCTCTCTCTCTTTTTTTTTTTTTTTTTTTTTTTTTTTTTTTCATTTAACATGAAAGATTGGAAACGTGGAGCAGAACTTAGTTACTCGGTGAATTGTTTGTTACTATTTTTCAGTAGGTATTAAGAAACCCATCTGGATTTCCTAATGGCTGAAAAACACTCTCTGCCGAAGTATTTTCCAGTGCCTTGGGTTGCTTCTGGATTTTCTACTGTAATGGCAATTATCTTAGTGGAACAGCAGTTTCCCCCCTCCCATCTGTGCTCTGCACTGAAACAAAGAGGAAACTGGTGTATGCTTGTTTAATGCAACTTGACCCCCAGCCTGCAATTTTTATGATTTGTGTGGCAGTGAAAGGTAAAGAAAGGGGAAAAATACAAGCGCACAAGGAAGGCAAGGAGAAAGAAGCTTCATTTTTCCCAGGCTGCCCTAGGACTGACCGCAACTCAGCCAGGGCTGATTTGTGGCCATCAAGTAAGTGAACACAAAAGCATCAGGGAAAAGGCACAAAGGCTCTCCTTCAAGATTGACAGCTTGTTAAGGACCATTATTAATACAAGTTCAGCATAAATGACGGGGTCACATATATGATGAGGTTTTGATTCCCTGCCTTAGTCTCATAGCATCTTGCCACATCTTTATCCAGAGGGTTTATCTGTCAAGCACATAACCCCAAATTAGCCATCATTTATTCTCAGTTATCTCTATGTATAGACCCTGCACTCACTCATCACTGGCTGAAGGATGTTGCACTCACCACCATCCTACAATATCGCTAGTGGAAGGAGAAATTGCTTGGATAAGAATCCGCTTTTTATTTGAACTTTAAAAGCTACATTTCATTAGGAAAATGAAATCAATTAGTGGCAAGGGACTATGTGGGAAGTATTACAGTGGTCTATTATTTAGAGGCATTTTTACAGCGTCTAATGTAACAGCTGTGTCCTAGGCATCCTGCAGCCTGGGATGATGACAGAGCATGACTCTCCTGCAGGACTGGAAGATGGAAGAGCCATTCCTAAGCTCCAAAATAGTAGGACCATAGCTGAAGAGAACATGATTTGCCAAGAGAGTGAAAATTAGATAGTTTAATGTTTTCTGTAGTTAATTGGTTCCTTAAAAAGTCCCAAATTAATCTTATTTTTTTGCGTCCCTGTTGTGAAGTACTTTAATAAGCGTATTCCAAAGAATCTTCAGATACATGTAACATTAAAAATCTGAAATATTATAAATGAAAGTTGATAAGCATCCTATGTATGGCAGAGTGAAAAAAAAGAAAAAGCACATTCATTTTTGGAAGAGCAGAATTGATTATTAGGTTTTCAGAGGTCTCCCTACTGACAATTCCTGCAAGACATCATGTTTTTTTTTTTTTTTTTTTTTTTTTTTAAAGCAAGAAAAAACTGAAGAAGAATAATTGAACTGACCACGGAGGGTCCTTGATGTTCCCCAGTTTCTCAGCAGCATCCGGGGAAGGAGGCACATGGGGAATGGAAAGTTAAGGTGATATGGTCCACCCTGATCCCACTTCTCTCTCTGCACAGAAGTCATGCAAAATCTCTGGCTCCTGTGCATCATTACTAGTGGAGGACTGCTTATCTTAACCAGCTTGTCATGGGGTTTTATGGTCTTTCAGGCTTTGTATGAAAGACAATACTTGTTTTAGAAAGCCACTTCTTTTGTCCTTTGGAAACTAATACTAATTTGAATAAAGAACCAGTGACAGGGGAAAGACAAAAACAACAAATAAAAGGCACAGCAGATGTAAATCAACGAGAATCTATTGACTTCAGTGGAGCTACACCAGTGTAGACAAACTGAGGTTATCAACTCCATTATCACTGGAGATGTGACATTCTCTTTGGGAGGAGTTTTAACTGTGACAGTTTATTTTATTACCTTTTCTCTGCTTAGCCCATACTTGCTTGAGATTGCATTGGCATCTTCTTCTCTTCTAGATGCTGAAGTTAAGCATCTTTTTCTCTTTTAGGTGCTGAAGTTAAGCACTGTGAAACTTTAACAGTGGATCAAGCTGGAGAAGTGGCCACTGGCATCTTGTAACTCTTCAATGACTGTGCATTAAAAGAAAATCGAAGAAACTAGGACAATTTGGTTAAAAAAGAACGTTGTGTGAGTTTAAGGCTGCTCAAGGGCAACCTTAATTTATGTGCCAATAAGTTACACAAATATTTTCTCTACTATTCAATTAAGAACAAGTAGTTTCCTTGGCAACGGCCACATTACATGGAACTTACCCGAGCCCTGAGTTCCAGCAGAGTACTTTCCCTAAGAAAGGAACATACTCATCTATCATGTAAATGTCTAATTTGTACACGGTTTTGAGAGAGAAGGGAGAAAATGGAATTTCCGTCAAATTAACACAGCCCTTCTCTTGTACTGGAGTCAGAGACATGCTCTTTTCTGTAGTTTTCTCCTGCTTTTCATTTCTCTTTCAATGTTAACTTGCCTATGAAAATTGTGAAAGAGTAGGATTGTGAAGTGGATATATTAAAAGCTGCGAAAGGAGGGCAGGCTGTTAGCCAAAAGGATGGATTGGGGGGTGGCGGTGTCTGCTTAAAAAACAGGAAGGTGGCAGTCTTCTCCATTCAGCGTTGCTGCTGAAAATGTGCTCTGTTGTTCAGTTATGATGACTGCGATTAGTCCTTTTGTGGGAAAAAAAAAAAAAAAAGATCCCAGCCTGATTATGCTTCAAGTTGCTGCTTCCTTTTAAACTATCAGCTTTCTCAGTGATACAGTTACTGTGGCCCATAAACGTTGCCAAGTTTCTGGCTTCTTGTGTATGCAGGTCCCTTCAGAGATGTACCTCCAGAATGGCTGTCACCATGCTAAGAGACCTGTTCTGTTCCTGAGGCATTCCCCCAAAACAAACTGAAAAGCTGCCATTGGATCCAAGAGTAAACATCATCCCTGGGTGTGGAAACACCCAGCTCTATAGAAAGGGGGAAAAAAAGCCTGCTCCACCTTCCCCTTGGAAGCAATCCATTGTTTCCCTTCCATAGACTCCAACCCTATTTTCAGCTGAGGCTGTGATGGGCTTCCCCAGCAAAGTCCGTGCTTTGCTCTCCCACTCTCATGACCCAGCCATGGAAAATGGATTTGACATTGTCAGATTTAATCTCCCGTGGAATGTTTCTGCAAAGCTGGAATAAAATTTTTCCCTCTGCTTTTATCCTGTGGCTTACATTCAATCCATAAGTCAATTTTAGGGCTTTAGGATGTTGTTACCCCGTTCCTGTGTCCATCAGCAGTATTAAACTGGAATTCATTATTTTGTTAGTGAGAATATTCCTATAATGGCAGGATGCTGCACTCTGTGCCTATTCCATTTTCCTCCCATCTGTCTATTTGCTTTAGTTCAATTAATATGAAAATGAAAGGTCTCTGGTTTAATCACATCTTTCATCCTTTATACACACAAGCACATTTAGGATTATGTAACAGGCTTCTTATTGTAGCTCTCCTATCCTACTGAAACAGTCATTCTGTGTAGCCTTGCAAAATCATAGTAAACAATTAGATTAATTATTTTCTGTTTTACATGTCTCTAAGGTACCAAACCCCAGAGAGGATATGTAATTAACACTGCTCCAATTATAGGTCGGCATGAAAGTGTGATTGTGATGAAGCACACGCTTCTCACTTGGTAAAATGTACAGGGCAGGCTATTCTGTGGCTAATGTAAGATTTATGGAGCCTGTCATAATTTATTTTCTCTAAGTGCCTGAGCATTGTATATGGTGCAATAAATACATTCTCATCACGATTGACCTTATCTAGTTTTGCTCCCCTCCTCCCAGCATTTAGCCACACATGTCCTTCAGCCAGCCATCTCCCACTGAATTACATGTCATAACATGAATTTCTCTGGGTAGTGGCTGTTTGCAGGCAGGGATATGAAAAGTCACAGCAAAGGCACCTCATCTGTGAACTGCCAGATTAGGGGTGAGACAGGAAGCACGGGTCACAGGCTGTTGCTGTGTGTGAAAACAAGATCTAATTTTTCTTTTGTCCACAGGGAACAGAAACATTTTTGCTAACTTTGGGGTATTTTCTTTGCCCCACTAACTCCAGTCAGAAGCTGCTACAAACTGGGATTTTGCTAGTTCAGGAGATGGCATGAATCTTTTCCTCATTTTTGTGGGATGAGGTAAAAACTACCCAGCATCTGTGTGGTGACTTGCAAGCCTGTTTGCTTGAATTTTGGAGAATGTGTAAATATGCAACTCCCCCCCCCCCCCCCCCCCCCCCCACCCCAATATATCAGTAGTGCTAAATTACATCATTAAATACTGTACTGTCCGGCTATGCTGGAAAGAAATAACTTATAAGACCCATTTTGAACTAGATACTAAATATTGTCCTATCTCTTTCTAGTTAAGTTGTTTGACAAAGTCACCAGGGACGCAAACAAAACCTGACTTCTCTTAGTCCCTTAAACTCGTCATATCCTTCTACGGAGCTCTGACACATTCAGCCAAACCATTCTTGTAAATCTGGACATACTCTCAAATCAAAATCACTCTGACATACTCTAAATTTTCCTTCCTTCAAGTCATAAAATACTCCAGGCCACAATGCTGAATTTATTTAGCACTATCTTAGAAAATGCTTTCCATATCCATTTCACACACTATCTCCTTTAAAGAGGAAAAAATATGCTTGAGCAGCAAAAAGACGTAACTGAAACCATCACTGTGCATACCAAGGCCACTAAAAAGACACACACACAAAATAACACACACCCTTTGACATTACCCATCAATAAAATCATAATTTCAATATTTGAGGGCAATAGCTGTAGCATCTTCCTTAAATGCTACAAGAACACACTTATGTGTCTTGATTTAGGCAGCACAAGGTTTTCTCACCTCTAGTCAAATCACACCCAGCTAGGAAATCATCTGTAAGGGGGTTCAGAGATGGTGGCGATAGACAACTGCTCAACTCATCGAGGCATTGAATAAGATTCACTTAACCAATGCTGGAAGACTAAACACCAGCATGGGCACAGTGAAAAAAAAACATTTTTCTACAAAAGTCATAAAAATACAAGAATTTATTTGAATCACAGCAAGATAACATTTTTCTTAACTAGTACTTTGCTTATTTCATCTGCATCAGGAGTTGGTAATTATCTGTGTGAGGAAATGCAGTTACTAACCAGGTACTAAACTATTTTATATTTCACTTATCAGTAACATGTTCAAGAATGGTTTTCACTCACTGGAGAAAGGCTTGTTACCTCCAGAAAGTAAATGTAGGATCATACTGATGATCCAATTGGCCCTATACCTGCCTATTTTTACAGTTGGAATTAGATCTGAGTTTTACCAATTTGGCCCTATCTTTTTAATAAAATGTGCCAACTTATCTTTATCAAATCAAATAGTCGTGGTTCTCTGTGCTCTATGATAGCATACATCCTACTCATTTGTCTAATGGTTATGTTTTTGTGAACATACTGTAATGTTGAAATGGTCATTCTAGAGAACAGAGACCATTTCCTCTGAGTGAAACATGTTCATCTACTGTGAAGATTTCACTATTGTTTTCATCTTGGCTTCTGATGCCCTTCCCACTGAAAGCTTGAAGTTAGGATGAATGTAAAGGATGAAGGACTGTAAGATAGCTCTATAATGAGCTAGGTGTCACTGATATGTAAATTACTATTTAAAAGATTGCTTTCTTGCTCTGACCTTGAACTCTCTGCTGTAAATAAGAGTCTCTACTTTATTTTGAAGAACCTCTTTGAAATGTTGAAATGCTACAGCATTTCAACAGACATCTGTGACACAAGCACAAAAGTGGTTTTAAACATTAATCATTTCCTCTTTAATTTGTTTTCTGTGGAAGTGAAGCAGTGTCTAATTATTTATTTTGCTGATAGAGTTAAATACGTGACTTAAATCATGCCCCATCCCTGGAGGTGTTCAAGGCCAGGCTGGATAGGGCCTTGGGCAACCAGATCTAGAGGGTGGCATCCGTGCCTGTGGCAGGGGGGTTGGAGTTAGATGATCTTTAAAGTCCCTTCCAACCCAAGCCATTCTATCATTCTATGATTCTATGATTGGCATTCTTGTTGCCTGCTTTAATTATTCAGCTGCCTAATACACCACATCTCTATTTTCAAGACAGCTTACAGTGCCGATTCTTTTTGATGCATTTTTCCTGAGTATATAAAGCCCTAAAGCCCACAGATCAGCCCACAATTTGATCTACCAGTCGTAAATGGAAAGTTTTGGAACAAGTTCCATCAGCCTGACAATGACTGCATTGACTCTATTATTGAGACAAAAGTCTGGTCTTCTGCAGTCACAAAAATATTGTGAAAGAGGTGTGTAGGTAAGGAGTCATGTGCAGACATGTGGAGACAATAGCTCTTCACCCTTACCTCTTCAGGATCAAGGCAGAACTATTGCCTTTACACAAATAATATGGCAAATGCATCCCTCAGTTGCTTCAGTAGCATCCTACTACATTTTAAATTGCAGTGGTAATGATGTAACAGAGTTTGGTACAATATGCTTTGTTCAGCCATCTGCCAAATTTAATGATAGGGAAGTGACAGAGAATCTTTTAAGCTGGATTTGGCCTGCATCATATGATTAAATGGGGGAAGTGCCCCCATTATGTGTTAGATGTGTACTTTTGAGTAAAGATGAGATTTGCCTGACTGGCTGAATTTACAGTATTTTACCTTTCTGGCTCCATCAAATCTGATAATAATTTTCAGAATTATTTTGTGCCCCATTCAGATCAGCTGTCTTCCATTCTGTTGACAAGGAGCCAAGTTCCTTGTATGCCTTATTAAACTTTACTTACCATCTTTCTACTTTTCATTATTTCTATATTTTGAATCAGTCTCTTTCAATTTCATTAGAAAGACCATTTGGTCCAGAAACCAACAAAATGCCTGTAGATCTACCCCCCCCCCCCTCTGCCTGTAGGGCCAGCTAAACATCTGGAACCATTATAAACAGCTTTTTTTTTTTTTTTTTTTTTTTTTTTAATTAAAATTTCCTCTTGTAATAGGAAAGTCAAAACATTTAATCTAGGTGCTGCTGCTCCAAAGGCCTCATGGAGGCAGAGGTATAACATTAACAATTTCTTCCACTTTTTAGTGGCTTTGGGGTGAGTGCTCAGAACCTCCTCTCTCCACTGGCAGGGTCCAGGCAGAAAATCAGAACTATTTCAGCACTACCAAAGAAAGAGTGTGGTGGAGGCGAAACTCAGACACCAGGCAGAACATTTTGTTTAGTATTGTTCTTACAATAGGATCTGAAAGTTTCAGCTAAAATTATAGCTCCATTTTCATAGACACTGTGGGATGGTAGAAAGACAGAGTAAAAGATACAGCCTTCAGGAGTTTACAGTCTAATGGGAAGAAGACATAGATATTAAAAGTGGACAATTCCTACAATTTTTATTCTATATTTTGTTTGTTCGTCTGTTTTGTTCTGCCTTTTTTTTTTTTTTTTTTTTTCTTCCCAGGATCAAAACTCATTTTACACAGGCCTTAGGGCACCAAATCAGGGAATAAACCTGAATTAGGCTCAGAACCTGGGATGCACACATCCATCTCATCCTCTCTGCTATAACTGAAAGTTTGAATATGGTGAAAACATAGAATAATGTAAATCTATGTTCATGATGCCCGCAAATCCTTGCAGCCACATGATATTATCCCAGGGGCAGAGCAAATGTATCCCTGACCCATTCACTCTCAGTTGTTGATTCTGATTCCTAATCAGCCTGAAGCTAATCAGGCCAGAAATGTGGCATAGGCATAGCTGGAAAATATTAATGTAACATGGAAGACTCTGACAGCACATGGAGCATCTTTTAAGTAACCAGACTTGGGTATATGTTACTTGTATGAGAAGAAAAGTCTTGCTTTTATGGTGATACTAGCACCACTGCACATAGGTGGCGGGCAGGTGGGAAATGCTGTAACAGGACCTGTTCTGAGCAAACCAGGTGACACTATAGGCTCAGTTTGCAGCCACATTTTATTACTTAGGAAAGAGACTGGGGGAGATTTTAACTGGGGGATGGCAACAGAGTGCTGGTCATAAGGTTTCATGACCATTTCACTTGTGCAATATGGGAGCACAACTGGTATGTCATGACATTGGTGGTGTGGAGTGAACATCATGCAACACTGCTTGGTTTTGGTTATGCAGCTGTTATGACTGGGGCTTTTGTTGAACATTGGGGCTCGGTGTCTGGGCTGTGTAGCACTGCTTTAGCTGCAGCTGCTGCTGCTAGCAGGCATTTCACTTCCCTGGCCTTGATCTTAAGAGCTGCACAAAGAAGCTTCAGACTAGATGGACTGGATACAGTGCTTTTTCTATTATTCAGGATGATGAAAACAATGACCTTATAGGGTGCTTCTTCCCTTTCCTACGTGACAGTTTTGGCATAAAATTTTCCTCAGACTTGACAGGCATAAGGGCTTTGCAGCACTTTCCTCCAGAGTAGAAATATTGTTTCCTTCAGACAAAGGACATAAAAGCTCTGGTTAGTACTGGTATTTCATATTCATATTACAAAGTGGCAATGTCACCACCAGTGTGGCACGAGAGGCAATATTTACGCAGGAAGCAGTAGCTAAAGGACGTAACAGGTTGGGTGAGGACTTGATGCTGAGGTGGTGCTCCACAAAGAGACATCTCTGCTTTGCTTATGGAGATCAAACTAGAAGAAGCAGCCAAACTGCCTCAGGCTGAGCCAGATAAGAGACTGCTGAAGGCTGTTGTCACTAGCAAGTCCCTCAGGGCACTTCAGGCCTCCATGGATGCTGCTATGGCACTTCCATACTTCTTTTGATATGTCCATGCAGAGCTTTGCCCCACCTTGTCTCCTGGAGCTGCTGGCTCTCAGGAACATCTGCAGGGTGCTCCTTGGCACTGAGTGGATGTTTTCTGGTATCTTGAGTCTGGCAGCATGCAATTGCTGGATGGGCAGTTACTGAGTAAGCCTGGTAAGCAGGGGTGTTGCTCCATGCTATTGACAGAAAGGAAATAACCAACATTATCTTAAAATTAAATATGGGAAGTGAGATTTCAGAATCAAAGCAAGATAATTTTACATTGCTTTGCCAAATTCTGCATGTTGTAATAATGACAGACTGAGTACTACAACCAACACACTACCTCAGATGCCTCTTGAGAAAGATGTACATTTAAAAATGAATTTGTCATGCAAAGGTGGATACCTTACAGATAATGTCTGTTACCATTCTTCTTTGGTGACACTGGGAGTCCGTGCAGTAAGGTACAGGACAACGACCTTCCTTTGCTTGCTCAAACCTATACATTGCATCTGTCAAGCCAGAGAAAAGATATGAAATAGTCCAAAAATCATAAGGACCTTGCATTTATAACAGCATGACACTTTCATCATGTAGCTGACCTAAGAGGAGTGATGTAGAAGTCACTCTCTCTTCCTTTGCATCAGGGCTGTGCCTTACCCTTGACAGAAGCCACCGAAACAAAATATGGTCAGAAGAGGGTGAATCACACCCATATTTATTTTTTTTTTCACTTGTTAGGCAAAGAAAACAGCCAGTTTCAAAAAACAAGGTTCAGTGAGTTCCTCTGAAGCAGTTGCAAAAATATGCTTTCCCCTCTACCTGTCATTCTGGGGAGCTGCACACATATTGACACATTCTGGGTGATCTGGGCAGACTGTCCCATGCCACCACATTAGGAAGGATGGTGTATCCCTTAGGGGCCATGCCTGGAGACAGGCACAATGGAGACGGCAGAGCCCTGTGGGTGACCTAACATGCAAGTGGTGGGAGAGGAAAGGGATGGGCCAAAATAGTCACTGATTAGAGGCCTGGCACCCCAAAAAGAAGTTATACTGCTCTGGTTACAGGAAGAAAGCTCTGTGCCAGCCAAGTCTCCTGGCTAGGATGAAACATAGTAAGTTGTCATGACTAATCCTATACTGTGAGGCATCAAATATACCCAGTGTCCACCACGTCACTGACACTTTAGAAATTCATGGAGGAGATGGAAGTCCACAGGCTGTGAAGAGCTGCCAGTCAGTGGCAAACTAGGGCAAAGATAAACATTTCATCTGGCTGCTTCCTGAGATGTAGGGCTCAGGGGCTGACCTGCTTCTGGATCCAGTATCCTACATCTTCCAGAAGCAGTGAGTGAAAGACCTACTGGGCTCAGCAGTTGCACCACCTCTGTCAGATTGATGCTATTGTTGTGGTATATCCTTAGAGCCGGAGGGGCTTAGGTTCATACACTACGAGATGCAAACTCTGTATCCCCCTTTTCCTTATTTTAACTGTTATGTTTTTCCTTGATTTTTTACAATGACGTCAGAGAATCTTACAGCCTTGCAACCTGTCCAGCCCCACAGCAACTCTTCTGGCGGCTGTCTTACTCTTAAAACCACAAAAACCATGGAGAAAACAGGAAAGAAACTTGAAGTAAATAACAAATTGACCTGAAGTCTCTGAGGTCCAGGTTATCGAATCAGAAACTAGTTTTTGCTCAACAAACAAAAGCCCATTTTGCTGCTGTTCACTTTCCCAGCTCTTACCGGCAGACATCCCTGTATGGCACACAGTCAGGACCCAGAGGAAAGAAAAACAACTGCAAAATAATGTTGTAAACCCAGCCAGTGGCATTTCTTTGAAATACCTCTGAAACAAATTTTAATCAACGCATATCTGATAGCTAAATATTTTCCAGTTGATATTACACTCCAAAGTATAAACTTTACCACATATGACCCAGATGTATTCAACACTTTTATTATTCAATTTACCCATTCCTTGCTTTACTATTAGGTGAATGTATTTCCATTCATGTCTTCTGAACAATAAGCTTGTCCCTGGGGCCACTACAGATATTGTAATCCAAGCATCAAGAAATAGGTGCATGTTAGCTCACATTGTCTCTGAATTCAGGTCTCCTGACCACAGGTCTGATGCTGGCAGTCAGTGGTTTATACAAATTTTAATTCTTTTTACTTTAGTTTTTATAACCTATTTATGTTGTGTAGCTCATAAATTCATGAGCTGTGATGAACTCCTCTAAAAGCATTTAGACAGCTGTTTAAAATAATCTTTGCTGTCAGCTGAAGAACTTTGGGAGTATCTTGCACCATATTTCATTCATGTAGCTAACCTTAACAATTAAAGTTCTATCATAATTCCTGCGACAGCTTGCAGTCAAGACTGTGCTGCAGAAAATAGGGTCTGTTCCCATTCTCCTTTGGGAGAATGGGTCTCTCCCATTCTCTCTCCAAAGCAGAGAGTCTAATAGGGAAAAGAAAGCTCCTTCTTTAATGGGGAAAATCTCTCCTACATGTTGATCACACTTAGATATACACCCTTTCTGTTGATAATTCTTTTTTTTTTTATTATTCATTTTTTTTTCTTTTTTTCTTTTTCTTTTTTTCTTCTTTTTTTCTTTTTTATATGTGCAACCCACTGGTTATTGAGTAAAAATATGGTTCTTACTTCACCTTGTAATTCATTGTAATGCATAGGAAAAAACAGAGTCTTTTGGCATTAGAATAGTCTAGTACATGAAGACACAGTAGAGGGACTTTTCCTTACCCCAGTGATCAGATGTAAAACAGTCATTTTTCTCCTTTGATGTCCTTCCTCTTATCTGTGATATTTTGAGTAAAACACTATAAAAAAAGATCCTTTATAATCTGTATGCTTATGAAAGGGATGTATATATATACAGAACAGTCTCCTAAGAGGAAACAGTTTCTTTACAAGCATAACCACATTTTAAACGTGAATAGTTCCAGAGATTTTTATTTTTGGTTGTGACCTGATGTTCAGACTACCTTAAAGAGAGTGCATTGTAAACAACTCCAATTTAGGGCAAGAGGAATACAAAGAATTTGGGATTTTTATTTAATGTTTACATTGCCAATTTAATTCAGCATTTGTTTTCACTAATCTTAGTTATAAATGGAGCTAAATTTCAGCCCCAAGCATTTTTTGCAGGGAAGATATATGGGCTTGCAGTGGAAATGCTGAACAAACACCAGCTTCCCTCAGAGAGAACGAGCTATGTAAGGGGAAGGTGGGGAACACAGGAAAGCACAACTCCCTTCCACTCATTTGGGATTTTCTCTGTCTCAGCTTTCTGTATCAGGGATAATCCCTTGGAGCGCTGCGAAAATTGGTTACTGGTGGTGAAATTTCCATGACTGCTTAGAGGGGTTACATGCGTCGGTCCTACTGACTGCAGTACAAAGTAGACATTTAAACCCCTGAAGTGCCTTTGAGAAACTGATACTGAAATGTGCACAAAGGTTACGAGTTCAATTCGAGGCTGCTTTGCAGGCACTGGGAAAGCACGGTCCTGGCTTCTGCTACCTGCAATTTTATGAGCAGTGTCCCAGGTATTCCCACTTGATTCAGCAGTCTCCCCCATGTTGTAACAAAGACCCACAGCTTCCTGACAACGACCAGCATGAGCTGAGTGTACCTTCTCTTCAGGCCTGATGCTGCATTTCCCTTCCTCAGGTTTTTGGCTGCTGAGTGTGAAACTCAGAAAGGCTTATCACACTCTGTGGGTGGCACCAAGGACTGCAAATTAAATCCCCGCCACACAGACAGGTTGAGAAAGGGAGCAGCTGACTGTAACCTTTTGAACTTTCTGAGAAAGTCAAGTATTGCCTCACAGCCCAATGTTTCTGTTTGTCCCTCCAGTAGCTGTTTATATTATTCTCTGTGGAAAAAGCAAGATGTTGGAATCTTGAGGACTTTTTATATGTGCTCCTGAGTAGCCCAGTGCACAAATAAACCGTGTAGGTGCTTTGTGATCAGAGTAATCTCTCATGATCAGTCATACATTGTTCTCTTGTCAATGGCAGCCATCTAGGACCAGCCTTGTGTCCTGGAATGAATCCAGAATAAACAAGCACCCTGATGGAAATGCTCCATAAACACCCAGAATCTGGAGACATTCTCAACTTGCAGGATGCCTTTTTTTTTTTTTTTTTTTTCCCCTGGGAAGAAAAAAACCCTGCTATATTCAATATACAGCCATTTAATTGGATGAAAGATTTAAATATAGAAAATTTCAAGAACATTAATATATGAAGAAAGTTTGGAAGTTGTTCTGATCTTAATCCCTCCTCCCTCCAGTATTTTTTTGTTTTGGAAAAAAAAATCACTTTTCCAAAATACTGAGTAGGTTATACAAAGGGCCAGATCTCTGATAACATAAATGAGAAAATATGCTTGGAGCTAATGAAGCTGCTTCTCATTTTTCTCCTTAGGTTTTATGGTCCCCTCATGTTGCTCAGAGGAATATGTGAATTTATTATTTTAGCACTGCACCCTCTGCTCCCTGATTCTCCAGAGGGATATATCTCCTCATTCCACACAGACAGGTCAGGGCATTCCTCTACACCTAATGCACATTTGTAGTAGATAAAGGTGAAAGTGGTTATCTGGCATTTGTGCTTCAGCAAACTTCATTTACATGTGGAATTATCTGTCAACGACTTTCAGTTTCAATTAAATAAAGAAAATGCATTCCAGACCAGAGCTGAACCTAACCTATTCTGGGATCCATAACTTTAATGTGATTGTGAAAGCCTTACCTTGTATGTAGGAGTCTGATAGGATTCTAAATGAGCTTGCTGTTTTTTTTTTTTTTTTTTTTTTTTTTTTTTTAAACTGATCTGCAGGCTCCTGGTGAGGATGCTACAGATCTGCCCTAGCAAATGCAATGTGGTGCTACCCCTTTTGGTCAGTAGCCAGTTAGTATGTCCAGGGCTGGCCACAGCAGTACCCAGAGTGGCATAGGACAGCAAATGGATATAGATAGCATAATTCATAAATGAATGATCCTGTGGAATATACAGAAATAGCACAGGTTCGTATCTGACAAAGGGATCTCTAACTACTCTCCAGTATTATCCCATTTATGGAAATTGCTGTTTCTCCATAAAATCAGTAGTAAGAATACTTCCTCTGAGAAAAACATTTCCATCCTCAAACTGCCCAAGGGAGGAATTAAAGAGAAAAGTATATACATCACAACAGGATATACTCCAGTGTGTTACTGCTATTTCGGTATGCAGGCCTCTATCTCCGTTCCTGCATTTCCACTTGTTGCTGTTCATTATCTTTCCCTTTGCAATGAAGCACCAGGGCATTTCTACACTCTGAAACTGAGAAGGAAGAGATACTAGTGATGAATTAGGTGAGGGTGTGGAGGAGGAATTCTCACACTTGGGGTTATGCCCTCAGCAAGCTGTGTCACAACTTCTGTGTGTTATTGTACTGCAAAGTGTCCTATTCTGATGCCCTCCTATGCCTAGGGAAACCTCCCAGAAGTCCTAGAGTTTTACCCTATTTATATATTTGATTTAATCAGACTTTAAAAAGGACTGGTTGAAACATTTGCATTCAAGTATATATTTTCACACACACAAAAAAAGCTATTCAATAGATGTGGTTTGGAAGAAGGGGGGATTACTTTGACAGAAGGAAACATGACACTTATCAACAGGCATGTTGGGAGAGTTGCAGAAACATCTCAGAGGTAAGAAGAAAAAGAAACAAGAGACTTGTTTCACACTTTCCTCTTTCTCTTCTTTCTGCACTCTGTAGAAGAAACAGGGATCTACCAAGAAAGCTGTGGTCATGTTGGGTCCCAGCCTAAGGAAACATTGCGGATCGGGTAGTTGCTGTGTCACACATGAGGGAAGTTGTAATGCCGTGGGGGGCTTTGAGGAGATCTTTAAAACAAGTATGAATAAAATGTTAGAAGGACATCTCTTTCAGGAAGTGAAAGGCATTGGCTACTTGGATCAGAAGGGTATAATAAGGAAAAATGTGACAAGGCAAAGAAGTGGTCTGTATTGTTTGCTCAGTTATCAAGGACAAAAATGAAAACAACTGAACTAGAAGTTAGTCTGAGCCTGGACTTGTCTCACATATATCCGGGATTCCATGGTGAAAACCCTTCTTGTGAGAGTCATTTAGGACAAAATCAAGATGATTTTTACATTTAGGACAAAATCAAGATGATTTGGAGGTCCTGTTTTTGGAGAGTGCCCTTGAGAGAGCAGGATCTACTCAAAAGCTTTGGCATGTGGCATGGAGGGTTGCAAGGGGTGTCCAGACTGTGCAAGATGGTCTTTTACATCTTTCACAGCTCTGTTTCCTCCAGACCTGAAAACAGTGGGGAATCTTGTAATAAGTCAGGGGTGAGTCAGATGGTGAAATGAAAATAGTATCTTTGCCTCGAGCTGTCTCTTTTGTATGATTATTAATGCTACAGGGTTATTATCTGCCAGATGTACCCAAGACTGTCCCATGTGTTTCTTTATAAAGATAACAGTGAATGGAGTCTAAGGAAAAAAGTCAATAAAGCTTCATTAATGCAGTGATGTTGACAATTATTAGGCATGCACAAAAACAGATTTAGAGATGGCATTTTTACTAAGCAAAATTCATAAGTGTTTTGCAGAACATGGAAATAATCTCCCAAATAGTTACTAATATTTATGCAATAGTGGTAATGGTTAACTATCTTAGTAGTGGTTAACTACATAACCTTGTTTGTAGTAGCCACCCACCAGAACAATATTACCTTCAATCTGTGTGTACATATCTAGCTCTTCAGCATCTGAGGACAGAGCACTGGCTGCTGGAGTCTGAGGACCTTTGTTTGTATCAGCTAAGGGACTAGCTCAGAGCATCTTGCCTTCCTGCTGAGACTTTGAGTATTGTCTGCATAGGTCGGAGACTATGAACCCAGCAGATATGAATTTATAGTCCTGAATAATGAACTCCATGAGCACCTCCACACGGTAAAGCAAATGTTAGGAGGCTGAGAGCTGGTCCATATCGAGTGCCATCAGATTCACATAGGGTCATATCCTGTTCTGTCTCTAATAATGGCATCATGATTAGGAAGGTATAGAAACTCAGCAAGGGGCAGATAATGAAAAATCTGTCCCCTGTGAGTCCTCTGATCTTAACAGAGAGCAGTCAGGTCTGGGATGTAAGCTCCTACATCCCTTTGGAAAATAATTTTCTATGGAATTGTTTCACATTCCCATGGATATTCAAAGGACCATCTCTACTTTACACCTTGCTAAGTTCAAAACTTTTATATTAGAAAACTGTCCTTCTCCTAAAGACAAGCATCTAGTACATATTCCTCTGAGCCCCAGCAGCCAGTTATCAGAGATGAAGGCCAACATTTCAGCAGCATCTGCGAGTATGACAATACCTTCCTGTCCTAAAACTTTTCTCTGCAAAGGCAAAGCAAATTTCCACGCATGAACATTATACCAATATTAATGCCGTAAAAATATTCTTGTAATAGTGTTGCGGCACTATTGTGTTTAGGAAAAAAGTATTCATCCCATTAAAAAAACATCCCACAAACAGCATACGAAGACATGAATAGAATATAATGAAACTACACATTCATTCCATGAACAGCATACAAAGTCACATCTAGATCTGTTAGTGGAGAACTGAAGAACTTGTCTGGAGACAGTGAGGTTGCTCAGAGGACACATTTTACCTCTAAATCAGAAAGTATCATGATGTTTACTGCCTCATATTGCTATATTGCTGATAAATACCTCATGGGGGCTAATCTCATTTTTTTTCTGAGCAGACATTCAGACTATTTGTGTGTGTGTGTGTGTATGTTCATTTATGTGTATAGCATAAATAAATAACATTAATTTATGTGTATAGACTATGTTTATTAGTGACAAAATATGGTGATTGTATTTTATTTACCTCTTTCCAAAAATATGACTAAATAATAATGAAAAATAACTCCATGCTTGAGGTGTTTTCCTAGTTTTTGTTTCTGCAAAGGCTGAGAGAACATAGAGGAGGAGCAGCGAGACACAAGGGAGGCTTTGGAGAGAAACTACATTTAACTCTGATTTGTGGGACTTACAGAACTGCCATAAAAGGAAAATTGTGCAAATTTCAAACATGAAGCCAAATTGATTTCAGGGGCTGTTGAGCCAACATCTGTGAAGCCCCACCAGAAAGGGCTTTAGAGTAATATTGTATATGAGGAAAATGTGAAGTTTATTCTTCTAAAGAGAAAAACTTGAAAAGATCCTAACATTACACCATTACGCCTTGTTACTTTGGAGCCATAATTCATCTGTTACAAAAGTTAAAATCAAAAGGCTGTTTATAGACAAATGTGCTGTACAGCATGGATGTGTACAACCATGGCTGCTGTTGCATGAGACCTGTCCTTTGCCAGCACCTTCTGGGCCAGCAGCACCTGTGTAGCGTATGCCGGAGCTGTGGTCAAGAGGATGGAGCTGGTGCTTCCCATCAGCCTTCTCCTGCTGTGGTCCTCAGCAGCAGCCACATCCTGATCTTGTTGGCATGCCCTCCCTCCCAAGCTCACTTGCTGACAGGTCACCCTAAATCCCAGCGAGGTCAGTCCATCCATCAGTGCCTTTCCGAGTGTGAAGGTGCTGTGTTGTGAGCCGAAGACTGAGGAAAACATTCAGCTGATAACCTTTGCTGTGAACAGATGCTTGGTTTGTCATCATACTGTGTGTGCCCTGATGAAAGCCTAGAATTTAGAGCTGTGTATTAGAATCAGTGAGACACCACAGAGCTTGGCAAATGGCAGGTATGGTAGAAAAAAACTGGTACCATGTTTTGTCAAAAAGCTAACAGATGCAAAGCATTTTGACCAGTACTACTGAGAGAAAATGTATCTGTATTCCTACTGTGGTCTTGAAGACACTTACGTGGAGTTAAGTACAGAACCAGATTCCTGCTTTATATGAAGTGAATTGGTAAATCCCAGTACAAATCCTTGTACACAGATCTTTTGGACTTTCTTGACTTTAAAGAACACATGCAACCCATTTAAGGTTCACAGAACTTTCCCGAAAGGTTGTAAACAAAATATAGCTGCAAAAAATTACTGTAAAGTCAAACCTGTTGAATTGCCCACATGCTTGCCTCAGGCCCTGTAGTTTGCTTCACTTATTCATGCTTTTGAATAAAAACTGCTGCTTGCAAAAAGTGTTATTATTAACCCTATTTCTCCCTGGTGTGATGTCTTCAATAACAAGTAACTTCTTAGCATATGACTGGAACAAATGTACATAAGCTTTATCCATAAACTTTCAATGTCTTTTTATTTTTTTTTAATGAAGTTTTCATTAAAATAGATAACAAAAGAAACCATCACCAGTGGAATAAGCAGGCTCTTCATCTAGTGCCAACAGAATTATTGCCAGGTCTTTTTATTGAAAAAGAATGAGATTCTTTGTGGAAATCCAAACAAGGTTGCTTCTTAGATGTAGGCTGGCAAGTGGCAAATTAAAGAGTTCAAACCAAAACCCATTTGTATGACAACGAAGCTTGGAAGGGTTCTGCATCTTCTTTTCCTCCCATTTCAGCTTTGTTATAATTTTCTCTTAGATACTCCAACTTAAATTCAATATGATTAGTGCTTTTCTAAATCATCCAGAATAAACAAAACAAGTCTTTTTTTTTTTTTTTTTTTTTTTTTTTTTTTTTTTTGTACTGCGAAAACATACATGTACTTATTCTATTAAAAATGCCATCCTCATGCTTTAGGCATTTTTAGGCTCTGATATCAAGAAGAGTTTTTTATAAACCCTTCTCAAAAATCACCGTAGTTTAGCTTCTTATGCAGTGTGGGTTATACCCAGGCCCAGTACAGATTCAGCTGCCACAATTTAATAAATAAAACAGTACTGTCTGAAAATAAATGTGGTGGATATCTGCAGTCCTTCCAAATATATATATCATTTTAGATGAAGGTCAATCAAAATGCATAAAAGTACTCACTGTACAGTAATGCACTGAAGATTACAGGCGAAGTTTACTGCTTCACCTTGCATAACTGTAAACTGCAGGCTTGGATGTGAGTGCAGGCATTAAGATCTGGACATGAAACATTTGTGGACAGACACCAACTGAAAAAGTAGGAAAGTTAATGTAAATGTCTTGAATAGTGATATGAATCCTGATCCTGCCTCAAGAACAAAATTCTTAGTGGATTGCACATTGGATGGGATCTTCCTCCTTCTGGGTTACTGCAGGATTCAGCATACCCAGAGCACTAGAGGCCAAAGGTTTTCTGTATAGATGGAGGAAATGCAATGCAATGCAAAGATGGGTGAAAAGTCTAACCAGATGAATACCACAGAAATTAGTGGATACTGAAGAGGTCAAAGATCAGTGGCTGTTTTGCTGTGCAGCAGCGCAGGTGTGCAGCCCAGCAGAGAGTAAAAACAGCAATTTTATTCTGGTAAGTACTGTTTCTTGCTGGGTTAATCAAACTTGTTAAGATGCCAGGAGCAATGGAGGGTTGTTCTGGTTTTACAGCTATATAAAAAGAGTATAATCAGTTAAAGCTGCCACTGTGCATACATTCTAATCAGGATGATTCCCTTCAACTCTTTATCAATGAATGGCATTATTCAACACGTGTAATCCTTCCGAGATTAAGAATCATTAGATAATAAGCTATGCCTTGGTGGATCTGCAACATCTGCAGTTTCCTGGTCACAGAAATGAATTTGTCACAGAGAGTAAAGAGAGGAAACAGGCAACCCGTCCCCAGCTGAAAACCTTACGAACAGAGGGACCTCAGGGAGGAGGCCAACTCTGCACACTGTTTTATCCCTTGCACAGGGAAAGGGTAGATGCTTAAAAATAATCTGCCGAGATCCTGGGTTTTAAAAGACAGCCCCCCCTCAAAAATATAAACAAACAAAAACAACAAAAAACCCACAAACATAACACACTGCAATACTTGTGGGTTTTCAAAGCGGAAAGGAAGGCACCTTGAGAGCAGCGAGGGCAGCTCACCCCTGCGAGCAGCTCGCCCCGCGCTCACCCGCCGCGTCTATCTCGTCACAACGGGTTTAATTGTGCATTGACACCAGCAGGCAGCGAGACGACAGGCGGCCCCAAGGAAGAGATTTATCCCCTCGTGCAGGGCAGTTTGATAAGAGACGTCGGCTCTGCGCGGCCGCACAATGGCTTTTTTATTTGTTTGCTTAATACTGGGCTGTTTCAGAAGCGTGCGCAGCTGAACCGGCAGGAGATGCAAACAGAGCGCGCTCGTTTGGGAATTACGGGGGTGGCGATGAACAGGAAAAACAGCCCCTGTCTTCTTCACAGGGAAGTCAGCTGATAAACTGATCTGAAGGCAACGTATCTTCCTTCCTGTAAAACGCAATAACAGGCAGATCTTGTGACCTCGGTGGCCCTCTGCCGCGTTGATTCCTGGCTGGGGAGGGGAAGGGGGAAGCTTTCCTTGGCAAGCGTCGCGTGGGCCCTGCATGAATCACGCGGCCACGCCGACAGCGCCAGCCAACAAAGCCGGTGCAGTGGGCCGCGCCGCCCTCGGAGCAGGCCCCTGCGCGGGGAGATAAGCTGCAGCAGCCCTTTCATCACACATCCGCTGTGGCCTTCCCGTTGCAGCCGCCGGCTGGGCCCGGAGGACAGGACGGGCAGAAAGGGAGAGCCAGGGGCTGTGGTGTCCTCTCCTGGGCAGGGCTTTCCCCGCGGCTCTGGGTGGAGGGCACGGAGCAGCACGCCGTTTGTGCCATCCCGCTGTGCGTGCTGCTTTTGCCCCAGCCGATCCCCTCCCTCCCCGCCTTGGCAGCGTGCGGCAGAGTAAACATCATAAAGAACATGAAAAGGAGTTTTCCTGAGTTTTCCCTCAAGTTCCCCGGCAACGGAAAGCTTTTGCAGGGTGAGGTTGTTTTTTTTTTTTTTTTTTTCCCTTTGAGAAAACATTCCTCCCGCCCTTCTTCCTCCTCAAATAAAGCTGGCGAAATGTCAAGCGTTGTGCTTGAGGGCATTGCTCAGGGGTCCCACCAGGAAGCTCTGGCTGCAAGAGTTAATGCCTCAGTTCACTCGCCTGCTTTCCATCACACCCTGCCTGCAGCCCTTTTCCTCCCCTTGAATTAACTTTGCTTTCTCTTACCCAGGTCTTTAAGGCTGACCCCTGCCACACAGGACTGGTGGCAGTGAGCAGGCATCAGGCCAGGCTTTCCTCCTCCATTGCACCTCAGAGAGCCCTTTGTATACATTCTATGTGAGTGTAAAACATGGCCATCTTGGATTTACTAGTATTTTACACTGTTACTTCTAAAAAACCTCATGCATCCTCTAAAATATTTGAGCAGGCTTCCACCTAATCCTCTCAGCATTTACTGCTGTTAAAATTTGTGCTGGTGGAGAACCAAGAGCCTAGGGCAGGGCCCAGCCTTATGAGGTGCTTCATGGAAAATGACAGTCCTGACTCAGGCTTCTGCCAGCCAAAAAGCAACAGGAGTGACAAACAAGTCAGGACGGGGTGCAAGTAGGATGCACACCCTCAGTATGGCATGCAGATGTAGAATCATAGAATCATAGAATATCCTGAGTTGGAAGGGACCCTTAAGGATCATCAAGTCCAACTCTTGACACCGCACAGGTCTACCCAAAAGTTCAGACCATGTGACTAAGTGCACAGTCCAATCTCTTCTTAAATTCAGACAGGCTCGGTGCAGTGACCACTTCCCTGGGGAGCCTGTTCCAGTGTGCAACCACCCTCTCTGTGAAGAACCCCCTCCTGATGTCAAGCCTAAATTTCCCCTGCCTCAGCTTAACCCCGTTCCCGCGGGTCCTGTCACTGGTGTTAATGGAGAAAAGGTCTCCTGCCTCTCGACACCCCCTTACGAGGAAGTTGTAGACTGCGATGAGGTCTCCCCTCAGCCTCCTCTTCTCCAGGCTGAACAGGCCCAGTGCCCTCAGCCGTTCCTCGTACGTCTTCCCCTCCAGGCCTTTCACCATCTTCGTAGCCCCCCGTATCTTAGTCTCTCTGAGGCTTCACCATATATTATTCTTCTGGTTATGACGGGGAAACTGAGACAGAGCACTGAAGTGTCTGAGTTATTTTCCAATGAAAGAATGTGTCTGAGGTGTTGGGATAAGAATCCAGAAGAGATCCTGAGGTCTGTAATAAGACCATGGTCAAGGATTTCCAAACCCAGATCTTCAAATCTCAGTAAGACTATCCATGGCTTGGCACAGAGGTGAGAGCAATGGTA
Source organism: Anas platyrhynchos (assembly GCF_047663525.1). Taxonomy (NCBI): domain Eukaryota; kingdom Metazoa; phylum Chordata; class Aves; order Anseriformes; family Anatidae; genus Anas; species Anas platyrhynchos. Next base: position 19,274,948 of record NC_092621.1, read on the forward strand.
TTGGTTGCCACCACCAGTAGAGATATTTGGCACTCAAGGGTTGTGGACTGTAAATTAAATTGTGTATTAAATAGGAAGGACAAAATATTTGATCATAACCAACTAGTGATATGTCCTCCTCAGGTGTCCAGTTGGAGAGGTTTAAAGTGTTTACCCTGCAATAGAGGTGAGCACACAAAATGCAAGTAGCATCCCTCTACCATCCATTCTGAGTCATGGTGCCCATCATTGGTATTCAGTACTGAGAAGCATTGCCACAAGTCAGATACAGCAACTTGTGAGGGCAAAATTCATCTGAGGTATCGGATGCAAGTCACATTTTCTGACCAGCCAGTGGTCAGTGGTCAACCTGCATGTGTTCTTCGTAACTAGGAAACTTGGAAATGATCCCAGATCTAGGTTATAACTTTAAATGGAGAAAAGAATATGTTGCAAATTGTCTATTGGGCAGCACATTCACTGAGCAGTGGAAGTTCAGGTTCAAAATCCTGTATCCTAAAATGGGCTCAATTAAAAGAAAAAAAAAAAAAAAAGATGGATGTTTTCCCATTATGGGAATTTTGCCACTCTCCCCCTTCTTCTTGTCTATCTGGAAGGGTGAAAGATTCCCATGTAGTCTCTCCAGGGCATTTCTCAGGAGAAAGCCATCCTCTCCTCCTTCTGTGATGCAGTTTAACTAATGCAAACACAGCACTAGCATGTCTGACCCCAGTAAATCTTTGCTCAGTTCAAGGCTTATTTTGGCAGAACTCAGTGTGGATCTGTTACGTGGACTCTGAAAATCACCCAATTCATCTGGTGTGGGTCAAATTAATGGCAGGGGACATGCTAACAGCTAAACTGTCATGGACTGCCTGATCCTATACCATGGCTTCTCATTGCCTAAATGAACACGTCACAGCTATAGAAAAAGATGCTGCAGAAAGTCACCCATACTTTGGTCAAAGAGAAAATTAACTTTCTAACACAAGATATTCTATAGTGTGAATTTACCTTGGCTCTGAAAACATCCACATTGTTTCATCTTTGAACATATAGCAAATTTCTCCTGAGATTACATTTCCTTACAGGGTGAGGAAGAGGGTAGGCAAGTGATGACTCATTAAGTTTATGCTGAATGCATTTCTAGTTTGAAACAATAGTACACAAAAGGTAAAAATGCCTAAGAAGAAGAAAGGGCTTTTTAATAGTATTAAAAAAAAAAAAAAAAAAAAAAAAAAGAGGGAGAAGGGAGGAAGTCTTTTCCCTGCCCTCTTATTACTGCATAGTTGGGAAGGTTGAAGCCTGAATCTTTAACCCCCATAAAATTTCCATGTGAAAGAAATGAATTCATTTAAGACAGCTCCATCTTCCTACATGTTTCTTCAGCTGTAATAAAATTACTAACATATCCCAGTGATCTGCCTTAGGTTCCCTCACATCAAGTATTTTGTACTTTAGAGCCAAAAGAGAACAAGACTGCATATTTATATCAGACAGTTGTAAGGGCTACTATTTTAATTCCCGTTCCTGTGCTCTGACCACAGAGGGATGATCATGCACATGTGTTGAGGGAGAAGCCTAAGTGTATCAGTGGGCAATTTCTGTAAAGTGTGTCATTTCTCAGGACAGTTTGTACATACATGGGTGAAAGAAAACTTTGTCTTTACCTAGTGGCTCCCATTTACTTGCCCCAGTCAGGTAAATGGGAATGTTGTGTAAAATAACATGAAATAATATATGAAATAACACGAAAGGTAGTGTTTCTTCATGGTACATAGATCCATAGCTGGACAAGAGTTTTTAGGACAGAACCTCAGTTTATACAATACTACATGATAATATATGGTAGACAAAACAGGAGCTTTGCATTGGGAATGGGCTGACATGTATGGACTGAGTGATGTGTAAAAGTGCATGCCATTTCAGCATACCCAACATTCTCAGCTGTAAATTATGCACCTCCTTTTCCTGAACTTTTATTCAGAATGCATTTGCTCTGTGAGAGGCAGTGCCTTTTGGTGTTTATTTTTCAGGATCCAGCTCTAGGGGTCTACCTTGGATTCACAGCCCTGAGATAGCAGTTTGGTATAACAGCTCTCCTGCCTCAGGAGAGGGGAGTACAGGTGTGGACCTTATTTATTTGTTTCACCTCCCCCAAAAGGGAGTGAATTGCTGCTCAAGCAATTATATCATGTTGCATGCTTGTGGCCATGCTTCTCTTCCCAACACGTACCCTCTCTCTTGACTGTGGATCATTAGACACTCCAGACATCCTATACAGCCTCTGTACCGTAACACTCATGAGGTCTCTCATCAAGCAAACAAGCAAATTATCCATGACAGTCTTGGCCAAACTCCTGATAAAGGTTCTGAAACAGTGATACACGCACTTTTTATTCCTTGTAAAATCAGTCAGACTTACATTTTAAACAGGTATGTGGCTGAAAGGAGAGATTTTCCTAGACTGGAAGGGTCCTGGGAAGAGGAGCTGTGGAGGGTCTCTTGGCTTTTATTTATTTATTTATTTAATTTATTATTATTATTATTTTTATTACTGAAAGACAGGGAGTTTCATGGAATCCTGTGATAAATCATCAAATGCATAGAAATATTTTTAAATAGCCTGTAAACAACTGGCAATCTCCTCACCCTCCTGGCTGTACTTAGCATCCTATATTCTCCCTTTCTGATTTTGCTAAGATGACAAGCCATTGCTAGAATGTGTTAAAATCAGTTACAAGAATACATGAGGTGACTGATGTAATTGAGCATGATGCTTTGGCCTGGGAAATTCAAAACAAACAAACAAACAACAACAACACAGTTTGCTGAAAAGCATGGCTAACAGGGCCACAGATTAGAAAGCAGCTGCTAAACCTACAAAGACAGTTCCATTAAAACCTCTCTAATTTGCACAGCATTAACTGGCACTCTGTATAAGTTACGCATCGTGCTCTCCACAAAGTCCTGAAAGGTTCCCCTGGTTTCCCAGCATTGCAAACAGGGTTTCCTTGGTACAGTTTCTTGTACTTTAAGTGCTTTACAGAATTAATATCGTTTTGCACATAAGTGATCAAAATGTGTTCTGTGATTCATTACCTTTTCCTGTGTTGCTCTTTTATGTCTCACTTTGCAAAAATATGCAGTTTGCCAGGGTTTTCCCACTCATTGGTACAAATTAAATGAAGCTTGGCTGTAGACATTCATTGATTTTAAGTCAGAACTGCCAACACAAGACATTTAAATATATTGAGCCAGGCCCACATTTTGTGCGAGTGACTGAAAAATAACCTTCCTCTCCACCCCCCCCCCCCCCCCCCCCCCCTTCTTTTTATGTGCCTTTTGGATTTGGAAACCTCACCCAGCACTCGGGTCACATTTTCAAGCTTCTTTTCACAACAATGTGATGCTTTTGCAAAAAAAAAAAAGGGGGGGGGGGGGGGGGGGAGAAGAGAGAGACAAATGTCACTCCAAGACGTATTGGCAGGAATGCTGGGTATAAGACAAGAGAGGTAATTATTCTGCTCTACTTGGCACTGGTACAGCCTCGGCTGAAGTAGTGTGTCCAGTTTTGGGTGCTGCATTTTAAGATAACTGCAGACAAGCTGAAAAGAGAGCTAGTGAGCTGCATCAAGATGATAAGAAGTTTAGAAAACATGAACCTCTGAGAAAGGTTAAGAGAACTAGGACTGTTTAGTCTAGGAAGCAGAGACAGAAAGAAGATGATAACACTTCTGCAAATACATAAAAATTGTTTTAAAGAAGGCAGAAATCAATTTTCCCTTCTCTGCAGAGGGCAGGACATGAAGTAATTGGCTAATTCACCTCTTAGATTTAGATTAAGTCTTAGCAAAAAATCTGATTACAAACACAGTGTAGCATTGGAACAGGCTTTTCAGAAACAAGATCTCCTTTACAGGAGGTTTTTAAGCACAGATGAGGCAAACATCTGGCATGCATCATGCAGGCTGTGTGCAGCCCTACTCCCTTGCCCTGTGGGAATAACCTGCCAATGTGTCTTCCAGTTCCCCATTTCTGGAATTCTGTGGTTCTAAGAGTGAAGGCAAGGAGTAGACATTTAACAAGAAACAGAATAAAGTAAGTTGAGCCTGTAACACAGCTCTTTGCCTCCAGGCCTTGACTTTGCATGTAAAACATTTGGTACTGTGAGAATCATGGCAAAATATCACAAATCTGTAATATTCTGGAAAGCATGTGGTGACCCTTTGCTTGGACCTCATACATAGCACAGGCTACAGAATGTTCCTCCTTGGGCGTCTCATTGAACCCCATAATTTCTGATTGATCTAAACACATATATTATACAGATGTCCAATTTAGTTCTAAAAAGTCTTTGTTTCTTTCTCTAGCAAAAAAAAAGATTCCACTACATTGCTTTCTGTGCTGCTCCAAAGGCTAATTATGTTCATTGCCAGAACTCTACAGCTTATTCATTGCCAGAAACCTACAGTTTACTCCTATGTATCCAGCTTCATCTGGCCCCTACTCAACCTCATTAAAGTTGCTTCTGCCAGCAGATGTTATTTGTATTTATAGACTTAGAGATGGTCGGGTTACCACCACATGGCCTTCTGATCAATAAGCTGAACAAAACTCTTGCAGCTCATCACAGTAAAACATTTTCAGTTTCTATAAAGACTCCTATATTTCATATCTACCACCAGCATTGGATAAACACAGATGCATAAAGCCATGCAACAAGCAATATAGGCCAGTGTGCGGCCTATTACCATACGAAGAGGCCACTTACACCTGCACATACTGTGAGCATGAAATGGAGTGCATAAGCAAAATATGCAATATAGATAATTTTTACTGTCATGCTCCCTACCACATAAATGGTCTCTCTCTCCTTCTCTTTGTTTCAGACATGCATGCATATCTATCCATTTGTTCTGGTTACAAGTAATGGTATGAATTAGAGTTTTCCCCTAGTATTATGTATCAAACCAACTCAAACACAAATGTGAATGTTTGCTTACACCCATAATTAAGTGGTCCATTTTCCAGACTTGCTGACTGTTCTTTGCTCCTGTGGAGGGATCAAGAGCTGTGGATACTTAGGATTGCTGGAAGTCAGACTGACCAACTAAACTTCTCAGCACTGATTAGAGAGGTAAATATGAAACAGAATATACTGAAGTTCTCTGTGTATGTACTATCTTTCAGGAAAATACAGCAGTGCTAACCAGTCTGTTTCACTCAGAAGCTATGTTTCTCTTGTAGATTCAATATCCAACCTAAAAGCTTTCCTTCATGTCCTTGTCAACAAATCTTAGCCCAGAAGAACCCCTTTAATAAGGATCATGAGGCACTTTAGTCTTTGCTGATTAAGACCCTGGACAGAAGGTGAGGTTACTAACTAGGGCTAATGCTGAGAGTAATTTTCCTGCTGACATTTGTCAACTGTCTAGGAAATGAAATAAGACCACCATGGCATCTTAGAGGGTCTGGTAAGATGCTATTAGACAATTGTGCCTTTCAATATCTAGGATTGGCTCTTGCCAGATTTGAGCTAATTATCTGGAGACAGAGTTGGGCAAACACTTTGTTTGGAAAGTGTTTTGTCAGGTTGTTTTTTTTCTTTTTTTTTTGAGTGTGGTCCTCAGTTCCTCAGCTAAATTGAGCAGTTCTTGAACTGCAAGTTATTTGCAAACATGTTAAATAAAATTAGATATTTTGTTGGACCTACTAATAAGATTGCAAGTTTCTTCTGCAACTGGGGCACAACAACCTCATGAAACACTACAGGCTGGGGGAAGAGTGGCTGGAAAGCTGCCCAGCAGAAAGAGACCTGGGGGTATTGGTCGACAGCCAGCTGATTGTGAGCCAGCAGTGTGCTCAGGTGGCCAAGAAAGCCAACAGCATCCTGGCTTGGATCAGAAATAGTGTGGCCAGCAGCACTGGAGAAGTGATTGTCCCCCTGTACTTGGTTCTTGAATGCTGTGCTCAGTTTTGGGCCCCTTGCTACAAGAAGGGCATTGAGGCAATGGAGCATGTCCAAAGAAGGCCAATGAAGCTGATGAAGGGTCTAGAAAACAAGTCTTATGAGGAGCAGCTGAGTGAGATGGGGTGGTTTAGCCTGGAGAAATGGAGGCTCAAGGGAGAACTTATCATCCTCTTCAATTATCTTAAAGGAGGGTATAGTGAGGTAGGGATTGGTCTCTTTTCCCAAGCACGAACTGATAAGAGAAGAGGAAATGGCCTTAAATTACACTAGGAGAGGTTTAGGCTGGTTATTAAGAAATAATTCTTCACTGCAAGGGCCGTGACATATTGGAACAGGAGGCTCAGGGAAGTAGTTAAGGGAAGTAGTTGAGACTATCTCCCTGGAGGTCTTCAAAAACAGGTAGATGTGGTACTTAGTGACATGTTTTAAAGTTAGATGTTGCAGTGCTAGGGTAAAGGTTGGACCAGGTGGTCTTAGAAGTCTTTTCCAATCTAAATAATTCTATGATTCTATGATTCTTGTTGTTGAAAAAATATAACTTCAAAATCATACACTGCTGGTACAAACACATAGGAGAGTGTGCTCGGTGTTTTTTTTTTTTTTTTTTTTTTTCTCTCCAGATCTCTGTAGATCTAGCCTAAGCATCCTTTGTTCCAGGGAATGTTTCCTGGAGTCAATGAATTCATTCAAACATTTGCAGGAAGTTAAAGGAATGAGAATTCACTTCAGAAATGTTAAGAAATGCGCCTGAGAGCTATTAAAACCAATGGGAACCTTTTCATCTACAGATACAAGTTATTTCCAAAACTTCTACAAAACACCTGAAATCCTTCTGCTGAGCTTCGACTCACTTTCACAAAACAAAGTGCTAAACCGTTGACTTCACCCTCAGCACTAGGTCCAAGTATTGGGTATCAGTCATTAAGTGCTGGTTACACAGAAAATTGGGGCATGTCTCAAATTGTCAAGTCTGCTTGTGCAAACTCAATATTTATATTAATTGAGGTGAGAAGTGATTCACAGTCAGACAACTGCTGTTTCCTTTGTTCAGATCTGATTGGCAGAGCTGGATTATGCTGTGCAGTAACTGTCAAGACAAGACAGGACAAGTATCAGCCCTTCAACTTTAAACTGTTTGTTGAGATCTTTCATGGCATAAACCTGTTTCACGCTGGTGTAAGTGACTTTTTTTTTTTTTAATTAAATAGTAACATTAAATGAGTGTGAAATGTTTTATTTAAAAAAACAAAAATGTTACCAACTACTTTAACAATGCTACTAGACATATGCCTTTCCTAGATCCACATTTCCCTAAAGTTATGCTGCTTGAAACCACAGACTGAGATTGGCTTCATTTCTCTATAATATATTGTCTGCAACTACCATGTACAAAAGACAAGGATTTTCAGGTGAAATCAGTAACACATGCAGGTCTGGATTATGCACTTGCACCATATATTGTTGGCAGAAACAATAAACACCTATATCAAGGCTAGTCAAGTATGAGTCACAAAGCAGAAAGACTGGTAATAACTTACAGCGTGTTCTTAGAAATTACTATAAAAGGATAGGGATGACATGAGGAAAAATTGAGCCTGAAGCCTTTTCTCTATTTAATCTCATCTGAATGAGCCTGGAATCAATGGAATTCAGTCCAAAGGACATGGTGTGCCTTATCAGGTGGTGATTACACCTTGGTGCTCTGCATATTGCTTGTACCTTTTGAACAAGTATGCCAAGAAACTTCAAGTTGCAGTATACCTAACAATCTCTTCCTTCATGATAAGCATTCATAAGACAGCTCCGAAGACAGCCACTAACTCCTAAAGACTCACAGAGCTTACCTGTTGCTTACCATTGCTTACCTGTTTTTCAGAAATTATTCATATAATAAGTGTTTTAAAAGTGAAAGTGAACCCCAAAGTATGTAAGATAAGGGGCATGTCCAAGAAGTCAGTGTTTTTTCAACTGTCTAGTCCTGTCCCACTCTATTTTTTTTCCCTTTTCTTTTCCATGAGTAGCAAGGCTGACATCATATCTAGGCTGGGGCCTCCACAAAAGACTTCAGAACTTCAGAGATTTCAGAAAACAGAGAGGAGAGGGGCTTACAATAAAAGACCACAAGCAAGGAACATAATTTGTCAAAGGAAGAAAAAAGACAAGTCTGAGAGTACTGGTAATAGCCTAGATATCTCACTCAACCACAGGTTAGGTGTCTGTCCACTCAACAGGCTTAGTTTTAATTTTACTCTTCTGTTTCACATTTCAGATGGTAGAAGGATGACGCCGGGTGTTGTTCTATCTAAGCTGGTTAGTTCATCCTCTGCCTAAAACCACAGTCTTCATGTTTCTCAAAGGTTTCTAGTGTTTCTAGTTTCTGCTTTACATCATATGGTTTTCTGCATCTGATGAAGTTTTAAGAAAACTCTTGAAACTTAATTCAAGAGGAGAAAGCTCTTAGGCTCATACAATGTGGCACCTAGTAAGAAGTGACTTAAGTCATTGGGAAAATAAACTGAAACAGAAGCAACTATTGAGGGAAGCAAATCATGATTCATGGTTGCTCTCCTAGATGTCACTGGAAATGACACTAAAACTAACCAAAAAACTCCAACAAATTCCTGGCTCCCTCAATTAGAACAAAAATAACAGTTCCAAATTACTGAAAAGTTGTTTTACTCTGAAAGCACTATTTAAAAACATTTGCAAAATGAATGGCTGTTGCTAGAGGGATCACCTGAAGCAAAAACATGGATCCTGTAATCCACCACTAGCTCTGTTTACAGGCATATAGAGGGTGGGGTTGGTCCAGCAGATGGAAAAAAAAAAAACTTGTTTGTTTGTGTTTCTAAGGGAACCTCCACTCATGTGTGTCATCACGTACTCTTGCACAGGGGCTTTAAGAATTTGTGCCTTGAGGCTAAAGGATGAATATTGTTGTTTTAAGTTGTAGATAGGAGAGGGATGATGTAGTTAAGTGCATAATGGTCAGTGCATGCAATATTCCTTTGCTTTATTTCCTAGTACTCTTAATACCAGGTGAGAGCTCTTGGGATATTTTTATGTGTTATTTCTGAGATGCTGTATTAATAATGTTTGTTTTCTGATTTTCTTTTCCTTTAAGGTGAGGAGAAAGACAGATGCAAACTTGAAAAGAAAATTGCAAGCTCACCTGGAAACTAATTGCTTTTAGAGTGTTTGTCCTCTGATAAAGAAGTCTTTACAGGTTCTCTCATATTTTGAACAGAAAGACAGGCCTATTCAGCAGAGAATCAGAGAAGATCAACATACCCAGGAACTTGCAAAACAAGCCAAACGTTCAAGCACCCTGTGTTCCCAAAGCACACATCAGCTTCCATGCTTGTAAGTCAAGTAATCTTCTTGCTTCTCCTACTTCGGGTAATTAATCATTTCTGCTTTTGTGAAGTCTCAGTCTTTATCAAAGCAACATATCCCATATGTTACTCTGATTGATCTTCCTAATACACTTAGCTGTCTTCAACTGCTTGGTTGTTGTTGTCCAGCTCCACAGACTTACTGTAACACAATAGTCTGAGCTCCTGCAAGCCAAGGCAATTTATTTATTTATGTATTTAAAAAAATGCTTTCCTTTTGTACTAGAAGATTCCCATTCACTTCTAGTTAACGTGCTAGGAGCAAAGGCTGAATGAATGTGCAATAAGGACTGCAGGCATTGATTAGTACAAAGCAAAAAACAAAGACTAGTGGTCATTTACAAGAGGTTAAACATGCATGTTGCACTCAGAAAGACTACTTTCAATTTATATTTCTCTAATAAATTGCTTTTGCAAGTGGAGAAAATCACAAAATTAAGGTTGGGCTCTGTTGTTGCTGGTGCCATACTGCATGGCAAGCAAAGCTTTAGAAAAGGTTTATGAAGGGCTCTAGATTCCTGGCACAATGCAATGCATGTAAAGGTTGTGGCTGGCTTCCTTCTGATTCTGACAAGCCCTGAGTGTGCAGACCTTTCCTCCCCAGGTTCCAGGGGCTCTCTCCTCAGTGCTAAACAGACATGCACAGGGTGGGGTGGGCATTGCAGATGTCCCAGCATCGTTGTTCCAACTTTATTTGAAGTACCCTCTGCATTGCCATGGAGCTGTAAAAATGATTGCAGATGACTCAGAGACGTTTTCATGTTCTTTCTATAAGGTGAAATGCTGTTGACTTCCAGAAGACCCTTTACCTGCTCTGCTCTTTGGAAGAAAAAGAATAATGCTTTTTTTGTTCCCTGTGAAATTTTTCAGGGACGAAGGGAGCTGTTGAAGGCAACGTGGCACTCATGTAGCTTTTTGTCTCTGCTAATGTCAACTATGTATTCACTATAATCAGCCAGTGTGAAGGTCTCTCTGATGTGTATCAGAGAGACAGCTTACTCCACACCGCTCTGTCCCACTGGCTTCCAAATGACTTTCCTAGTAATCGTATTTGAAAGGACAATCATTTTTGCCTTGGATTAGTCTAAAAGCCTTTCCCTCATTAACCCATTTTTCCTCCCATGCCTGAGGCAGCCTAAGATGAAAAGGTACTGGATGTTTTCAATTATTTGTTTACTCAGTACTTTATATACCACCTTCCATGAAAGGATGGGGACGTCCCCAGCCCTGATACATTCAGCCCTTTGGTCCCCTTCCTCCCTTCATCTGGCAGTTATGAGCACTGTTGATTTTAAGGTAACCTGCTGTGTTGCAGCTCTGCCTGCATTGCATCAGATGTGCAAGTGATTTTAAATGAAAATGAGCAAATCACTGCAGAGCCTCCCCAAGTGTGTGTAGAGGGAGTTGTATAACTGATTTAAAGAAGAAAAATAAAAAAGAGAGAGAGAGAGAGAGATGGACTGCTGGCAAGAAGGGAAAAAATAAACCCAGGGCAAGGAGGAAGTGCTCAGAAGGCCGGAGAAAATAGTGCTTTAGTCATTGTGCATGAAGGGCTTTTAGGAAAAAAATCAGCAGAAAACCAGAACTTGGGAGCAGAGTGGCAGTGGTTTCATGCCATACACCAGGACTCATGCTAACAGAGAGCGTCACTATTAAGAAAGGAGGAGGGTAATGGGGGAACAATGAGGCCATACCTGGAGAAAAAATGGATAAACTGGAAAAAAAACAAAGGCAGTGAAGAGGAAGAGCCACAGAGAAATGGGGAAAAAGAAGTAAAATTAAATAGGAATAATGTGAAAAGGAAGAGAAAGGAAAAGAAATTAAAAGGAGAATTTTTAAAGTGATGGATTTTACTTCAGATTTAATTTCTTCAACATGTATTACAAAGTTGGATTCCACACTGAAGTTTAACACAGGACTGCTGCTTTGAACTGCCATCCTTGGGAAAGATAACCTAAAATATGTAGATGAGATTCTCTGTCTTGTCCACTAACAAGCATAAACATCAGTCTTGGATCAAAGCAAACCAGTAAATGACTCAAAGTTTGGACTGTTGGGCTTGGTTTGCTCCCAGCAAAGGGAACATGGCTGATACAGAAAATATTTCCTCCTGGAGTGACTCCATGGAAAGACTAAGTGCCAGGCACATACCAGGAACACGGGATAGTGCAAGGGTTGCAATGTGCATTCTCAGTGTAGTCCTGAACAGTAGTCTCTGGATAAGTGCAAGTCCTGAGTCATGCTGTGAGCACTGTTTGAATAATTGACCAAACAGCCTGAAAACGGATACCCTTTCCTTCAGCAGAAGGGATATTTTTCTTAATTTAAATATATATACAATATATATGAAAACAAATTAATATGCTATTGTAAATATAAGTGTAAAGATGTACAGATGTTTGAGTGAATTGTGAGGTTTCCTCTTGTGCACCATGTTAATTGGAAGTTATGTGGGTTTTTTGGAAAACCAAGTTCAGCAAAATGCAGCCACATGTTAACGCAGACCATCTTTGGACAAGACCATGGGCTATATTCATCCCTTATGACCAACCTTTAGCGGGTCATCATGGAATGGATCAACACTGTGGTGAGGTCTAATGAGACATGCAGAAAGGAAGGGCAATGTGGGGTGTACTGGTATTCCTATGGGAAGTCTACAACCTTTGTCAGTCCTGGTTTTGTACTGGGGCTGTGTAGTTCAGAGATGAAAGCAACATCTGTTGCTCATGAAAGACTTAGGTTGTGGCATTAGTCACAACAAACTAAGAAGTCTTGCACTGATTTTTGGCACAAATGCACTTTAAGGGAGTAGGGTATGTTTTATTGCTTTTCTAAATGTGAAACAAAGCTTTGTGGCTGTGTTCCCTTTAAAAGAAAATCACCTTGCCATTGAAAGAAAATGTAGTCACATTACCATAGCTGTATTGATAATGTTTCCCGATTTAAGTGTTCCTGTACATTAAACTCTTAAGCAAATTTACTGTTTATCCTGATATTGTTTTTATTTATTTATTTATTTTCAGATGAAGTGAAATCAATACAAAAATGTGATATTTTTAGATTATTTTCTGTTGACAGTATTCCCTGTAAACATTAACTCATTATTTATCTATCCCAAGGAATGGTATGCATTGGAAGACAATCGCCTTGCAGAGGAATGTGACCTTGGCTAGTCTATAACAGCTAAAAAATGCCATCCCTCTGACGTTATATTGTTTTGATGGAAGGGAAAATTAGCTAACTTATTTGGAATAGTTGCAAAGAAATCTTCAGCTTCTTAAAAAATGAGTTCAGCTAACTTTTCGACTCTCTCTTTGGGAATGCTATTAGTTTGTGGTTTCACAGTGTCTTTTACCTAAAAGTTTTTCTCAGACCATTAAGGAAACATTAATTATGGTTACAGCATTCTGAGGAGGGGGGAAGCAAATTTTACTAACTTAACTTTGGAAAGAGGCAGACTGATATTTAAGGGACTTAATGTAGCTGTGTGCAGTGAGTGCCAGAGCTGCAAGAAGTAAAATCTATAAATCTTTAACTTTATTCGACTTAGTAAACCACCTACATGTGCTCAAATAAAGTATGCTGAATGTTGAAAAGGCTACAGATGTGCCTCTCTTGTTCCACTAAGGCTGTACAGGCCTACTACATTCCCTTACCTCCAACATAAAACCCTTGCTGGCAGGTTTTCAGCATCTATTCCCTCAGCTGAGAATGCTGCAAATTCTCTGTGCCTCCAGACAGTAGGAGTTTCCAACTGATAATTTTCTGACACACAATGCTGGGCCATGGGTGTGCCTGTACCCAGCCCTATCTTTGTCTCTGGGTTGTTGGCCCCATGTTGCAGCCCTGCCTCCTCTGCTCCTCACTGGGCTCCCTGGGAGACTCCAGACCTGATTTGTCACGTTGCTGCATGCAGGGCTGTGGATGGAAGCTGTGACCAACACTAGGCTCTGGCCATGGGTTCAGGCACTATGGGACTGGTGGTGAGGGCATGTCCAGCTCTGGAGTCACCATCAGCACCTCACTCATCCCTCTTCCTGCAGCAGACCAGCAAAAGATGCTTATGTGGCTGTCCTGACATTCTGTCTATGGCCTTTCTGCAACAAAGGATAGCTTCTCCCAGAGCATGGTGTCCCAAAAGCTGTCTGTGCCAGTCTGTCATATGTCTGTTTTGGGACACCTGTTTGAGCACTGGGGAACATCCACTGGGATGTGAGTACACTTAGCCATTAAAACAGCCTTTACAGGAACATGGTGCATCCCCAAAGTTACATGTGGGCCTGAAGAAAATGTTACTGTCAATGGCTACATACACATTTTACTTGGGGTAGGTGGGACATGAGGCAAAGCATGATGCATAACCAACTCTCGTATATTGTTTTTAGAATAGCTGTTCTGGGCCATTTGGGTTGCCATAAATAATCCATGTCAGTTATACTATAAGAAGTTCTCAGAATGCAGCCATTAACATCACTCACTTTGAAATCAGCAGAGGCACCTCTTTTAAGACATTGTTGGTACGTGGGCTTTGGGTACAGAGCCAAAGCAAGGAGACTGAGTATTGGCAGCACAGCTGAGATTTTCTTCCTAAAAGAACAGAAGCTTCTGGGCATCCAGTTTTGGAAAGCACACTAGAATTATTAGGGTTGAAAGGTAAATTTAGGGCAACATTTTAGTTGGAATAGAATGGCATTTTTGAAAAAAAAAAAGCCCAATTATTACCACTTGGCTTATTTAGGTTGATATCAGAGGGCTCACTCACAGCCCCTGAACTGGTAAAACCAAACTGATGGATGAACCCCCAGTTCTTGGGGACTCACTGGAAGTCTGAAATATGTATGAGGTAGACACCAGGTTTCAGCACAAAGTGCTCCCCCCTTCTATATCTATTCCCAGAGCTCTGCAGCCTGTGCTGCTGATGATACAGGCTTGGGAACCTAACTGCCAGCTCCTAATTTGGATCCACAAGCCATGGTATGCCTGCCTGTGTGGTGTCAGCTCAGCCATCACAACCTTGCCCCCACTGCTACAGAGCACTCAACACTCCTTCTTTACAGAAATGCATGTCTTAGGAGAATTGCACGTCTTTTTCTGTAGTCTTTGGAAAGTTAACAGATATAAGTGGAAGGTGTCTCTGCCCATGGCAGGGTGGGTTGGGATGAGGTGATGTTTAGGGTCCCTTCCAACCCAAAGCATTCTAGGAATCTGTTATAACCATTGGCCTGTCACATCTGGCATTTAAACATAGAAAAAGATACCTCCCCCTTCTGCTACTTTTTCTAGTACTTGCAGATGAAGTAACCACACCTTTTCCTCACTAGAACTCACTTCCTCACTGTGTCACTCCTGTGGTTTCCTTATATTTGTATATTTCTGCCTGAAATCATGCTATCTTGGGTGAGGAGACTTATTTGGTACTAGCTTATAAAAAGCCTGAACCATCCTTTCCACAGCTCTCTTAAAGTTAAATCATTTTCTTGCAATGTTCTTCATTGTGTATTCCACACATAAGGCTATTTTTTTTTCTCATCATAAAGAGTCATTTAGGTCTTCAAATTCACATGGTTGAGTTTTAGTCTCTAAATCAGTTACATATGCATCAAATTCAAATTTGATTTAAATTATTCTTGACTGCATGTTGGAAAACAAAACAAGACACTGAGAAGAAGAATCTCTCTCTCTCACTCTTCCCCATCTCTGTCTCGTCCTGTCTGCTTCTCCCCAGAACAGGGCTTATTAACTTTTTCCATCAGATTTTCATATCAGAATTTATTTATATCAATTTTTTATCTTCTATTGGTTTCTCTGTCAAGTATTATGACATTGCAATATTGCTGAGCTTGATTCTAGTCTGTGAGTCTTCAGAAAGTAAATTTAAACTGCAAGCATTTCAAATTATTCTCTAAATGGATACTATTTTTTGCAAGCTCCTCTTGCAAATCAGAAGATTTACAGACTATAAGAGCTGTATGCTTCTGTCATACATATTGATTAATGAGTGCCAAGTAGAAGGGTAACTACTGAAGCTACAATTTTTTTGCAAGGCTGGAAAAATATTGTCACAACAAACCCAAAATTCATCTGGAAATTGTCAGAGTGAAAATATCCATCAGATTTCATTCTTATGTCTACCTCTCCCCAAAAATGTAGTTCACTTAATTTCCTATTTTTCAATATTTTCCTAACCTTTATTTTAAAATCAAGATTAAAATGCAAAAACAAAACAAAACAAAAAGTTGAAAGATCATAATTAAAAATGTGAAAACATAATATTCATCCAACAATTTCTCATGTTCCCATATCAGGATTGCTGAAAGAAAAGACACTACATTTATAATTGTATGCATATTGAGACATCTAGTTTAATCAGTTGAAGGGCTTTAAAGCTGTAAAATAGCACCAGATTCTGCTTTGACTTAGAGCTCAAGTCATTGTTGGTGAAAATGAACACAAAATTCTATGATCTGTGTGGATGAGAAAGCATGCCCAGCAGGCCACATCTGGGTGTTGATGGCACAGTTAAGCTTACACTAGGGTTACAACATCTGATGAGCATACCTTTAACCTCATACCAGCCCATAGACAGACGCAGCCATAGTATGAAACCCACACTGCAATTTGCATCAATTAGCCATGATGCTGACAAGATTTGTCAAGAAGCCACAGGCTGAACTGACTTGGAGAGTGAGTTCTTACTGCTCATCAAGGTGGCCCCAAGAGGGCTGGCAAAGCAGAAAGTTCTTCAGAGGAGAAGCCTCTATGTCTGCTCCTTTCTGCATTAAACAAGGATGCATGCCTCCTAGGCAAGAGGCTGTAATTTGTGTATGTGCATCCTCTAAATATTTTAGTGAATATGATTTCTGCTGTACATCCCACCTTATGAGGATATTGCAGATAATTTGCAGAAATGAGATTTCAGGGTAAGAGTCATGAACATGTACTACTGAAACCCGATCATCAGACTGCTGCTTATCCAATCAGGACATATAACAGGATCGTGTGATCTGAACAGCTTGCTTTTCAGTACTCCCAGGGAGCCAGTTACAGAAATAGCTATGACTTAACAGCTATTTGCCACAAACCTCTTAGTCAGTAATTTAAATACCAATCTAATTAGTGAAAATCAATACCTGTACAGAAAGGCAACAATCACAAAATTAAGATTTTCCTACGAAATATTTGGCCAACACAAATCCCTATTACTGAACCACTGTAGTTATCTTTTCCCTTCAGGCTAGTTGCTTGCTAATTGCAAGCTGACCTGACCTTGAGGTATAGAAACTAATGGCAACATCAACACAATAGCTAACAGAGGCACGCAGGGTGGAGCATCACAAGCCAACAGAGCTAGTGTTATTACTCAGCAATCACATCTTCAGCCTGTTGTCCTAACTGCAAGTAAGCTCTGGCACCTCTGTGCCAAAAGCAGCTCCTGCTGTTTATTGATCGAGCTTCTATTTTGGCCACAGATGAGAAAGCATTGGAAATTACCTGGCTGAGGTAGTGTTTCATTAGCTGGTGGAAGTTAAATGCAAATCTCTCAGTTCAACCACCAACCTGCCAAACTCCTCATGCAGCTTCAGGTGTTCTTTTCCCTCAAATGTGACCTTTATTTATGTCAAAGTAACAAGCAGGGCTGCCTACTACCATGACTCAGAGACAAAAACCCGGATCTCACTCAGATGTGCCCAGAAAGTGTTACCTAAGCCTTATTAGAGGAAGCCTTAGCTCTTATTATCTGTGACCACAGACTGATCCAGTGGCATCAGATGCTGCCTAAAGAAATGGTTATTAGTGAATGCTGTGCCTGTCTGCCCTTTGACCTGTATGTCTGCAGGTCACTGCTGGCCAAGCTGCTGTGTAGGTGATTATAGAATTACAGAATGGCTTGGGTTGGAAGGGGCCTTAAAGACCACGCAGTTCTAACCCCCTGCCATGGGCAGGGACACCTCCCACCAGCCCAGGTTACCTGAAGCCCCATCCAGCCTGGCCTTGAACACCTCCAGGGATGGGACATCCACAGCTTCTCTGAGCAGCCTGTGCTACTGCCTCACTAACCCAAAGATGAGAGACCTTTTCCTGCAGAGAGCCGAAACATGAAGTCAGGCTTTGTGAGTGAGCCCTGCTGGGAGAGGAAGCTCTGTGCTACATGTCCTGCCCATTGACCCAGCACCACCCTGCCCAGACCCTGCAGGGGACTCTCCCTTTTGACGCCCACCCGCAGCAAGGGACATCACGGTGGGGTGCTTGGGGAGGGAAGAGCCCAGTGGAGCTGTGTGTGTGCCGCGGAGATGCAGGGAGGGACCAGGAGCCAGGACAGCCCCACGGGTTCCCGCCCTCCTCCTGGGGGATGTCCTGCTCTACGTGCAGATCTGCAGGAGAGGGGAGCCAAAGGCTTTGCTTGCTTTTGAAAGGGGGTGGGTGTTTGGCACGCTCCAGGGAACAACTGGCTTTGGAGATGTCCTTTTCTGGCTTTTCCTGCACGAGGGAGAGAGTTAGGCCATTTCCTTGTTTATAGAAAGCTCTTGTTTCAGCCTTCTTCTGCACAAACAAAGAATTATGACAAAATATAAGGTGTCATGGAAACTTGCTTTTGAAAGATGAATTCCTGAAGCTTTAATAAGAGTTGATTAATAACATTTCCAGTTATTGGGGCTAAACCCTTCTCTCAGTTGCCTCACATGAATCCGGTGTAGCTATCCCGTGTAAGTGGAGTTATCTCAGATATCTCTAGAGCAACAGGAAAAGACATCTGATTACATTCAGATCTGCAGCATTTCCCTAATATCTTTCAGTTGCACTTAAATTACTTTTCTAGCAGTTAACAGGATGGATGTTGCTCAGGGAGTGATCAGTCTGTAAATATTTTCTTTGTTAAACAGAAATACCAGCCCCAGTCCTGTCCCCTGGGAATGTGGCACTGACAGGTGTTAGGGTTCAAAGATCAGAAAACAATAGTGTTCACTTTGGAATGGACATGGGTTCCTGACCTGCACTGTGGAGAGTGGAAAATTTACTCATCAAAGCCCTGGGAAATTAAACACCCCCTGGTCTTTGGACTTTTTCATACTGTATTAGTTTTTCTTTATGAGGCTTACTTATTGCTTGTTTTGAAGCAGGTCAGAAGATTTTGTTATGGGTATTGCACCATGTAATTTTTTTTTTTTTTTTCCTGTGAGATTACTGTGGAACAGAAATGTTCAGATCCTCAACAGTTAACATCCCAAAGAGCTGTATTGACAAGCTCAGAAGGCTGTGTGTGTGCACATGTGTGTGGCGAGCTGTCATTCTGTATTAAGATAATACGTGCTTTTTTTCTCCTTAATCCTGTTCTTGTTGCATATTTATGGCCATCTGCCTGTACTTATGCAGTGGAGCCCTGTTCTGTGATATCAATATTATGATAACTCTGATAGATGACCATTCCATACATCATTAGAAGAGGGCAATCCCCTCAAAGTGAGAACTGCATTGCCTGGCCATCTCTGTTGCAGGCATTATATTTGCCCTCCAGCTCTTCCAGTTCTGCCAAAGGAGCAGAATTATGTGTGATTTGTACATTCCTGTGTGACAACTTCAGGCACCTCACGTGCCTGTACATTAAGTACAACCTATATTTATCCCCAGATAAAGTCTGTTTTTCAAGTCTATAATTCAGTCACCAGTATTTCTTTATCTGCATCTGGAGTTTCGTCTTTTCCCTTGCAAGTGGCTCATCATACTCCTCTGTTCCAGGGATAGAGAAGCCTGAGAGTTGAGTGTGTGTATTTGTGTGTGGGGGTGAGCAGGCAATGTTCCCACCGGCTCTAAAAAGAGTACTCACATTCTGTACATAGTCCAAACTTGCCTCCTTCCTGGCCTTTATTTGCAATTCAAACAACAACAATAATAAAACAAACTGCAGCCAAAGTTTTCTCTCCAAACTTGGCTGGGGTTCTTCTGCATGGATCTCCTCTGTCCGAGCAGCTTGTTTGTTCTCTTTCAAAGAAACGAACTCTTCTCACATCTTAGCTGGAGCTAACAAGATCCACCTGCCAGCAAGATGCAGCCCTGTATTTTTATGCAGGATCCAAGTAGCTGGATGCAGTAGGACTAAACAAAGTTGCTCACTTTGTACACGGAGTGGGGAAAGGCTATCCAGTTACAGGGTTGTGTCCAGATCATGTGTCCACATCTTAAGGGGAAAGGAAAAAATCGGGATCAGCAGGAAGAATGGCTGAGGTTACCTTAGTTATGAAGTTATGAAGGGCAAATCAAATGATTTAGCTTATCAAAGAGAACTTAAGCAGGTGACTGATCAGTTTGCATGTTATCATACAGAGAGGGTATCAGCTACTATGGAGAAATTTAATCAGGCAGAGACTTAGGAAGACTTAATGTCTAGGTGTTGAGGCTAGATGGATTTACACTGGGAAAAAAGTGCACATTTTTTAATGGTGAGATTAATGTGCTTTCAGGCTAATTCTCTAAGATGTGTGGTTAATGCCCTATCATATGAAATCTTTTATCCACTTGAGAAGCTGTGCATCTTCATGAGGAAATTCCTGAGAAAAAGATGTATAGAAAGTAGAAATGAAAACTCTACTGCTCAGAAGTTCCTTGCCTTTGAAATGACAGCTGGTCCTCCCTATCTTGCTGCCAGGATAGGTCTTATGGAATATCAAACAGGCAATATGACATTGTTCCTTTATTCCAGCCCAGGGCTGGTATTTTGTTGCTGATCCCACTCATTAGCCATATCATACTTCTGACTCTGGGACAAAGGCGCTGAGGTCAATATGTTAATATGCTTCAAGGAGAGGTGCCCCAGTGCTGCCCCCACTTTAAGCATGGTTCAGAAGTGAGCATTCCCAGAAAACACCAAAGAAAGATCAAAGGTCTTCCTTATCAGCTGGAGTGCTCGGTGGCTTGTGTTAGCTTTTTACAACATTGTCCCAACACAGATGAGGGATGAAGTGACAGGTCCTGTCATTGTGCCCAGGAATTTTCACTCCATGATCAGAGTTTTGACACACAATGTGGACAAAGCAGTAGGGAATGAGTGTGCTGTGTGCACTCACCCTCTTTCTGTGGGATTCATTTATTTTCCCCTTGAAATAAATAAATAAATACATACATACATACATACATACATACATAAAAATATCACTTTACATCAGGTATCATTGCCATAGCAGATGTCCTGGACATTATTTTGTGGTCAAGCAGGATTTCTGCAAGAAGTGATTCCTTGCTGACTGGGGGGACTCTGCAGAACAGGGAATTCTCTTCCCGTAAAAAAGGCTGTTTATTTCACATTAAGTTTTAATTTAGCAGAACAATTGCTTGCTTTCTTCAGAGCAGGAGAACATGTTCCATGAACAAAGACTGTCTATAACCATTAACTTTGGCCCCACTAAGCAAGAGGTCAGGTTTATTTTCCATATGCTGTGCCTGCCAGACCCTTTTTTCTCTTGTTCCATTCTACTGCTTTTCATCAGGTCACTCTTATTATAATTCATCCATGAAAAAAGAAGGAAGAAAAAAAAAATAATTCCTTTAAAGTAAAGTTAATTCAAACATAAACATGCAAGAAGTAAATCAAAAAATAACGACCGAATTTAGGAATGAGCTTCTTTCTTTAACCAAGCAGCACATGTCCCACAGCTATAACAGGACAAGACCAAATACTTTTCTGAGACCCCTGCAATTAACAACAACAAAATGTGACAGTTTTAAAGGACAGAGAAATTCTGATTAGAATCAGCTACAACTTGTTTTCAAAAGAGTGTAATCACAGACAAGGGAGGGACGGGGGGAGTAATTCAAGATTTATACATGTGACCAAATTTTGCTCTGAGCAGCCGAGATTTTGGCATTACATCAAAAGACTAGTCCATTAATCACATTTGAAATAGTCTTTGCTTTTAGGTTTTCCTTTTCTGATGAGCAAGGGAGAAGACCCAAGAATATTTTGTCAATGACAAAGATATAAAGTCCCACATGCAGTTTCACTTAGTGAAAGAAATCCCACAGACAGACTGATAAATTTATTTGTGTCCAGAGAGATCTGCTTGTAAGATTCCTGAGAAAACCTGTGGAAGGAGATATTATGTTACCCTGCTGTGTCTTCCAAACTCAGTGAAGAAGAAGCTGGGCCAGTTTTGGTGTCCACGGCACATGAGTAGCAGTCCTAATTCAGAGGAAGGACACCAGAGCTCGCCTTAACTCCAAAACTCCCTGCAATTAAGAGAACATGACATCTCAGAAATGCTCATGGAAGTGGGTCTAGGGAGTTGGCTGCTTAACTGGGCAGGCTCCAAGATCTGATGCTCTTGAGTTGTCATCTGCTCTGTAGCATTCCCCGGGGTGACAAACATCCATCAGTAGGCATGAAAATGTGTTCAACTGAGGTGCTGACTGAAGTCTTTTAATCTGGCTGAGGGACAGCCATGGCAAGTGGCACTACTCTCAGCAGAGGGAAGGATCTGGACCTGGAGAGAGGAAGATGAGTGAAAGGCAAAGAAAGTCCAGCTGAGCTCACCTGGATGAAGAAACACTGCACTTCCATGCTGGAGAATAATTCAGCTCATCTAAACCACGAGAAAAGCCACAGAGAGAAAGCTGGCATGATGAAAGGCGAGGTGCCCATCACTAAACCCAGGTATAGCTGTGACATTGAGAATGTTTTTTTTTTTTTTTTTTTGTTTTGTTTTCAACAAATAAACCATAGAACCCCAACTCACATCTTCCCCTGTGGAAACATATTGCCCTCAGCCATGAGCCTGTTTTTCCCAAGTTCAGTTTATTTTATTTTTTATTTTTTTTGTGTGTGTGTCTGTTTCTGCAGTTCATTTGCAGTTTCTCTGAAGAGGATGTTAACACACACATGCACACAAAGTGGAAAAAATAAATGTTTTGCTTTCTGGAAACCCCATGGCTAAGAACAGCTAAAATGTCAGCTGCCAGTTTATTTAGACATGACAAGGCGTGTGGCTAGACATGGGACACAGCTGAGACCAATTCTGTTCTTTCTCGTTATTATGTAAAGGTCTTCTGGAAAAAATAAATAAATTAATAAATAAAAATTGGCAGGCATTGGACTGCGGAGGCCTACCATATCTAGAGCCAGTCTTCTCTTGTTATTTTCTTTCCATCATTAGGATTACTTTTCCTTCCCTCTGAGAACCAATGTTACTGAAAAGGATTGGAGGGAAGGCGGAAGTCTGTCTGGTCCCTGGTCAGCCCATGTCCCCAAACCCACCTGAAGCAGAAACTCCCTGTGTTCCCTTGAACAGAGAGAAGGTAACTTGATCTCAGCTTTCTCTGCTCCTTGCCTTGACTTTATAGCCCTGGCTGGCTGGAGGGGCAAAGCAGGGGATGCTGCTGGGAGACCACCTCTCTGCACCCCACAAGCCATAGCTCTAGGTCAAGCCCCAGTGTGAAGCACATTCCACCCTTGCCCTCTGAAATTATCTTACCTTCTTCCTATGAGTTCAATTAAAACAAAGACCTGGGGTTAGACAGCAGGGTATGAAAGGAGTGCCTCTCCGCATGGCCTGTTTATGAGGTAACGAAGGTCATCCCATGATAGTAAGCTGAACATGGTGATGTATATAACCTAGGAAAAAGATGCTGAAATCCCTTAAAATGATGTAGATGAGGAATCCCATCTGTTAACATTTATCAGGATGCTACTTCTCTCTTCCTATATCTTGTATAACTAAGGCAGAACTAAGTCTGTTGTCTCACTGCTGCTGCCTTTCATGAGGAAAATCCTCATTCATCACAATGCCAAAGCACTGGAGGCTCTTTATCTGATGTGTGCCCCAGGACCTGTAAAAGGCAGAGGCAGTTTCCTGCTGAATTCTGCAGAACATGGCAAAGGGTCCCTATGCCTGGCCTCCAATAAATTGAAGGAGGAGATGGGGCCAGGGGGCCGTGGCAAGAAGGTTCCTCAGAAGGCTGAGATGCTGGAGACTGAGAGGCTACAGGAACTGTAGGAGGTCACCAGCTATCAGAAACTGCACAGCTCAGTGGCAGACCCTTGAACTTCATGGGGAAAACTTTTCTGTTCGAGATGTAAGACTGAAAAGAAATTTCAGGTTTCCAAGCAATCTCTCTCTCTGACTTTTTATTTATATATTTATTTATTTTTATGCCTACCAAACCACCAGTAACACATGAAGCAAGTAAAACATGCTGTATCATTTTGAGCAACAGATCAAGATGCTAAAGAGCTGATGGCTCTTGGAGTAGCTGAGCATGGTTGTTTCCCCCATCCGGACCTGGGGCTCACTGCTGGTAGGGCATGGCTGAGGTAGTGCAGGAGGGAGCTAGTGTGTGACCTTTAATTCCACGGTTAGAAGAAACTGCCTGCAAAGAATGCAGGAGAAATTAGAGGAATTAACTTTGTTCTGTTAATACTAGACCTGTCAATCTAGTTCCTTCGGGAAAGTGCCCTGCAATTCCCATAAACAACCGACAGCTTTAGAGGCCTTTAGCTAGAAGTCTGGTCACTTTCCATATCACTTTTTCTGACCTTGAGCCTTAATTAGAAGGTCTGTGATTCATGACTAAACGGCATAATTGCATAAAGCAAAGGAGAAAGGCATCCAGACATAACTGGATTTACTCTACATGTGAACGTTCGTGCATGTACTGATAAGCACCAGGATAATCAGGTGGTACATTCCAGATCTCTGTACATATTAGTGCAAAGCAAATGGCCCCAGGTGTTTTCTGAAATGAACAAAATCCTGTTTTCAGTCTGGAACTGTTAATTGTTAACTACTCAGATAGGCTTACATTCCTCTTACTTCACAAATTAAACCCACTTGTCATCTGTTGTTGATTTCATAGCTTTCACATTCAGGGAAGGAAAACAGACTGGGGGACAGAAAAAAGAAAATCCATGTTAGGATGTGATCCACTGTGTGTGCCATGTAATAAAAGACCCATAAGAGATTATCTCTCCGGCATTGTCCAGCCTCCTTGTCCTTCGCTTTGGCTGGAAAACAGCAGAGAAAAAAGGGGGTACAGTTTGCAGAGGCAGGTGAGCTCTGATGTGAAAGGCTTTCTCCCATGTTACTCTGATGTATCTCTGCTCCCTCAGCAGCACGACTGAGGTTAGCACTGAAATGCAGTCACTGAGCAACATGGCATAAACCTCATTTCAGGCTTTCACATTGTCTTGGATTGTTCCCAGCACTGCCTTCCAAGACACCCTTTTGTATCCTCTCTACCTCCTGGTTTTTGGAGGTGCAGGTATTATACTTGTCCTGGGCTTCTCCCTCTGAGAGAGGAGACCCAGCATGTTTTCTCTGGGCACAGGCCATAGGCACACAATGCCTGCAGGGGTGGTGGAGCAGCTGATGGAGCAGGGTGCATGGGACAGCCCTGCCTGCACCCCCAGAGGGAGAGGGAAAAGGAGGCCATCATGGTACTGGGATGCTAGAGGGCACCTATCCTGCTCAGACCAGAAAGGGGACAATGTTTTTTTTCCCTAGTAGTTCCCCATTTACAGAGCAGCCTTCACTTCTGGGTGTGCTCTCTCAGGACCCTGGGCACATTCAGCAGATATCTGTCTTCTTCAAGCAGAAAGTTTTGAGTACAACACAAATGCTGTGCTTGTGCCAAGTGCTGCAACCTCTGAGAGTCAGGATACAGCCTGTAATTTTCTTTCAGATTTTTTAAAATTATTTGGGACAAATATAATGAGAAAGTTTCTGAATTTAGATGTAATCCAACATCTGGCCACCTGTCAAGTACAGAGATCCTCCAACACCAATTGATGCAGAAAGTAATGCCCATCACCCTCCTAATTTCATTAAATCCAAGGACTGGGTCTTTAGTCCTTTACAGCAAGGAAGCAGAGTTCCCACCTCCTGAGAGTTCAGGGAGACCTGCAGCATGGCTTCTCCCCTTCCCCCCTATGGTATTGCTGCTTCCAGAAATGCAGGCTTCAGTCCTTAAAATGAGGTTCTACTCCTGTAGGTGTGGTCACAGAAGAGATGCTACCAGGGATAATAAGATTTTATTAAATGTAGCATTTATTAAACCTAGCTGCAGTAGGAATATCCCTCCTTGATGAAGCAGATCAGTTGTTACCTGGATGCTTAATCTAACTTAGTATTAGCAATGCCAAATGCAGCATTTCTTGTAATATATATGGGGTCAAGATTTTGGAGACCTTCCTCTTTCCAACTTGTGGGAAATTGCCCTGGTACTTTGAATTTTAGAGAGTTCCTTCAACTAAGATACACCCTTGATTTTTAACCCTAGAAAACTTTTTTCCTTTACTGTCTTCCTGTGAAGTTGGATTTCTCTTTAAGATGCTGGGACTCTCTTCACGGTTATCTGTTTTGTATTCACTCATCAGTGGATAGAGCAAAATAATTAATGGTTTGATAAAAAATTGAGAAGAGAGAGAACTGACATCCTTTTGGAGATTTTGTGTAGGTCCAATAATTTTTATTCTGCATTATTTGATGTAATCACAGGACTTTCAGTAACACAATTGGTAAGTAAAACATAGCTATAGCAGGGTTTTAATATTTTGAATTTTTTTTTACCATTTAAAAGAATTAATCATATGGAGAGGGTGTTGCTTTCTTTGCAGGGGCAGACTCAGTGTACCTATACAGCCAAAAACACAAATGATGGTATTCCATTTTGGTTTTGAGATAGTTTGGGGAACCAAATCTCTTTTTATTGTGAACAATTTCACATACAGGTTGCCTTGGATAAATTAGTTTGGACCAATTTTTTATTTTTATTTTTTTATTTTTTACCAAAATCATGTCCCTCTGTGAATGCTTACCATTCACAGGTATTTAGATTTGGACTTGGTGGCACATATCAGACCATCTGTATATTGTGTAAGGAATGAGATCAGTGGGTTAATATTCAGGCACCCTCAGTGCCACCATTTCCTCCTCTGCTTTTGAGCTCCTCTGCTCTCAGCTCCTGCTGAAGGGTAAAACAGACTTTGAAAGGCTCAGAGTACTGGTCCATTACCATCTGGCAGCTGTCCCTACTGCTGTCTTCACTGTGCACTGCAGGAGCAAGCTGCTAGCACAGAGTGATCAAGAGAAGAGCATCACGGAGGAAGGTTATTAACCTCCACCATGTCTTCCAGGGCACTCCACCCTCAGAAAGGTTAATTTACTGATCCCACTGATAGTACTTGTCTGATTTCACTGTTTTGCACTTGCTCTGCCCACAAATGGAAAACACATATTTTCCTAAATCAGCAGGAACCTAATTAAAATATGTGTGTCTTTGAAGACATTTCTGTGACGCTCAAGAGTCCCAGTTATCTAACATGCAAATCTAAAGGAGCTGAAATGCTGCCAGTGGGTTAAATCCTTAACATTATGAATCTGATGAATTTTGCTAACTTCCAGACAGTACCCCAAACTCAGGCTTGCCATGACTCTAGCACAGTGACTTTTGGCAGACAGGAGAGTTTCCCCATGTAGCTTTCTCTCTCAGAAGAAAACGATGAAGAGGCAATGTCACAGTATCCTATCTGCTCTGGAACAGTACCTCTTTTCTTCAGCAGTCAAATCAATCTGGCACTTTGGGCTGGGAGATGAAGGCCTCAACAGGTTATTCTGGTAGTATTATAATTTTTATTAAAAACAAACAAGCAAGCAAAGAATGGACATTTACTAGATGTTCCCTGTCTTTGCATGTGTTTGTATTTTCATACCACAGCCAAAGGTCTTTAAAATTATTTTTATTGGAATCTGCTTTGTTTTTAGGCATTGGAACAGGTTTCTCAGAAAGGTGGTGGAGTCCCTGGGGGTGTGTAAGGAAAGGTTGGACGTAGTGCTTAGGGACATGGTTTAGTGGGTGACATTGGTGGTAGGGGGGTGGTTGGACCAGATGATCTTGGAGGTCTTTTCCAACCTTAATGATTCTATCATTCTATGACTCTTTGAAGAGGTGTTGATATTTTTTATGGTGACTTTTGTGAAGGCAGCAGGGGTACTGATGAACTCCTTGAGGTACCACTGACTGTTGTCGTGCAGTATGCACTAGGATCACAAAATGACTTTGACTTCTTGTGTCAAGCAACCTGCTTCATTTACTGCAATACGAATAAATTAGGCAGGGAGGTGCAGTGAGTTGTCTTGAGGTAGATGAACCCAAATGTTGTGTTTGGATTCAACCACTGGATTCATTTTGGCCACAAAATTGATGCAGGCAGATTGCTTATTCTGACCCTTGCATAAGTGGCCTCTAGCTGTGCTTCCCTCACCTCTGGCACTGATCTGAGGCAGAGCCTGGATGCAGGGCTGCCAGAGATCCTCTCCTATAGTGATTGCAGCACATGCTGCCGTTATCACTGCAAGCTGGCCTTAGAGGAAGCTGAAGCCAGAAGAGGCAGTGACACCTCCACACCTCCTCCAGCTCCACTTTCCTGCCCTCTACTCTGTGCCCAGAAAGCAGAAGCCCAGAAGGCACTCTGTGCCTTGGTCAGGCAGAGTTACACCTCTGGCAGGCTGTGACCAGATTCTGATGACAGATTCACTGTCACCCACCAGGGATGTTGCTTCCCCTCTAGAGTTTTCTAGGGAACAACCAGGTACTGATAGACTCAGCAATGTTTAAGTAAGAAAGCCGTACAGCAGACATTGGGAGCTGGGACGTAAATTCAGCCTTTTCTTTCAATCTTAATCCCCTCCGTGCATCCAAGTCTCTTTTGTAGTGTCAACCTAAAGGCTGCAGTGACAGCTAGTAATTATCAGGAAAGCGATCCTGTAACAGAAATGTAACAGAAATGTCATCATTGATTAAAGACTAAAGCAAATGGGATCAAATTAAGACCGTAAAAGAAACCTCATTTCTGGCATTTCCTAAAACCTCTGTGTTGTATTTTATACATTTATAATTATTTAAGCAGTTGCTTGTATTTCATAAATGTCTCCTTAAGAACAGGATGAGAAGATAAGCTGAGAAGAGTCCAAATGAAACACTTACTGCTTCAGCCCTTTCTACACACATTGTCAGGGAATGCAAAATGCAGATGCAAAGGAGCATGAATCTAAACGCAGAAAAGAAAGTCCATTCTCCCTGAGGCCTGTAGATGAAAGATGATCTTCCAAGTCAGGGGAAAACTGCAATTATAGGGATTCTCCAGTACGAGATTGTTATTTTGTTTATGGTCACTGTTGATTTTATTCCTAACAATGTCTGGACTGGGTTATGAAAGGTTGCACTTGCTCACATGTGCAGCATACAAGTATGTATGTAACACATAAAAAAAGGACCAGAAGAGAAAGAAATCTCTCCTCTGACTGCAGGGGAGCAAGTCACAGTCTGGAGAGGGTGGGGAAGCTGGGACCACTGCCCTAGCCACTCCTTTGCTCTGCAACCCATGGAGCTGATCCAGCAGGGAAGCAGTGGGCTGTCACTTGTGTGCATCTAGCCCTGGCTCACTTTTGCCATCACTCACCTCCTGCAAAATAAGTGCTGGTAGAAAATCCTATCCTAGCAAGGATGCACCTGTACTGAGCTTCATCATCGTTAGTGTACTCAGTGCAAGCAGAATTTTGTTTGCTGTAACTGGATTGTTGTATCTGGCCCATTTTCTCTATGATGACTACCTGCCTCCACCACTAAAGGACAAAAGGATTTTATAGAGGGGGGAGAGAAATGGGGGAAGGGTAGTAGTATCCTGAAGGCAATAACCAGCAGAGCCCTGCTGTGTAAATAGTCCCAGGTTTCAACATGCATTACTTCTGTCCCATTTCAGAACAATTTGCCTTCAGCCCAGTGACTTTCAGCCGTTAACTTGGGCTCCTCTGGTCCCTTATTAGTATCTGAAAATGAGAAGAGCCCAAATGCACTTACTGATTTGAGACCTGCAAACCCTGGGCATCCAGAGAGGAGCTATTGCTAAGTGATTACTAGTGGCATAAGCACATGGAGGTGGTTTGGTTTCCGTTTTCCTTTGACCACCTCCAAAGACCAGCCATTACTTTCAGCAGCACACTCGATGCTGTGCTCCTTTGTGCTGGTTCGCGAGCACAACGCTAGCAGCTTCGTGGTGAAAAGCTATTCTGAGAGTTTCTTAAACAAAGCCTTAATGATATATGGCTGCCAAAGTTAGCTGTTTCGCAGCTGTAATAGCAGGCTGTAGGCTGCGTGGCAGCCAAGCTGTCTTTGTTACTGTATTAAGGGAGGTGTGAGAGCCTGGAATGCTACAGGCAGTGAGAGCCGTCGTGGGTGGCAGCTGCCTCCAGAGTCCTTGAAAGGATACGCTGGGATAACTCGATAAGGTGTTTGCATGTGTTAGAGGGCATGACATCCACACAAGGCTGGGTGATTATAGCACAATTTTCTTTGGACGTGAGGCACTCCCAACTGCATAGAAATCGGGTGGAAATTATGAAGCACGTTGTGTTTTTTTCCACTAGGTTCTAATTGTTTCACGAGAAGTAGCCTCCCTGCTAATGTCTGGTTCAGTTAATGTGTTTGTGCAGAGCTTGTCATTTTCTTTTAGACTGCCATCGACTTCCCTGGTCAGGATGCACCACGTTTTGTTGGAAATCCTGGCTGTTGTGACACTGGGACACAGGGTGACATTCCCAGTCTGGGGGCTGGGCTCTGTAAAGCTGGTGTAAATCAGCAGGAATTTCTCTGGTGTTATTTCAATATAAATATGGGTTAAGTCAGATGAGTCTTAGACGTGCCGTATCTACATTAACTTAAACTCTCCAGATAATATGGTGATTTGATCACTAAAAATGGTGTTCTCCCCTTTCTCCCCAACTTAAAACTCATTCATATGTTTCTAGAAAACAATTTGCATTTCTGTCTACTATGTAAGAACATTTTTATGTAAAAGAAAGACACGAAACAGGGTCTCCTCATAATCAAATGCTGTCCCCCTCTGCTTCCATAAGCAGAAAGCCCACATCAGCCCATCCTCGCACTTGGGTGCCACTCAACAGCTCTTGCTAGGTTGCTGTATTTCTATTTCATCACTACCAACCAAGGCAGCTCTTTTTAAAATAAGTGCATGGGATCCTATATCTAAAGGTTTATGTTAGTGTGCATGCAGATGATTCTCCATGCAGTTGCATCAGTCTTTGGAGCTATGTTAGCACAAGAGAGTGAGACACAGGACCCATATATAGTGTGAACACTGGCATTCCCTGGAGAGGGGTAAACAGCATGCCCAGCTTCTTTAAATTGCCTCTGGTCAATCAGAGGTACTGAGGCTGCATTTTCCAAATGACTGAGAAAGCTGATTTTAACATGGGTCTGTCTTTCAGAAATGAGGATTACACTGTATGATTGACTGGCATGCTGAAGTGAGATGTGTATTCCATGGTGATGGAGTATTTTAAGACTGCATCCTGCCCTTGATGAACAACACACAGCATGAGCAGAGTTAGGTACCATTTCCTCTTGTGAAGCCTCTTAGACCAAGAACGCAGGTTCTTGGGGCTTCTCCCCCTTATGATTAATTTCTCTGAATTCCACTGATGTTGTTGACTTACGAGAGCTTATCAAGAAGAAAATAAGCTCTCAGTGACTCTCATGTTATGAAGGCTTAAATGATTTAACTTTATAATTAAAACAAGGATACAAGCCAAGTATTTCTGGTTCTGAGATGAACACAGATACTTAAACTGTTATTGATATCAGTGAACCATTTCCGTGGTAAGAACCTGAGATGAGTGATTTGGATGGCATACACTTAGCTTATAGCAAAATCTGTAGTGCTTAAACTTGACAAGACAAAAGCACGTACTATCTTGCACGTAGCTACTCTTGGGTTTCCAACTATATTTTTATAATAGAAAATACAAAATCTTTCACTCCTTTCCAAGACATCTCCAGCAAGAGAGAAAGCTGTAAACTCGGCTGTTTGTAAATTGCTCTTTTTGGCTAGCAGCATTTACAAATATTTCTCTCTTTAGAACAAGTAAATCAGGGCCACACCAATCACAGTTGGACTAAATGTGCTGCAGGAGATCTTTTTAAAATATCAGTTGAGATCCCCTGTCTATGACTGACCAAGATCTAGATAGTGGATAATTTGCAGTGAGGGCACTCAGGTGAAGTTATTGCAAAGTGAGGTAGGGTGAGAAGTGCATATGTACGTGGGATTACCCCACAATGAGTGCAGAGTGCATTGTTCTACTCCTTGCTCTTGCAGAACATTAATAGCTACTTCATATTTACTACAGGCTCCTTTGACGCATGAAGCAAGTTGTGTGGTGTAAATCCACATCTTTCCTTATCTTGCAATACCTTGTTCTTATGTCTGTAACTTGAATGTCTTTCTAGTAATTCCTTAATCTCATTATTGAACAATGTGGTGTATAGCTCACTGACCTCCACATTATTTCAGGATGCTGGAGACTGGATGTAGCTAATGATATTGGGCACAAGCTGTAAAGTGGACAGATACAGAAACGAACTTGGATATGGATTAGAAGTCAAGGGAAATAGGGCCAAATTTCAAAAATTCATTTA
Organism: Anas platyrhynchos; assembly: GCF_047663525.1. Lineage (NCBI taxonomy): Eukaryota > Metazoa > Chordata > Aves > Anseriformes > Anatidae > Anas > Anas platyrhynchos. The sequence continues at coordinate 19,306,775 of NC_092621.1, forward strand.
AAGAACATCAGAAATCAATGCTTCTTTGGACTGGTGTTTCCATGCTGTGTAGTCAAATGGACGGTAGCTATACAGTTGTGAAGAAGCTTAACCCTTAATAAAACTGTTGTCATGCTTTCTGAAGCTGTGTTTGTTCTCAGTCTATGTAATCTAGGACATGAAAAATTTATGCTCCAGTAACATCTTCATATCTTAAGCACATTAGCTGTCTTGAAGATTCAGATGATCTGAGAGTAAGTTGACTTTTATCTGGTGGTTTCCAAATAGACTTTCAAGTTCCAACAATGCTTGTCTATTGATGTACATTGGAACTTGCAAATCTGGTGGAAAATACCTCAGGAACTACAAAATCAAGATGTACAAAATTCCATCTCTCTTAATATGTTTCTGAACTCTGCATTAGCATTGTGCTTCTAGCTGAATACAACATATTTTCAAGTTATTTCTTCTACCTGACCAGAAAACCTTACCTTGTAGTATAGTCCAATGCACAGTCCTGCCTCTTGCATGCAGACTGAGTCAGAAGGAAGGTCTATGATGCCATGGGCAGATGCTGAGTTTTGTTTCAGAATCCAGGTCCTGGGTACTTGGCTGGTAGGTCTCAAAGGGCATTAAGCCCTGAATTCAAGGAACACGATGACGTGAAATGCTGTTTCTGTTCCTACAACTATTACAGCAAAGATAATATTCTGTTTTATTATTAGTAGTATTATCAACAGGCAGAAGCAGTTAGTTTTCACCTTAGTAATAGGAAGAGGTGGCCTGAGGAGTAGCAGTCCAGTGAAAGTTCACATGGTTTCTCAGCCAACACGCACAACAGACCTGAGAACTGAACTACTTAGAAATGACAGGTAGACTGAGAAATCAGTAAAGGGTGATGTATCTTGGGTGTATATTAGATTTATGTATTAAGCCAGCCATCTGGGAGCTATTTAAATCAACTCAAATCATTCTGTCAACAGACGAAGATAGCAAGTAATCATTCATGGTATGGCTGCTATTCAGAGAGCAGTTGGGTTCCTGTCCTGCCTATTTCCCCTGCCACATGGAAAACTTCATTTTGAATTCATGTGGAGAGGCATAAGTAGAAAAATCAACCTTCTGGGAATTTACTTTTTTAATAGTGTGTGAAAGGACCGCTAAAGCCCCTTATGCAATCCTCTGCTCTTCTCTGATGGCTTTCCCTTGGCCTTGTTCCCTGATTAAGCCAGGTGGCTGTGGGAAAGACCACTTCTTGCTGCTCCATTCTACATTTAGACACAGACAGAGAGCAGAAATGATACTATAAAAAGTTTTAACTCCAGTGAGAAGTTCAAATATGCTACTTATCCTGTAGGACCCTCTGGAGTGCTGCACTTCCTCCTAAGCCCCTCTCATCCCCTGGCACAGAGGCAGGAAGCTCAGAGTCTGAAACAGCAGTTTCTAAGCCCCAGGGTACTTATTTTTGCAAGCCCTCCATGCAGAATGAATAAAGTAGTAATTATAAACTTTTCCTCCAGTTTTATTGGAAGTGCACATGAAGGGACAGGTGGGATCCATGCTGCAGGGTGACTGGTGGAGTAGGGCAGCTGCAGCATTGGCAGAGGAAATCCATGGAAGTCCCTGTCAATCTCAATGCTCAAGTGGTGCAGCTTTTGCTTGTATGGAAGAAAGAAAGCAGGGAGAAAAGAACTCACAGATTGGGAAAGGACTGTAAAGGGGACTGTCTCTGTTTTCCATTCCCCCTGGCTGCTTCTTCCAAGGGAGCAGAAGGGCTTTGGGTGTGGTTGGCTTTTCCAGGCTCTGCTGCTCAGTTATTTCCAGCTGGCTTCACTTCTCTTTCTTTCAACCACAAAGGTGAAGTTATAAAAGCCAAAACTTTGTGGACGTCTTTGATGCTGCCTTTAAGTGCTCTGTATTAACTTCTCATGTGATGGAAGATCATGAAATGTATGTGTATATAGCATACATATGTATATAGTTATACATATGCTCAGTATGTTTCATTGTTAATTAGCAACCTTTGCCTAATACTAACAACCTTGGAAGAATTTCACTTTGCAAACACCTCAGTTCAAAAGATATCATACTTTGCCCTGTAGACAGGCTATGTATTATCTGACATAATTGTGTGATGTATCTTGGTAAGTATCAATTCTTTGTAGCAAAGATGGTACCTGCTGTGTGCCCAAAATATTGACTGTCGTGCCTTATCCATCCTGTGTGCATCCTTACCGGTACATATAGGCAAGGCTCCTGAATTTGCTGCTAAATACAATAACTTTTTTGAGTCATGCTGTGAAGCTGTTTGAATTTTTGTGCACATAATGTCTCATTTAGCTCTCAGATTAACTTGGATTTATTTCTAATGGCAGAATAAAACATGTTGCATTATTAATTCTTAACAATGTAAACGTGTGAAATGTCCTCAGTCTGTAAGCCATAAGGTTAAACTCCTGCCACCATCTTGATGGGAAGGGAATGCTGGGAATTTCTGGAGATACCAAAATTTACAGGAGTGGATCCAGAGGTTACGAAGCGTTTACTTTGAAAACTTGTTTTGGTTCATTCTGTGTTGAACATTGTTGCTTATGTTGTACGTCCCTGTGCTTCACCTTCTGTAGCACTACCAGGATTCTTCGCTTCCCTCACCTGGGTCAATGTTAAAGAACATGGTGAGGGATGAGGAGCTGCTGAAGAAAAAAGAGGCTACAAGGAATTTACTTTTTGCTTGTGAAGTGACATTTCATCTCACTTAGTAGTTGGGTGGTCTTGCTGATTAGTTTGTCTAAGAAAAAATGTTCATGTTGAGAGACAGAGATAACTTTCATCCATGTTTTATTTTAGATACATAACAGCAAGGCTCACAAGCCAGCTACATTCTGATGCCATATAAAAATTATTTACAGTATTGCAGCCAGCCTGATTTTGCTATAATCATTAATCGTGTAGGACCACTGCTGTTTTCCTGATAGACCTTAGTTATTTACATTTCCAAGACTCAAACTAAATTCCAAATTGCAATTTTGTTTTCAGACAACAGAAGAAACCCAAACAAGTTTTTAGATTCACCATTAGATACGACAATCCCTTGTCTATTATTTTTAAAGCAGCTGCTATTCCAAGCACAAGAGGTTTAAATGCTAGGAAATACATCCAAGGAATGGTGAGTTTACAGAGCTGTCTGAGACATGGATCTAGAAATTCAACAGTCATTTCAGACTATGATTGTGCTAAAAAATGATTGAACACTGATCATATTTAAGCTGTTATAAACACATGAATCCATTTGGCTTTGAACAGCTAGCTTGATTAACACAATATAATAGATTAATAAATGTGTTTAGCTATCAAATTATAATTGGCCATTTCCACTTTTTTTTTTTTTTAATTATATATAAGAGAATAACAAAGCTGGCAAAAATAGCTGATGTCTTCATAAGCCTTCAGAGAAATGAGCATTCACGAGTAATCTTCATTGTGGCATCGTCAATGACAATAGGCATTTTGGAGATATATGATTGTGTCCAGAGGTGTGCTTACCTTCCCTGGGTGTGGAGCAGGGTGGCAGGGCTCTTTGTGTGAACATCTGCACTGGCTTTATTTTCCATTGTTTAGACAGGAAGTCCCAAATGTTCCTGGTAATTTGGATAGGTGACAATTATTGCTCCATATGGCTTTGTCCCAAAAATAACTTTTAAAATAATTTCTAAATACTGTCTTTACAAGAAACAATTCTGGAAAAGTCTGGGCAAGCAGTTTTATGGGAGAGATAGAGTATATAAAGGAGGTGTATTTGAACATTGTGTAAAAGGGATAACCACTATAACAGTTTCTATGGCAGTAGGCAAAAAGGAAATTTCAGTTTCCTGAAACTGGAATAAATGATCTTCTCCTAAGAGAAGAGAAAAAGAATGGACAAAATAGACAGTTTTTGTAGATTTAATTGCCCTAATGCAAAGGATTTGCTGAACTGTTTAACTATTTTCTGCCCAAATTGAATTTTATGCCGCTGTCACAATCATTTTTTTTTTGTGGCTAAGACTATCATGATTATGATAATCTTAAGACCTGAAATTCAGTTTTCTGTAAAGAACCAAATCTCACACAAAGTGCTGTCTGTAAAAAGGCAAGGAGAGGTATGAATGCAGCTGAGAAAATTTGTACTAATACAGTTTTCAAGTGTTTATTATAATTTTCTATTGCTCCTCCAGGTCAAATTACGATACATAAAATCCCCAAAGGCAAGAAGATACTACCCCGTTCTGAACTCTCAATCATATCTATATTTTTATATTTTTATTTTTTATCTTTTCCTGAAGGCGTTCCATTAGGACAGTGTTACTATCAGGAGACAGCACCTTCCTTTGCTTCAGATAGGACTTTATTTTCATTTGCTAGGGATCATATCAACATGTTGAGTATTAACTGTACTATTCACATGGTTCACACTGCTGATTAGCAAGTATGGGTGAATTCAAGGTCTTTTGGAAGACAGTAGACACTTGTCTTCCCATTACACCTACAAAATTACCTATAAACATTGACTTCAATTTCCACAGGAAACAGAGACAGAAAAAAAGTGAAGGAAAGGAAAGAGATCAGTTACTGAAAAGATAATAGGCTCAGGAGAATGATAAAAACAAACAAACAAGCAAACAACAAACAAAAACCCAACCAACCAACAAACAAAAAAAAATCAATCAAAACAAAATCTCACAACAACAAGAAGAAGGAAAAAATAAAAAAGAGAGAGAGAGAGAGAGAGGGAGAGAGAGAAAATGTCCAGTCCTGACAGTGAAGAGCTTTTTTTGTCTGGCAGTAATCTTACAAGAACCCCCAGCTATCCAGGCAAAAATCAATCTTCATATAACTACGAATGTACTAGTGCTACATTTTTAAAAAGAGTAAGATCTGTCTTTACCGCTATTCCTATGCTCTCAGAGGGAATTTCTTGCATATATGTTACTCTACTGACATTTTCACTTTTTTGGCCTTATTTCATCAAAAGAGTGGCTGTAAGAATAGTACTTGAAATACAATATATATATTTTTTTTTCATCAAAGAGAATCATTCTAGTCATCCATAATAACTCTGTTTCAATGTAAACAATTAATTTTCCTTAAGAACTTAGTTCATATGCTGCTGCTATTAAATACGTGCATTTTTTTCAAGGAAAAAGTAAAGACATTCCTTCTGTTATTATTTGGATACACAGAAAACAAACAAACAACAACAACAAAAACAGAAAATTAATATGCAAGCTGTGCTCACAAAAGCGAAGTAAGTGAGAGCTTCAATACAAGAGCTTCAACCAATATAGAAACATCATTTAAAAAATCTGGTCCCAATTTTATATTACTATACACATGAACAGTTATGGCAAATCTGGGCAGATCCTTGCAAATACACTGCAGGAAGAACAAGCACAGAGAGACTTCTTGACATCCAGAGATTTGAATTTCTCTTTATTGGTCTGGCTGAAGATAATCTATTTAAAGATGGCATTTGATTAAATATGAAGTGAGATTACCCAATTTCAGGTTTGTAGAAACCAAGGCAAAATATCTGCAGGACCTTGTGTTCAGACACAATTTCCCCTGAAGCAGAAGGGTGCTTATTTTCCACTGTAACTGAGGCCAGTTTGTCAGCTAGACTTGTGCAAGTTTCCCCTTTGTTTCAGATGTTTTCATGAGAAGGAAAGGAGAAATATTTTCTTCTCAAGAAACAATTCCAGTTTTCTTGTAACCATACATATGCTGCTGTGCTAAAAACTCACACAGAAGTGCATGGCCAGAAAGTGCCAGTCTGAAGGTGCTGGAGAGAGAGGTGGGGGACCTGTAGTCTTCACAAACCTTGAAGAAGCTTTGTCTTCCACACTTGTAAGACTGCATGTCAAACATATAATTCTTTGCTTCCTACCCTAGAAGATATGGCAAGGAGTTATGGGATACGTGATGGATCCAGTGTGATGGACTGGAAAATGATAAAAGGCTTGAGGCATCTCTTCTGTGAGGAAAGGGTGAGAGAAGTGGGACTGTTCAGCCTGGAGAAGAGACGGTTTAGGCAAGATCTCATCACTGTCTGTAAATACTTAAAGAGAAGGAGCAAAGGGGATAGAACCATGTAGTAGAGGTGTGTCTGAGCATGGCTCTGGTGTTTCAAAATACAGTGTCTAAATTAGCCCTATTACTATATGCAGAACATTGAAAATCCTGCCTCATCAGCTCCTTCTGGTACTTAATCTGTGGTATATGTACTTTAAGCTCTAGTTTATCTTTGATCAGGACCAGGTGTAGCATATTGCATGGGGGGATACAGGCTTCCTGAGATGTTTCTGCATCCATGTTGCTGCACTGTGTTGCTGTGAGGCCAACTGCAGCCATGAGATCCCACAGAGTTGTCTTCAGTACAGTCATGTTTTCACAGGCATGTTGAGTAACTAATGCTGGTACCAAGCACAGCCTAAGGGGTCCTTTGATGTCACAGGTTTCTGCTCTCCATTTCCATGGCACACTGCTGTCACAATTATTTTCTTGTAATTTCCTGAGGCTTGTAAGCAGAGTAGCTCTGCTGAAACAAAAATTTGTAATTCAGTATTGCCATTGCCTTGAAATATCTTCTCAGACCTGTCCTTTAAGCAGGAAATACCTTTGCATGGTCATGTGAAAGCAGGTTCTTTGATTTCCCTCAAATTCCTCATCATGAACCATGAGGTACCTCCATCAGGGAGCCATGCAGAGAGCAGAGAGTCAATACAACAGTTCCACTAGTCTCTTCCAGAAAGAAAAATGCTGTCAACTGGGAGGCACTGAAGTTCTGAAACTTTGTCATTTCCCCTAACTGGGACCAAAAAATGACATTCTCTGATACTCACCTGATGGAGGAAAATACTTGTTTATAAAGTTGTATCAAAATGGCTACCTTTGACTTTACTGTTAACATCTCTTACTCGACATACTGAATTAAAATGGAAACTGCTATGGTGACAGAAAATGTCCTGGCTTCTTCAAACCAAAATACTCCCTGGGACTGCCCATGGTAGCACATTCTTGTGTAGCACGTCAATTCAGTGTCGTGTCAATAGTATTCAAAGACAGAAAACCATTGTAATGAGATTTTCAGCCATGGCTAATCACTGATCTCTCACGTTGGTTAAGGATTCTTTGACTCCAAGGCTTTGTTGGGTTTAGTGCACTTTCACACATGCATGGAAAAGAACCTATATCCATGACTCATTGTTCAGAGGTATTTCTTAATATCAAACCACCCTATCACTCTTATCGCTCAGGATTATCCTTCATTTCTTGTGTTAGTATTTGCATCTCTGAGCACTTTTGGAGGTGGGATGTTTCTTGTACAAGATTTCCAGGAAAAACAAAATATTATTGAGACCAAATGAAAAACACCTTAAATTAATGGGATGTTCAGTGGGAGTTTGCACTTCAGAATAAGGATAGCTACAATCAGCCCACAAAAATGAAAGAATTGCACTGCTTTCAGCTTTTTAAATCTTGAATGATCACTAATCTGTTGCAAATCCAAAATAAATACTCAGAAGTCACTTGGTATAGGCAGATGTAAGTGGGGAAAAAAGGAAGGCAACCACACTCTTTACTTAAACTGACACCTGATGCAAATTTCAACTTTTTATTGAAAGGAAAAGTGCTGTAGGGACAGTGTTGCTTTTATCCTGAGGATCCCATCATGTCTACTTTTTCACATAAAGTTTTGAAAACACAAATGCGTTGAAACATCTCAGTCTGGAAAGTGATGAAAATAGATGCAAAATTTGCTATAATTTCAACAGGTGACCTGGCACTATTCTGCTCACACACTGAAAAGCTGCTCTTCAAGGAGGAAGCAATGTCCCTCACCGTCAGGAGACAAGATACATGACAGTGATCCTGGCAACAGCAGAAAGTTGCTGTCATCCACAGCTAGTTCATTTCAGGAGATGATGGCATTGTGCAGGCCACCACCAGTGCTGGGGAAAAAGGCGATCCTGCCTGCAGTGTGTAATAATTCTGCGCTGTTTCTTAATGTGAGTCAGGCGCATCCAGATTTCTGGCGTGAGCCGAGGTTCTCCCAGAAGGTCTATTCTGAGCTCCCAGTGCAATGAAATAAGAGCTGTGCATATGTCAGTGTATTAAAGGTTCTGCATGCTGTGAAACCCAGTTGTGGAAGTTTCTCACAGGCTCCCCATGTTTTTATATTCGGAGCCCCGGCAAGCCTGTGATGGCACAACAGTCAAGTGAGAAGCATAGCTTTGATTTCAATTGATAAGTAATAGACATTTAAGCCAGATTTACCTCTCTTTAAAGGAGAACTTAACAGGTTGCTGTTCAATTTTGTTATTTCAATGCTGCAGAGCCAAATAACATCAAATCAAAGATCAGGAGCTTCAGAATTATGAATGCTTACCAAAATTAAAAATAATCCCAACAACAAGAAGGTGTCTGCCCAGATGCTCTAGTACAGATTACAAATAATGGAGTATAGAGAACTCACACACTGGTTTTATTGATAGCATAGGTACTTTCTGTTTGCCTTGAACTGGGAATTACTCAATATGCACTCGCACACTCAAGAATGCCTCTTTGATTTTCAGTGGTGATTAACAAGAGTTCATCCAAATGTTTTTCAAAAATCAGTTTTCTACTGAACAACAGCTTGATTGACATATGTGATGATTACTCTGTGTCAGAAAGTCTACTGTTTCAAGAGAGAAAAAATATGTTGCATGAATTTGCTGATGTACTCTGATAAATATTTCTAGATCATTCTGGTTTATTTACTTCTACTCCTACAGCACATCTCATGGTAGAAAACAGAGGATTGTCAGTACTGGACACTGCAATGCTTCATACAGAAACAGATGTGGCCCAAGAGCAAAACTGTCTTAACCTTGCCCTTCAATATGCTTCAAATCAACTCCAGATAGGTAAATTCTTATAATTCAGTATTCATTTATGTCTTAATATCTCTCTTGTTTCTGACAACCAAGATGCCAGTTGGGACCATGAGTTCAGGGCATAGATGTTTATCTATTATGAAACATACAGAAACTTTTATTTAGGGGTAGATGACTTTCCTGTCTTTATAGATCTCAGACCAAAGTCCAAAGCACAGAGGCACTACAAGATGTGTATGCAAACCAAAGGGAGAGAGAGCTCAGAAGGAGTTTCACAGGCAAGGGATATAAATTCCTCATGAGTCCCATGTTTTGGGTTAGTTTATTGAAATGAAAGAAAAATGGAGATCTGCTCTTGTCAGGATAGCTCTAGACACGTCAAAAACACATTGCTAGTAAGAAGATGAAACATTAAAAGACCTCTGATGAGCAATAACTGCCTGGATCTGTAACTCTCCCATAGACAAGCCTTTATTAATACACTATCAACTAACAAATGAGATGAAATAATTAATCCCATACCCAAACTATTTAGAATTAATAATCAGTTATGATGATCTGCCAACAGCTCGTATTTGGCCTGACAAGTAAAAACTAAATTTTCTCACAATAAAGATGATTATACATGTATGTATATATGTATTATATATATATATAATCTAAGCTCCTTGAAGACTTTCATTAAGATAACTATTTGACCAGAAAAAAAAAATGTTGCTGGAAAAATTGAACTTTAATTAAAAATAAACATTTATGTTTTCATTTCAACCAATTTCTTCCTCAGTACTGACCAGTTCTCATGCAAGGAGAACAACATGTAATGGCAGACATGTTAGTCAACAACCCTAAGAAAAGCTCAGTTTTCAACTATCTCCTTACAATTGAATTTGAGGATTAGAATAAACCACTTAGGATTTCATTTTGCAGTGTATAAATGCCATCTTTTATTAGTCTGGTGCTATCAATAATTCACTGTTCTTGCTGGTCAATACAGGCTTCTTACACACCCAAAACTGAAGCTGAGGCTACTTCTGTAAGAGTTCAGACTGAATGAATTGTGGGTCATTAAGAAGCAGTGCATATTAACCAGTGCTGCAGATGCAATGATTACTTAAATGCAGTAAGGACCAGAACCTGGTCAATTTACACTTTTTTGGGGATGAAGATTATTGGCTTGCAAAACCTGATGATCAGTAAAGAGTTCAAATCAGCAGGATTTTGTCAGATAGTCAAAATATGATTTCAAAGCCACTAACTGGACTGTAGCTGTCTGATGTATGTTTCACTGTGCCTTGCACACTATTCTCCCTAACAATGTCATAAGCAGGCACAGAATCCAAAAAGTAGCCTCTGTAATATAAAGTGCTAAGAGGGTAGCTTATTATTGTTACAAACTTGTTATTGATGAGGAAACTCAGGCATGATGTAAATGACTGTATCAATCCACAGCAGAAGTCACTGTCAGATATAGGCTCTACCATCTGAAAAGGAAATGAAATCTCTTGTTTACCTAGCAATCAGATAAGTAGATTTAGATCTTTCTCTAACAGTATTTAATATCCTATGCATATCTTTCTCACCTACATACTCCAGAAATATTCAATTATGGCAAGAGGGAGAGAGAAGAATTAGAGCATGCTGACTTCCAGTGGGATTCCAGTCAGTGTTATCAGCTTGATCCATAGGCAACTTTAATTTCCTACCCATGGCTATGCAAGAAGAGAAGCTGTACAACACACATCTTCTACTGGAATAACACAAAAGGATATTCACCCAGGGCTCTCCATTGACAGTGAGATGTGAGCCCATCTGGAAAGTTGTTTACAGGTCATCTGAATGGGGGCAGAGAAAAGGATTGAAAACTGGTAGGCAGATTCATAAACAAAGACCAACAAATTGTTGTTTCAGGAGGCACAATGCAAGAGCTCAGCTCCCTTGCAGAAATGTGTGCAGCCACTACTTATGCAGCAGATAATCCCAGCTGACCTTTCCAGCATGCGAAGAGTAATAGATTTACTAAAATGAACCAGTATAAAACATTTTTTCCAGGGTGTTAGGCAAAACAAACTCTTGGTTGACACCATCTCTACTGGATTTCTTCAACTAACATAGTTGTGGCAGAAGCATACGAACTGAGACCCACTGCAAGCAAAGGCTGTGGTGCTTTTGTTCAAGCTCCGCTACCTCCCCCTTTCATTGTATTTGAACAATATCTTGTTCTACACCCGCCTGCTGGGGGATGGGAAAAGCAATTAACCTTTAAAACTTTGGTGCCATAGTGTAATTGGTGTCCCCTTTCTCCCTTCACGGCCATTTCAAATGCATGCTATTAAAATCTCTTTAGTACCCTAGGATTTATTTCTAACATTGTAATCCAAACAAGTTCAGAGACAGGTAGGATTCCCAGTGCTCACCATGTAGTTATTTGTCAGTTGTTTGCAAACCCCAAGCACTTTAAAGCAGAAGAATAGTTAACTGCCTTCTAAACCTATGTTGCCTAGGATATTGTTTTTATCAGATACAGGACAATGACTGCTTCATTACAACATAATTATATGAACCCTGGCTCAAAATAAGAAACCACTATATTTCTTACAGCCTCAAAGAATAAACAAATTTCACTCTGAAAGAAAAATTAAATGTGTGCATATTGCTCAGCCTCAGCTGCATCCCCGGACATAAGACCACCATATGCCTTTTGTATTTTTATTACTACTATTTTTATATTCTGGGAAATGCCCAAAATAAACACTTCCATCCCTGCCTTGGTAGGTTTTGAAGTGGTGAAAGCTGACTTTACTGGCTTCTGTGTACAGGACAAATTAGCAGGACTGCACCACAGATACTTCTGATTTAGTATAGATTTAAGTGTATCTGTGGTGCCAAAATAACTGTTATTTGATATGAAGGTGAAGACAAACTTCCTGACTCTGGAAGCCCCTCCAGAAGGTAGTTTCTGTGAGAGCTGTGCATGCTGAACCAAAAGGGATACTCGTTTCTTAATAAAGAGAAATCATCTCTGCTGTCCCTTGCTGAACAAAAGGGCTTCAAGGAAAAAGTATTTATAAAAATTGTCCAGGAGATAAGAAATGTTGTTGTCTGGCTAATGCAGATGATGCAGAAGCATCTGAACATTGTTATTATTTTGAGGAGGTTTCATGAGCCAGTCCTGCAAGCACACCTTCCCTTGGAACAGGTGGCACAGGCACATCCTGCCCCAGCAGGTGTAGGGCTTGTAGGGCTTTCAGCTGCTGGTGAGCTGAAAGCTGGGCAGTGGTGTGTGATACCTGCAGTGCCTTATGTTACATTTGAACAACAAGTTCAAGAAAGTCATTATACAACTCTGGGAGAAAGAAAGATGTCCCCCTGCAATAAGTTTCGAGGGTTATAAATACCATATCCACTGCATGTTATTATCCTTACGCAAGCATCATTGCACCCCACAACAATCTCATTCTGATATTATAAAAAGATCTTCATTAGAAGATCTTAGGAACACAACAACATTACATGTATCCAGGCATAAGGAGCTAAATAGACTGGTCTGGATCTGGCAGAGAGCTGAATAGGGTCTGTATAGTCTGTTTCACATAACCCCTGCTTTGTTGGGGCCACGGGTGGCAGAAGGCTGCTGAATTCATGCTTGCACTTAGAGCTATCACCTACATCCTTCCTTTCTCATTGAAACTTCTAAATACCCCTGGCCATGAACAGATGACAACGCTTTACTTAAAAGTGCTTGTCAGTGTCTTAATGACTCCTTATCTCTGGTTTATAGCTTCCTACCTTGGCTTGTCACACAGAAGGATGCTTACAGCAATCTTTTATAGAAACCCTGTCTATTTCCTCCCAATCATAACTAGATGCACCTCCAGGGTGAGGCTGCAAAGCGCCCAACACAACCAGCAGTGTAGTTCTTATTTTGAGGGGTCAGGGGCACAGCCTTCCCCACATCACCCTTTCTATGCTGGAAACTGGGACGTGGGTCCAGACAGGTAGGACAGGAGACCTCAGATGATTCAGCATTGGGCCGCAGGATAGAAAAGGTCAAATCTCCGCAGCCCCATCATGCAGCTGCTGAGGGAATTGCAAAATGGAGGCGGGTGGAAGGGCACCGGTGTCTGGCTGGCATAGAGGCCTTTTCCCTAACATGCCCTTTTGTTGTGCAGGATTCATAGGCTCGATGCCTGCCTGCTCAGTCTGTATGTGCTTCCTCTGCTGTGCCAGTGCTCCCTCCACCCCCTCCTTCACCTCTATCTTCCATTTCTTTTACCATAACAGATGCAACTTGTTCTTCCCCATGTGAGGACAGACTGCACATCAGAGGAGACAACCGCTCCCTACAGATTTACTAATGGAGCCAGGCAAGCTGTCCTTTGCAGAAGAGATTTTTCAGAGCCAAAATGCCTCAGCAGATTCTCGCATCCTCGATTCTTTGCTGGACTAATTATGTTGTTGGAGGCTGTTCTCAAGCATGCCATGGAATGAAGTACATAACTGAAGCCATAGAAGTGGCAAACGTCCTGTGTCCTATTCACCTGCTCTTCCTGCCCTAAGGAAGGATGTGGCTTGATCTTGAGAGGAAAGACATCAGATCATTTCTGTTTCTTTCTTCTTCCACAATCAGCTGCTAAGTGAAATAACAAAGTGTGCACAGGAATACTAACAGAGCTTTGTTTTTCCTGCTTGTTAAAAGCCAGCAGCTGCTTGGTGTTTCACAGAGCAAGATAAGCAATGTGACATTTGTGACCATTTGCATGTATTGATTTGTTTTACTTTATTTTGTTCTCCACTGAATTTCTTAGTGCTTTGGGACTGGAAAAAAGCCTAAAGAATATCAAAATGATGAAATTGTTAGGAAGAAAAAAAAATGAGTAAACAAATTGTGAGTTAATAGTTCTTCTATAAAGTGGCTTTGATGACAAGAGAATTAGAGCAAGATGATCTTGGCAAGCAGGATGTTGTGTTAGCTGCATAAACCTTTTTTGTGCTCATGTGCAGTCTCTTTATAGTTGGGTGGGATCTTCTTTCCACATTACATGGAGAGCCTGATTTACAGGTTCAAAAGAAGATGACTTTTTTTTTTTTTTTTTTTTTTAATTACACAGCATTTAAACAAAAATCTTTCAGTATTCCAAAACAGCTTTTTTGTTTAATTTATAACTAACTCAACTCTTCTCTGTTTTCCAGATTTTTGTATTCATTTTTATTTTGCCAGTTTCATTTCTTTTCTTCCTTTGTCAGAACAGATCTGTCCTCCCCTCAGGTTCTACTTTATTTTACATTATTTTGAAAGTGAAATAATTAAAGATAGAGGCAAATGAGAAAGGTTGATGTCACATCTTCAGTCATGCCTTGGCTTTTCTTGCTTATAAATTGAGATCCTTTACTGTAGTTGGTATTTCTTGCAAAGACCCCCCAACACAGCTCTACCTCCACAAGTGGTAAGAAAAAGACACATATATATGGATCTCCAACTAAAACCACTTCCAGAATCAAATGGTCACTGCCCTGAATTGTCACATAGCAAATTTCAACATGTCTGTGGATTAGGGAAAGGGAAGTTGAGGGGAAGTTAACATCTAAGAATGATCTTCCTCTTCTCTGCTTTTCTCTGCCCTATTTCTGTGGTCCCTCCTGGGGACCAAAATAAGTGGTCAATACACACTCAGTCAATACAAAATTGCATCCTCTCTTCCCTGTGTCAGCCACTTATTTTGTTGCTGTATTCATTCAGTCCTCTTGCAGCAAACATCTAAGTACTTGCTAGCTTGGGTCCCAGGTGTATCACACACAGCAGGCTCAAGATGTACTTCTTCTATCACTGAATCAGTAAGACCAACATTTTTGTCTGTCACATAATGTATTTTCCCCACAATATGAGTCAGTGGAATTAGCATAGGCTGGAGACCAAAAACAAGAAGGAAAGATTTGCTGCAATGTTCACAAATAAAAGAGAAGCCGAAATTGGTGTAACTTCTGAACAGTACACTTGCAAAGGATTAGGCAATCTCTGACTTTCATGGAAATGCTTTGGCAGCTCCTATTTCACAAATGCCCCACACAAGATGAAATGGATTCACATTGGCCAAAAAGTCATGGGGGACAGTGTGGCTCCCAGTTCGTTTATCCTTAGCACAGAAAGCTGTTTACAGGGATATAAACTGAAGATATTTCCAGTAATGCTGCCCTCAGCTATGAAAGAATTGCAGAGACCCAGACCTCACTGGAGTTCTCTTGCTGGATCCCAGTTAATGTACTGGCCTGGCCACTTCTAAGCTGTGTTTATAAATTCGTTGTTATAAGAGCATTGGTGTACACCAGACTTTTTTTTTTTTTTTTTTTTTCTAGAGGGGGAGAGGGGAAGGCGGTGGTGTGTGGGGGGTGTTGTTGTTCTACAAGCAAAACCATGCCATAGTTTGTAGTCATCCTTTGGGCTCATGTTTCACAGCACCATCTGAAGCACGTTAAAATAGGGCAAGACTGCCTATCATGTCATATCGTACCAAACACAAACCTATTGGTATAAAAAAGGCATTAGTGAATTATTTTTTTACTGCATGTACCATACACACTGCCCTCCACACATCCAAGGGAGGAGAGTTCCTTACTATGATGACTTTGACCTAGCCTAAATAGCATTTTTCAAAAGGGAATCCGTGTTTCTAATAACTTATTCTGTGACCGTACAGGATATTGTGGGCATTGTATGTTTGTGTTATGCTAGTGAATGGAGTCCCTCCAGTGTAGGAGTTGGGTATGCTTATCACTTCTTCAAAGTGTACAAGTTATTTGTTAGGAAAAGGCTGACTATGTAAGAAAAAGAAAATCAACCAAACACAAACTTATGCCCTAATTGCTCAGGAAGATGGCTTTATCTTTATTACATTAAAGTTGTATTTAGCTATAATTCTGGAGATTATAACTAAACAATAAACAGTCCCTTTTCCAGGCAAAAAATGTTATCAGAAGATTCATCCACTTTCTTCTTCCCCCTTTCTTGATAGAAAGGATCATCTCTCCTATAACATATTTGAGACATGCATAAAATATCTATCAAAATATCTCTATTAACCACATCTTTAAGATGGAACATAATTTCCTTCTAAATGAGCCTGTCCATAGAACTTCTCATGTGTTCTTTTATATTCTGGTGTAAATACATGGGGTATGCCAGTACTACGTAAAAACAACATGCAAATATCACTTTCACGTTTACTTACCAACTTGTTTGCTTACCTGGCATGTTTCATAGAATCAATCATAGAATCACAGAATGGTTTGGGTTGGAAGGGACCTTAAAGACGTAAAGAGGTGCTGCAACCCCTTGATCACCTTTGTGGCACTCCTCTGGACTTGTTCTAATAGACCCATGTCCTTCTTGTGCTGGGGTCCGCAGAGCTGAACACAGTCCAAGTGGGATCTCATGAGAGCAGAGCAGAGGGGAACAACCACCTCAGTCACCTCCCTCCACCTGCTGGCCACACTTCCTTTGATGAAGCCCAGGATATGGTTGACTTTCTGGGCTGCAAGTGCACATTGCCAGTTCATGTTGAACTTCTTAACCAGCACCCCCAGGTCCTTCTTCTCAGGACTTCTGTCATCCATTCTTTGGTATGATTTTCATTGTTTTAGATACCCTAATCTGGGACTGTTCCATGTTACTTGCCCAACTATGTTATGGTCCTGCATTCTACTGGGGCTTCTTGCGCTTAGAGAAATAGAGATGGAGATGAATGGTGTAGCTGCCACTGCTGACTGATCATTGATGCCAGTGCTGTGTGACACACCCCAAACCAGCAACTTGAGCCCAGGTGAGAACAGTTCTCAAGGGAAAGATAAATAAAATATCAGTGTGCCCCTGCTCAGGGCCAGGCCTATTGTAGCAGACAACAAGTCCTCTACCAGAACAACTTTCTTTACCTGCTCTGGATGTGAATGGACATCCTAGCATGGGAGAGATACAGACACAGTAAATATTTAGAGGAGACTAGGTGTTTGGAAACACCTGGCATTTTGAAGTCATATGTGGCCAAGTCTGATACCTTTATTCTCTTTATTTGGTTGGAAGGTCTGGGGCTTTTAAGATACTCTGGGAGAGAGAGGTAAGCTCAAAAATAATCATTAAGGCCAATTCAAAGAGAGTTTTCAAGTGCTAAGGTTAAATCAACAGAAAGTTGTCTTTATGAACTTATAGACAACCAGAAACCACAATGCAGAAAAGGGTGAACTGCCTCTATTCTCAGGAGAAAGTTTAAAACGAGATCTTAAAAACAATTATTTAAATGTCAGCAACATTTAAAGTGATCTCATTGTGAGTATCTGCACATTCCTCTGTGATTGACATTTCATGTGGGGGCCTGGAATGAGCAGAGCTGTGGGGAATGTAATCTGTTTCCCCTAATCTAATTGACAAATTGGTGGGAGGAATAAAAATCGGAGGGATAGCTGAGACCTTGAGAGAAGTAAGACCCAGGGATGTTTTAGAGCACAGTGATTGCATTTGAGCTGCTATATATTAATATCACACTGCAAATAAGTGGAGGGAGTTCATACAGCAGAAAAAACACTGTTATATCCTATAACAGTGGACATATTAAAGAGGTACAACACATAGGATGTATAGTGCAGACATTACAAAATCAGAAGTGCATTGGTATCACCACCTTTTCAATGTTAATCATAGAAAGAATTCAGGAGAATTCCACAAAAATTTCCTTCTGGTGAATAAGAAGTAAGGAAACAGGAAGGTCTAAAAGGCATTTCCAGGTAAAGAGTAGAGTAAAAATGAATGGGAAACACAGGCTTGGAGACAGAGCAAAGTCATCGCCTCACTGTGAGGTCTCATGTTTCTATTGTTTTTTCTTCCCACAGTAGCAAAGCTAAACGAAAACCATGATCTATTGCATTAGAATTGGTAATGTTATTGTAAGGGCAGTTTGAGAGTTTAATCCATAAGGTCTCAGTTTTGTTCCAAAGCAGAATAAAAAACTAGCAGAGGAAATCTCAAAATCTTGAAACCTTGAAACCATGAAATGTTTTTCATTTCTTGCCAGCCTTGCTACCTATAATCCTCTTGCCATGAGTTGTCAGAATGCTACAAATGAAAGAACAGATTGCATCCAGGTGATCAGAGGGCTAGGAGCACATAATGAATAACTTGTCTGAGCCATGTGAAAAACAAGGGAGAGTTTTAATGAAAAGTTTTCTCTATGTGCTCCTCTCCTCTTCCCTTTGATGTCTGGATGATGTGTTGCCATATTAGAAGTGCAGGTCAAGACAGGTTCTTTTTCACAGGCATCAGCAGAATGCATCCAAGCTCCATTTCAGCTGTCCCTCTTGTATAGTAAAAAGCACAACAACAAAAGTAGCCTTGAGCGCTGTGTGGGATGGACGGTTAGGAGAAACTCTGTAAATGGACCCAGCTGAAATATAGAGACGCTATCTAACCATGCAGGGATGGGGTTAAGGAAAGCCAAAGCCCACCTAGACCTGAAACTGGTGAGGGAGGTGAAGGGCAACCTGAAAGGCTTTTGCAGGTTATTCAGCAGGAAAAGGAAAACTAGGGAAAATATGATTCCATTGCTGAATGGAGAGGGGGACCTGCTGACAAAGAATGCAGAAAAGGACACAGTACTCTGTGACTTCTTCACCTTGATTTTTGTTCGTAAGGTCAGCCTTCAGTGAACCCAGGCCTGTGAGGAAAGTCCAGAAGTCCAGAATGAGCAAGACTTACCCTTGGTAAAGGAGAATAAGCTTAGGGAGCACTTAAACAAACAGGACACACATAATCCATTGTGCTTGACATGATACACCTACTACTGCTGAGGAAGCTGGCTGACATCATTGCAAGGTCACTGTTTCTTATCTTAGAAAGGTCATGGCGATAGAGAAAGGTTCCTGTGGGCTGGAAGAAAACAAATATGACTGGTGTCTTCTTGCATGGTGAGGAGGAAGATCTAGATAAATACAGACCAGTCTGTCTCACCTCAATCACTGTAAAAGTGATGAAGCAAATAATCCTGGAAGCCATTTCCAGTCATATGAAGGACAAGGCAATTGGGAGCAGTCAGCATGGTTTTCTGAAGGGGAGATCTTTCCTGGCCAACCTGATAGACTTCTACAATGAGATAATTGGCTTGGTCAAGCCAATTAGCAGTTTGCAGATGATGCAAAATAAGGAATAGTGGCTGATACACTATATGGTTGTGTTGACAATGATCAAACACTGGAAGAGGTTTCCTGAAGATGCAGTGAAGTCTTTATCATCAGAGATCATGGAATCAGAATCATTTACATGTAGGTTGGAAAAGACCTCTAAGAACATCAAGTCTAACCATTAACAAAACATTGCCAAGTCTGCCACTAAACCATGTCCCTAAGCACCACATCTACACATCTTTTAAATACCTCCATGAACGGTGACTCAACTACTTCCATGGGCAGCCTGTTCCAGTGCTTCACAATCCTTCCAGTGAATATTTTTTTCCTAGTATGCTATGTAACCCTCAACCCCATTCAACTTGAGACCATTTCTTCTTGTTCTTAGGTCATTTCCTCTTGTCCTAATCAAACCTGATAATAAAACCAAATGATCACACCTGACTGAACATGATCCTGTGTTGACTCTTTTTGCAGGAGGGTTGGACTAGATGATCTCCAGAGGTGTCTTACTACATCAAACATTTTGTGACTGTAAAATGAGCTGAAAGCTGTACAAATGTCCCTTGGCTGTTGATTGTTTTTGCTTCCATTAAAATTGTTTAGCACCATTATGTCTTCCACTGTTAAAATAGAAGTAAAGATTCTTTCTTGGATTATATGCAGATCATCTCAGTCCAGATTGTGTGGGAAGGAGTCCATCAGGAATATTAAAGGAGTCATCTGTACTTAGTATCAGTGGCTGAGAGCAATTTTTTTTTTCATTTAATCCTTCTGCTGTCTCGATACATTACCTATAAACTCTCTGTAGTTTCTGAAGATTCTTTTTTGGAAAAAGAAGTCTTGCTGATTAAGTGATACCAGGTGATTAAGTTATACCAGTTATATTCAGTTATACTGACACCAGAAAATAAAAAGGAGTTTGCATGTCATTAACTAGTTTTCCAGTTGCCTAGTCTTCACCAAAGGATTCCACTAAGTCACTTCATAAAATTCTCTACATTTAAAAGAGAGTAAAATTACTAGCTCTAATTTTAAAAATCTGCCTACTCCCACTTCAGTAATGCACCTTTAGTGCCAAAAGAGAAGTGTTAATAAGTTAAATATGTAAAAAAGACATGATTTAATAATTGCATGTAGAAGGAATAATGGAAACCTATTCCTTTACCTCACCAAAATTTCCACTTTGGGTTCTACTTTGGCAAATAATTGACACATATTTCATGTAGCAATTTACTTTTCACTCTTTTTCCTAATTAATCTTGCCTAGCCATAGTCAGGATGTAGAAGCTTTCCCTTGACAAGTCCAACCATTTGCAGTATTTCACCAGATTGGAGATTCCACTGAGACTATGTGCAGTTTTCTAATACTTTATTACGAGTTATAATTCAGTTGAAAAAAATACTGAGATGACAGAGAAGGCTTTAAATCTTGATACCATTCATATTCCATGTAGTGAAGTTTCACAAGTGAGTTGTCTGTATAGAGAATGCTTTCAGGATGGCCTAGTAATTAACAGAAACACGTCTTTACATAAAAGATTGTCCTTACCTGAACATGGTCCTGGGCATCCTGCTCTAGGTGCCCCTCCATGAATGGGAGGTTTGGACCAGATGATCTCCAGAGTTTGTTTCCAGTGGTAACAAATTTTGTGATTATGTGGAAAACCCATTTATTTATTTATTTATTTATTTATTGAATGAGAGATTAAAGATGTTCCTCATAATGTAATCTCCAGAGAAACATGACTAGAATCATAGAATCGGTTAGGTTGAAAAGACCCCTAAGATCATCTGGTCCAGCCTTTACCCTAGCACTGCCAGGTCAACCATTAGAACGTGTTGCTAAGCACCACATCCACATGTGTCTTTAAGAGCTTCAGGGATGGTGCCTAAACTATTTCCCTGGGCAGCCTTTTCCAATACCTCATGAACCCTTCAGTGAAGAATTTTTTCCTAATATCTGACCTAAACCTTCCCCGGTGCAACTTGAGACCATTTCCTCTTGTTTTATCAGTTGGTGTTTGGGAGAAGAGACTGATCTCCACCTGGCTAAGCCTCCCTTAAGATACCTGTAGAGTGTGATAAGGCCTCTCCTGAGCCTCCATTTCTCCAGGCTAAACAACCGCAGCTCCCTCAGCCATAAGATTTGTTCTATAGACACTTCACCATCTTTGTAGCCCTTCTCTGAACAAGCTCCAGGGCCTCGATGTCCTTCTTGTACATAGGGGCCCAAAACTTAACACAGTACCCGAGGTGTGGCCTCACCAGAGCAGAGTACAGGGAGGTGATCACTTCCCTCGTCCTGCTGGCTGCACTATTCCTGATACAAGCCAGGATGCTGTTGGCCTTCTTGGCCACCTGAGCACACTGCTGGCTCATATTCAGCTGGCTGTCAATCAATACCCCCAGGTCCCTTTCTCCTGGTCAGTTTTCCAGCCAGTCTTCCCCCCAGCCTGTAGCACTGCATGGGGTTGTTGTGCCCCAAGTGCAGGAGAATCTCTATTTATTTCTCTCTAAGTAGTTCACTAAGACATGTTCAGAAAGATTTAAGAACTGATTAAGATTTGTGAAATATTTGTGAAATATTTTACCTCCATAGGTAAAAGGAGGAGAAGAAATAATGTGAAAATGCACTGTATATAATGAAATGGTAACAACAGCACAGTGCTCCAAAGGGGTGAATATCTGGGAATGGTTTGGGAAGGTTCCTTAAAAAAAGGTCCACTTGGGTTTTTAGATTCAGAATTTCATCTGGTATTTGTTTCCTGTTACCTGCTCTGTGTTTTCTCAGAAGCACCAGAAGAGACGAGAATAAAGCATTATTTATTGAGCTAGTCATAGGGGTGGGCAACCAGGGAATCTCAGCAGGACAGAGGCAGGCAGGTCCATCTATGGTTGAGTGACTATAAGGAGGGACACCCCTTAAGGAACCTCTATAAGGATCTTCTCCCTCCTTCCAAGCTCTGTTTTCTGCCCATGGTTGTAAAGGCAGCTTTTGTCCCAGGGCATCACAGAATCCCCCAGAGCTGCCAGTCTACTTCCAGAGTTTCAAAACTCCCTTTAACTGTGATCTACCACAGCTTGCAGATACAGAAAGTGACTTTAAATGACATGGGTATAACAGAAAAAAATGGTCTTGACATAAAGTCCAGAAAAAAGAAAAAGAAAAAAAAAAAAAAAGCATAGTTTGCTGTCAAGGGCTAGTAGTATCTAGTAATATTGCCAGTAAAAAAGAAAAAAAATAATCATTTGGCATGCCTGAAAAAGAGAGGGTTAAAAATAGTGCCAACTTCTCTGCCTGAATTCTGCTTCTGATTGTGCCCATATACTGTAAACAACTGTACACAATGAACAGAGCAAAGAGCAAAGTGAATCCTGGACTTCTTGTTTCAGTCCTGTCTTATGAGGAACTATTTATACAGCCACCAGCCAATTAAAACCATTACAGTTAAAAGTCTCTCAGTGGTTAAGAATATACATACATACACTTGCAGACAATAAGCCTTACTTTTTTGGTCAGAAAAAAAAATCCCGTGAGTTCTGAAAAATGCTTTTTGGCCATGTATATGGTCTATTTTATGGCAAATCCCTTACACTCACTGGGAGGTGCTTGCAGGAAAGAAGAAAATTAAGTGTGAAACCAAACTCCCTCTGGGTTGATGCAACTGACTTGCCATTATGGAACCAAGTTGGACCCAGCACCTTTCCCAGTTTTTGGAGGGATGAGATTCTCTCTCAGGTGAGGTTCTCACTCGTGAGGTCAACAGGCATCAGGAATAGTCTGGAGAGAAGCTTGCGCTGGCAGTTCTTTTGAAACCAAAACAGAGATCTTGACTACATGAGTGTCCAGCCCCTCAGGAAGCTGGCTAGGGACCCGATTCAAACTGCCAAGAGGGATAATGCAGAAAAACTGAGAAGAACCAGAGCTTTGTTTTTAACGAGAGAGAAAGAAAAAAAGAAAAAAGATGGGGTGGGGTATTGAAACTGTGTCCAGTGTCACCTGTTTTAGCCCCACCTGCATGTCTGTCACATAATCAAACTTTTACAAACATATAAGCATAAAGTGAATTAAGCCAACCTTTTCTTGCTGCTGTTGTGCTACCTACTTAATGAGATACTTCATGTTGAGTGGGACACTGGTTTTCTTTTCCCAGATATGCCCAAAGCTATATAGATTCCTAATTTAGTTGATCTCACTCTTGTTTGCAAATAGTCCCATAGGAGCTGATCAGCACATTTAACTCCATCAAATAACCCACTTGGAAATGTACTTTTTGCCTCACATTTCTGAGGTCACCACCAGTGACCATTATAGCAGTATTCTCCTCTACCCTCCCAGCTGGAGGCTAGGACCCAAGAAAAAAGAGATGAACAGATCAGGTGAATAAATGGCTGTGTGGCAGGTGCCATGCTCATGCCATGCCTCCTGTGTAAGAAAGCAAGTAAAGAAGGCAGGAAACCAGCACAGCTGAGCAAGGACCTGCTGGTCAGACAGGCACGAGAAGGAAATGCACAGGCTGTGGAAGCAGGGACATGTGGCCTGGAGATAGTGCAGAGGTGTCTGGATGTGCAGGGATGGTGTAGTTTAAGCTCTTCATTAACAACAAAGACAGTGGGATTAAGTGCACCCTCTGCAAACTTGCAGATGTCACCAAGCTGAATGGTGCAGGTGATACACCAGAAGGAAGGGACGCCATCCAGAGGGACCTGGACAAGCTGGAGCAGTGGGCCCACGTGAATCTCATGAGGTTCAACAATTCCAAGTGCAAGGTGCTGCACCTGGGCCGTGACAATCCCAGACACAAGCACAGACTGGGAGAAGAACCCATTGAGAGCAGCCGTGCAGAGAAGGACTTGGGGGCTCTGGTGGACAAAAAGCTCGACACGAGCCAGCAGTGTGTGCCTGCAGCCCAGAGGTCCAACTACGTCCTGGGCTGCAACACAAGAGGAGTGGGCAGCAGGTGGAGGGAGGGGATTGTGCCCCTCTGCTCTGCCCTTGTGAGGCCCCACCGGGAGTGCTGCGTCCTGGGCTGGGGCCCCCAGCACAAGCAGGATGTGGGGCTGTTGGAGAGGGTCCAGGGGAGGGCCACAGAGATGATCAGAGGGCTGGAGCACCTCTGCTGTGAAGAAAGGCTGAGAGAGCTGGGGATGTTCAGCCTGGAGAAAAGAAGGCTCCAGGGTGACCTCACTGCAGCCTTTCAGTACTTGAAGGAGGCTTGTAAAAAGAACTTGTTATAAGGGCATATAGTTATAAGACAAGGAGGAATGGTTAAAAACTGAAAGAGGAAAGATTTAGATTAGATGTGAGAAATAAATTCTTTACTCAGAGGGTGGTGAGACACTGGCACAGGTTTCCCAGAAGCTGTGGATGCCCCATCCCTGGCAGTGCTCAAGGCCAGGCTGGATGGGGCTTTGGACAACCTGATCTGGTGGGAGGTGTCCCTGCCCATGAATTGTGTGGTCTTGAAAAGTCCCTTCCAACCTAAACCATTCTATGGATCTGTGATTCTGTGACTATATGATAATTACTGCATCACAGCCACAGTTCTGGTTTCTGCTCTGTTTTCCTCCCACTATTGCAGAGGAGGATGTGGCCACCTCTGTGGCTTCATGAAGTTGAGTTTTTCTGATTTATGGCTACCCTCAGTTTGCTCTGCATGGCAGGGTCATCGAGACCTTTCACAGAAGTGGCAAATGCAATCTCCATTCCAACTGAAGGGCTTGAAATAGCTATTTAAGGGTAAAAGTACCTGTTATAATGCCCCATGTAAGGCATAGGTGCTGGATTGAATGTTTCATGAAGGGAATATCACTGCTTTTCCCACAAAGACCTGCCCCATAATGCTCAGAGAATACAAGAAGGGAGAGCACCAAGGCACAGCTATTTTCAAACCTCAGGAGGTACTTCCCTGAGCAGGGGTCCCCAGCTTCCTTGACACTGCATGATGCAGCAGCAGCCTGTCGCACCCTGAGCCCTCCAGCCCTGTCAGCATTCTCCACCACTGAAGTCAATAAAATTGCAGGCTTTCATCACCTCCGGACGGCCACACGCAGCAGTCAGTTGTGAACACAGCACGTTTCACACACGTCCTTTGCACCGCTCGGCACCGCAGATCCTCCGGGAGCAAGCTGGCAGTGTGCGTCAGCCGTACCTCTGCAAGGACAGAGACAGCTGCGATCTGCAAATGGTGTGAACGGGTTTTACAATGGGCTGCATTTTACACATAGCTAGCCAGAGTTTACTGGCATCTCTCCACCAAGATAGATAATGGTGTATAATCACGCCCTGGAGTAAAAAGATGCCCACTTGATTTATTTATTTATTTTTATTTAACTCTTTGAAAATGCTATCAGTAGTAACAAATAATAAAAATCCCCAAACAACTGCACTTTTTGCAGGGAGGAGAAAAATTTGCTGCAAAAGCATTTTGCAACTCCTGAAATCTCCAGACTAAATTATTTGCCAAGACATAAGGCCATCAGTGTGCTCACTGAAATGGGCTCTGCAGTTATCACTCATTAACCACCATCCAGCAGTAAAGATCTGGTTGGAGAGGGTTTAGCACAAATGTAAAGGAGGAGGGAGGGATATACGGGAATGAGACTGTGTGGCATATTTGTTTTGTTTTGACTTCTTTCCAGACATATTTCAGTTTACATAAATATTTGAAGGTTGGATCAGACAGGATTTGCAGCACAATAGTATTAGGAATGCCTTTGCAAAAACTGTGATATGGACTCAATTCGCCACCAAGCAGGGGGAGGGCAAACGAAGCTTTCTCAATGTATATATTTGAACACCACTCAGCATTTAATTATTTACAGACCAAAGGGACTGACTTCCTTGCCAGTTTCTCTTCTTTTTTTGCCTCCCCTCCCTCCATGTGATATGATTAGAAAGCGAACTGCATTTTTTTTGATGACTGACATTGTCTGCAGTTCCTCGCCCAGAAGAAGATGCTTGCCAAATGAGGAGGTCAGGCAACGCACATGGGATGTCACGTTACAAGTGGCCTCTCCCTGACCTCCTGTTTCGGCCACAGAGGGTTAAAAATTTTTTTATTTTTTTTTTTTGGTGTTTTTGGCATACTCTTTTGCCTCCCCCGGCTGTTCAGGGAAAGGCAAGGAGGACCCACCCTGAGCACAGGCAGCTTCCTGCAGCAGCGGGTGGGAGGCTCGCCCAGCCAGCGTGGCTGGGGAGCCTGGCACCAGGAAGGCTTCTGGAACTCTTCCAAGCACCTACACTTTCTATTCTGGCAAAGGGGATTTTTGAGGAAGGGCACTGTGAGGTAGAGCAAGAGTAAGATCTGGGGGAGAGCACTGCAAAGGTGAAATCTGTGAAGAGAGAGCCTTGCAAAAGCAAATTATCTCTTCCATGTTATTTACAGTGATGAAAGTCTGGACCAGCTCTGCAGAAATCAGTGGATGTATTCGGAATTCTGACAGGAGTAAAGGAGATAACAATCTGACGCTGATGCTTAAAAAACTTTTTCTCAGAGTTGCTCAGGTCAGATTTCCTCCAGGTTCATTCTGCCAGGATAAAATATGTTTTCAGATACATCCTGTTGAATATAAAATATATATTTTTTATTTAAAACAGCTTTTAAATTAGAGCATGTCCCTTTAATAAAGAAAGGCAAATGCAAGATCCCATAGCTGAGTAAAGCAGGAAAGGGCTTCAGAGTGAGATTTGATTGTTTACATTCAATGAAAGGAAAAGTCTGATCTGGAGTGCTCAGATTTAATCTTGGTACAGATTAAAATGGTGCTATTGTGTTCTGCTGGGCTGTTTGGAAAGGTGAAGCGAGGCTTTCCTAGGACCGAACCACTGCAGTACATACACAAGATTTACACACAATCACACCAGTCAGCCAAAATTGCAGAGTCAAGGTTCTCTGGCACAAGCGATACTAACATTGCCTTTCAGGTTTTGAATTTCTACCTGCTGTTGTAAATCACCCCTGAACATGCCTTTTGGTGGGTTTGTCTAGTCAATGCCTGATGTTTCCTGTTTCTCCAGCCCAGCTGCAAAAGTCAGGTGGTTTTTGTTTTGTTTTGTTTTTGTTTTATTTTGTTTTGTTTTGTTTTGTTTTGGGGGGGGGGGATCTGTAGCCACTTCTCTGCTGTGTACTTTAGGCACTGCTCGCATCCTTTGCTGGAAATAGTGCTCATAACAAGAGTAGTGGTGCCTAACCCTTGGGGATGATCACAAAAACACACTAACTTAGTGCAATGGATTTAAACTCAAAAAGGACTCAGATGTGACTCCTAATATAACATAAAAGTGCTCTTACTGCTCTTCTGTTACAATTTTTTGTGTATATATATATGATACAAAGCAAAGCACTGGAGCATGAGATGGAGTTTTTTTAATTTAGCAACCTAATGACGCCAACAAACACTGGGGGGAGAGCCAGGAGGTTAACACACACATGCTGGGTATCAGATCTGTGTTTCTGATGAGCTGCCTACACTATGAAGTTTGTTAGGGGAAGGACCTATTAACACGAGATGTTATGGTTTGATTCTTTGTTCTGACAGAATCGATGTCTTGCTTTCTGTGATCAAAGAGATCAGGTTTGTTTCTAAGTTTTTAAGTTGTGACCCTGCATCAGGTGTTTTTTCTGCCACTGGAGCAAGACTTTTACAATTCCATAAGTTTGTTTCTGTCTTTGTAGGATGGGGGTCTCACCTTTCAGCATGTTGGGATGACTCCATCAAAATACCACTGAAATGCTTTGAAAATGAAAGCAAAGTCTTTGGCAAAGCAGATAGCAAATAAAATGGTGTAGCAGGAGGTGAAAAGCAGTGAGACAGTGTGGCAGAAGGAACTGCACCTGTGGGGACAGAACAACTGCACCTTAGAAAATGAGCTCCTTGCAGAGGATACAACACCAGTGACCCCTAATGCCTTTAAAAGATTATTGAAAAATGAATATATCCACCCAAGCCTCCGATTGTCAGAGAAAAAGTGTGTAATCTATCTGAGGTTGCATCCTCCTGGTGGACTGTGAAAGGTGTTTACTGATGTAAGACAGGTGAGCCCTTTATATTCCTCCCAGCCTAAGCTCAGTTTCTTTTGCAGCAGTGAGGGAAGATCAGAGCAGAACTCTTCTTTGATCATCTTTTGGGTTTTGATGTATGAAGCCTTGGCTTTAAGATGTGTGATACATAAAATTCTGTGTTTTTGTTGTGGTTGTTGTTGTTGTTGCTTTAGCATGGGACAGAGAAATTACTATAGCTTAGACCAGGACATACAGGGAAAAACAGTTGCTTCAGAGAGGAGAGGGGGCTTGGAGGTTAAGATATGGTGTTCATTACTGGCCAACCAATCTTCTCCCCACAGTGACTAAGAAAAGAGAAAGAAAGGGCAGTTATTGCCTTTCTCCTGGTGTTTTGGGTCTTTGCTTCACCAAAATTGCCTTTGAAAGAAATGAGGAGAGGAAAAGTGCAAATTAAAATGAGCAGATTTTATTCTGGTTGAAATATATTGCATTTTCAGTGCCTCAGTGTAGCAAGTGGCAGGGTTACGTGAATGCCCAGCCCAAAGCAGTCCTGAAGGCCAAAATTTGATAAACACACCAGTCCAATCTACTATTAGCTTAGCTGGGAATCCTACACCTGTGACCAAATAGAAGATCTAATCTGAGCATCTGAAGCTGCACTGTGCTCCTGGCTTCCCTGGATTCTGCCTCTTGGCAAACTATCAGGAAAGGTCTCATCAAGTGAGACCTCTTGAGGACAACCTAAGCACCAAGTGGCCAAACTTGATTGAATTCAGCAGAGATGTATGCAGGGCCAAAACAAATTCTTGAAAGGGCCTGCCAGCCGCTCAGAACAGCAACAATAATAATAATAAAAAACTGTAGTGGGAAGGGAGGAGCCTCACAGCTGCTGGGCTGACTCAGTAAATAATGAGCATTCCCTGCACTTTTATGAGCTTGTCTGATCTTCGGCCCAGCTTCAAGACTTTCCTCACACATGTTTTCTCCCAGCTATCTGTTTCTGCCGTGTTTTGATTTTCTTTTCATGTGTGTTGTGGATATACAAACACATCTCCTGGGCAGTTTCACATCAAGTGAAACCTGAGAGAAAATAGATATTAAGCTTAATTACTTGTTAAAGGGCATTTAGCCAGACTCTCTTTGACACCCACTGCACACTGAGCAGGAGGGAGGCTCTTTTCTGTAGCTGAAATTGGCAGCTGATGCTCCACGTGGCCTAAGATGCAGCAGTAGAAGTGCAACCTTTGTTAGTCAAGGGAAGCAAACAGGGAGGCAGAATTTCCTTTACCTAATACTCAGGGGACAAAATTTTAATTCCCTTTGCTATCAAGGATTGTTTTTTACAGTGTCTGGGTGGCATGTATGAGTCTTCATCTGCCCTTGCCATTCCCAGCTGTGTCAATGTGGGAAGTTCCAGGGAAAAGTCCCTCCTTGTGCTTGTGCTTTGAACAGCTCCAGGCTGCGGACAACATGCATGCATAAATAAAAACACGACTGACTTTCCATTTCTTGCAGGTTTTTCTTTTTCATACTCTCTACCTTTGACTCACTCCTCATGTGGGACTTAATGAAGAAAAACTTCCAACATATATTTACTTTTAAGCTTATGCTTCAGTTTCATTGACTTCTGTAGGACATGAGAACACACAGGGGCATGTCTGATGTAGATAAATGCCAAAGGCAGACCAGAGAAGGAGGTTGATTGTGGTACATGCAGTTATGTTCAATCCTACCATTTTTTACTGAAATAGAACCTGACTGTTTGGTAGTTTTTTACCTTGCCTTCCTCTTTTTATTTTCTTCTAAAGGGAACAGTATATTTTACTCACGTGCTTTGTTTTATTCAAATATTTGCTGCTGCTAACCACATTCCTCCCTTTCCTTTGAGAGATAACACCCACTTCCATACTCTTCCTACATCTGGAAACCCCCACAGATGTTTGTTCTGTAAAACCACCCTCTGTTCCAGCAGCAGAGTGCCTGTGGCTAAACTGAGAATCATAAATTAAAATAACCTAGGAAGGCCAACACACGTGGAAAACACTGCAGAAGCAGGGAAATAATCCTCTGTAGAGACGTGAATGCTTGCATTATGATGAAACAGATTTTGAGGCCAATTTATCTAAAAGCTGTTGTGCTTATGAATACTCAGAACAACAGTATTCAGTCACAGTGACATTAAAAAAAAAGGGAGTGGGAGGTAATAAAAATGCTGCAGGTTGCTCAAGGGATTGAAAAGATGTACCTGAAGTCTCTGAAAGGCCAGACAGAGCCCTGGCTTCTCAGTGCATTTGAAACTCAAGGTCTGCCTAAGGGTGTCAAAATACTAATGTACACATGTAGACATCTAACAGTAGACAAGAAAAATAACACAGGGAATAATGAGCCAGTGTAGTCATGGTGAATTGTTATTTGATACGGGTCAAACCCCTGTCAGTCCCCCACCCTTCCTTATTCCACTTGAGAGCCTCCATCCTCTTCCTTCCCAGGGCTGAGTTGGGTCAAGCACGGAGTGGCTCTTCCTTCCTGAAATGGTTTCTATTGACCCAAGTCAGCAGGAGCCTCAGGAGAGCGGGAGAAGACTTTGTCTTCCCCCTCTTCAGAGCTGACCTCCCACAGGGATTTCTCTGAGACTTTGGCACCATCAGAACTGAATATAAGCCTTGAAATTATTCTGAATCCAGAGTCCAGCATCAGACATGGGATCTCAATGTTGTCTATACACAATAAACAACTGGAAGTTAAACATGGCTCAATCTGCTCACTTAAAACATGTATCATGGCAATACTATACATACAAAATCCTGGCATTGGACTGGCTAATCAAACACCTCAGAAAAGAACATTTCTATTTGAAGATAAATACAAGATGACACATAGGCGCTGAAGAGTTCAGGTGCAGCTGCATATAATTAAAAGTGTTCACAGAAAACAACTTTCTTAAAAATTCTGTATTTTTATACTCCATTGTTCCTCTTGTTACCCAAAGCAAAGATCTCTCCTATTGGTGAGTCATGTCTGAGTATTTTTACCCTGGGTATGATTGCTGTCACAAAAAATAGTCACAATAAACCCTGTGCACAGACAATACTACTTCTATAAGAACCACTCAAAGCAAGAAGCAAGGCACACAAAGAAGTCAGATATATCTATTCTGTTTATCTTTTCACTTCTTTCTTGGTGTTACATGTATATAAAATAAAACTTTTTCAGCCTTGGCATTCTGGTACTGCCATCTCCTTCTTAAAAAAAAAAAAAAAAAAAAAAAGGAAAAAAAGCAAGACATTGTGTCTTACATCACAGTACTATCAGTTTGCTTTAAAATAAAGTGAGTGACAATGTATGGAGCATAGGGTATATTTTCCTCCATGAAGCCGTAGATATGCTCAGTGTCCCAGAAGTTTAAGTACTGTGCAATCATCTGCAATATCATGGCTTTCAGGCCATTACACTCTCTCAAAAAAGACCCCCCCCCCCCCAAACAAACAAACAAACAAACAAAAAAAACAAAAACAAAGAAACAAACAACAACAAAAAAAAACACACTGTAAATTCACTGTCAACATATCTGCTTTGGAATCAGTCCCTGCTCTGGAAAACAATTTAAAATTAAGTGGGATAGGGAAAGGAGTATTTTATCTTCTATTGTAAGTGGGGACTGGGAGATTTTGCCCCTAATCCGGAGCTCATTGACTCAATGACACCCCTTCACGGTGATTCACTGAAGGTCATCCAAGGAACTTTTCACAACATTAATCAAAAGTCCATCCTCACCACTGAGAAGAGAGCTTACAAGGAAAGGAGGAGAAAGACACACTTGACATGCTATGTCTTTGGCAAACTCCTGAACATTGCATGCTCATGAAAGCTACAGGCAAATTTTGTATTGCTTGTGAACAAACTCTCAGGATTCAAGTCAAGGCTTGCAGTCCTCTTTTCTCTAAAGGTGCAGCCTCTCCCATTATCAGATGAACAAACAGATTATGATGTTTTAGGCAGGATCTGCACAAAAGTTTTTTGGATTTAACAGCTTCTCTTCTCATCATGTCTGATCATGTCTTTCAAGTACATACATTGCAGTGTAATATCTCAGACAGACACATGCAGAAGATGTAACAGCCTTTCTCACAAGGGAGAACTCTAGGTCAAGAAAACACAGAAAAGTTTGTTATGTTTTTCTTTTTCTTTCCTTCTGAGAAGAAATCCTTTATCTTCAGGATAATGGAGCCTAAATAGATTACAAAACTGGTGTGGTAGAGAGTTAACAAATTACACAACCTGATTCAACCTGAATCTAATGTTCAGGGAATAATTACTAAGAAGTGGGAAAAGACAGAAAAACCTAAGCTTATATCACTAGATAGCTGAGAGCTGACAATCCTCTTATGAAAAACCATTAATCTCAACAAAATTTCACAGATTTCTTAATTGCTCATATACAGTTATTAAATGGCCAAGTGCTAGGTTAGATAATATTTAAAAATAAATTGTCATGAAAAGATCTGCATTTTTTCATTGCACTCGGAGTGCATGGTCTTTTATAGTATGACTAACTTTGTAAGCATAAGCAACATAGAGCTATTTGTTCAAGTAGTCGCTATATCTCTTACTAAGATAATATTGGCCAAAAGAGAAATAAATTTCACAACACTTGTTAGAGATCAGATTGAAATTAACATTGAGAAACTACACTTCAGAAAGATAAGAGAACTAGTCAAAGAAATCTCCATATCAAGACTTGGGGAATTAAATTCTTTAAGCTTCAGCAGGTAGAATTCTTCTTTCTCCCACACTTGCTCTTTTTTAGCTTTAAAGTTTGAGAGTTACTATATAAAACAGTCACTGCAATAAGAGAGGTGTAATAAATTGGTAATTGAGTAAAAAAACAAATCATCAAGATCATCAAGATCAGTTAGCATGCTTACAAATATCTGGGGGAGTTTAAGAATCAAGTAATTTATCTGGTTAAAAAAAAAGAAAAAAAAAAGTATTTTTTATTAAAATGCAGAGATGTAAAGATTTAGAGCCAGATACCTCTGTGATGAGCTAATCTGACTCTTGCAAGACGCTAGTTAAAGATTTTTGTGAAAAGTTTTCCATATCACATTCATAACATTTGTGTGAGCCATTGTGTATCTATTCATTTAAAAGTGTTCCATGTAATGGATTAGCAATTAGACTTAAAAACTAAAACTATGAGACTGCCACTAGAGTATTTGTGGCTATTCTGGTCCTTCTGTCATACTAAGGGAAGGCAAACAAAATACCATGATAAAGAAATGTGATGTCGGAAGTATTGAAATACTTAGTTCAAGTGAAGGGATATAAATGTAAAACAAGTTACTTTTTTACACAGTAGAAGTTGCCTCCACACAACATCCACGAACTCAAAATCTTAAAGATTCAAAAGCATTAAAGGCACTCCTCTGGAGTGTAAGGGTAGACCATTACAGACCATAAAACTCACTGAGTAAATACCTTACCTGTGTGAGCATTTATACTTTGAGTCAAAGGGAATGAGGAAACATTTGGAATGGAAATACACTTGTGGTAGATTTTGTTTGATTATTTTCTTCTACTGGGTTTCTTGTACCTTCTTCCTGAATTCTCTGTTGTTGATGTCTACTAGATCTGGATCCAAGGCATAACCAGAGTCTTAGACAATAATTGCTATGTTCACATTTGAGAAATAAGTATTATATATTTTAAATTTGAGGTTCTAGTAATGAAAGATAGACAAAATCTTTATGATATAAAATATTTATGATGCATATAAATAGCTTTGTAATCATAAGACAAAAATCACACTCTTTAGGTCTTGAGCTAAAACCTCTGTGAAATTCATATACTCTCAAATGACTCAAATAACTTTTTTATCCCTTATTTGGTCATCCTGCTTTTTGCATATTGATACAGAGTCACAGAACAGTCAGTTGTTTACTTTTCAATAAAAGTAGGGTTTTTTGTTTGGATTTGAACATTCCTTTGTAAACTATTATTTCTGTATGACACAAAACCCCAGAATTGAGTATAACAGTCATTTTCAATTTGAAGCCTTTCTGTAGCAAAGGATTTACTGACTGCTTAAAGATGTGAGAGAGGGGATAGGAAAGGCAAATTCACATAATAGTTTGACAGTTATTGTATGTGTGACATTTGTAATAGCGTTCAGCAAGTACCAGGAAAGACTTGAGGTTCCCCACTCTGAAGAAGGTGAGAACCACTGCTCTAGAAACACCAAGATAGTAAAGCTAAAACAAAATAAAACTGGCTTCACTGTAGCAGAAAGTAAAGTGCAAGAAGTAAACATGTAGAAGGTAGAAAAAACAGTGTTTATTTATGTGTGACTTTATTTTATCACGCTGTTTTTATTATAATAAATGTATGCCTTCTTAGAATCTACTCTCTCAAGGCAATTTCACTTTTAGCAATCTATATCCACATACTCAAAATCAGTGTGTTGATGGTGATGACCTTACCCAGCCTCAGTGATTCTGATGGTTTTAATCACACTGGAGATAAGTGATATAACAATAACTAAACCACTAGTTTTTACTGAGGCAAATCTGAATTCAAAAGGTTGGTCATTCACAAGTAATTTAGCATAGATCTGTTTTCACTCCCTCTTTGTGCCAGTGAGAAGAGAGATGGGAGGGTAGGCTGGAAACAAAGTTGACTGCTCACTTGCATCTTACAAAGCACATTGACAAGTCCTGGGCTGACCCAAGGCCAGAAGGTCAGTGTCCTCCTGAACCAAGCCATCCTTTTCCTGCTTCCCCTAGACCGCATAGGCTCCAAACCTCAGTCACACCATTGGCATTTCATATGTTGTCAAGGCAAGACAGATGGAAATGCCCATGTATCTGCACTACACCAGGCTTCAAAGATAAGACAGAGTAATTTTTCATTGGTAGTCAAAAAGATCCACAAGATTACACAAGGCTCACCATCGGCACCCAGTGTTATGGTTAAAATTGTGACTGATGGTTTGCACTATTTCTGTGCCTTAGGGGGTCCACTGAAAGCTTCATACCCACCCACCATGCTAGCTACCATGGGGTGCACTACACTGGTTAACTTCAGAAAACCCTGCCTGCACAGTGCACCACTTTACCTCAGAGGCTCCACACCCAAAAGACTCCCAGGCTCCACAGTCATCATAAATACTCCTAATGAGGAGCTTTCGCTGTATCTTTTGTTTACCCAAGCTTAGTGCTTCAGTGTCAGAGCCTGCTCTGCTTCCATTCAAATCAATGGGAGTTTTGCCATTCTCTCTAATGCAAGTAGCCCCTAGCATTTCATTACATTTGATGATGATGGATCACTATTCCTTCTTTGCAAGAACAATAGTTTAGCAACCATGCCAACAAATATGCATGTGTTTAGTTTTAAGCACCTGAATAGTCTTATTGGTTCCAGTGGAAGTACAAAAATTCTTGAAGTTAAATGCTCTTTTTTTTGTTCTGACATAGTCAGTTCCCGGAATCCTCCTCTGTCAAGTGAACATATCTTCCATTAGAATACATGCAAACTTGGTAAATCTAGACACAGTCATCTAAGGTAGGCTACTCTGGCTTCATATTGCAAGTCTCATAGCACATTATGCTAATAATAAAAATTCAAACTTATTAAATCAATTTGAAGTATACCTAATTTTTTTGCTGCTGTTTGTGTTGTTGTTGTTGTTTGGGGGTTTTTATAGTAGAAAAAAATTATAAAGCTAGTGGTGTTTATATAGAACATTTTTCTGGATGGAAGTCCAATGTATTGGGTCATATACCAAATATAGGAAACATATGTTATTCAACATGGTGACTCACACAATGAGTAATGTAATCTGAAGAGTATATTCTCCCTTGTGAACAGACATAAATCTCAATAATGCTAATAACCCCATAAATCCCAAAGGGCCTCATCTAGCAGAAAGAATCTGCAGGCTCATGAGCTGTGCAGCCTGTGCAAGGCCACAGATGTCAGCTCCTCATCACCAGCCCAGCCCAGCCCTCTCCACCCTGGCATGCCCTAGGAGATCAGTGGTTCACTGGCAAATGTTTGCAGAGTGCTCAAAAACAGAGCCCATGCTGGAGCCTCCCTCAGATGACTGTACAGGAGCTTTGTCTTCAATAGGTCCTCTTCTCTGACTCCAAAATTCTCCTTGAAGCTGGGACAGCAGGTGGGACAATGACTACCTGCCCAGTTTGAAGACAATCTCTCTGCTTAAGAAATGTAATCTGCTTGATGTGGAGGTCTTCCATCTCCTTGCCGTATTTGAGGAGGAAGGAGAAGAGGATGCATTGTTACGGCAGATGATGTTTGATAGCAAGGAACAAATTTCTAGGACTATACCAGCCTCTTCAGACTTTGCTGGAGCTACCTTCTTGACTGAAGCTTCTTGCTGATGAAAGCAGAATTACGAGTATGCATTAGGAAGGAACAACCTCCAGCAAGTTACTGATGAACCTGGAACTGGGCTGGGTACTTTGGAGAGGGACAATTTGTGATACATTTCAAAGGGAAGAAATGAATTCCGGAAAGGGGAAGATTTTCCCCTTTAAAATAGAGAATATCTAGGGCCCTGCTTCTGGGGTGGTAGAAGACTACAAGCAGGTGGGCAGCCCTAGTTGATAGGTAGGAATCAAGGAAATCCTACAGTGTTGAGCTTTATGCTGATTGCTGAGCTACTGGTGTCATTTTTTTCTGGGCCAGAAATGCTCAGAAGTTACAACACTGCTGAAAAAGTAAAAATTATGAGTTGAAGTGATCTGATGTTAGCCAGCATTCCTAGCAAAAGGGAACATGTGTGTTCATACTATACAATATCTGGAGCTGTCTAATTCCGAGTCTGACCTCAGCAACCTTTGAACCAGCCTTAACAATATGGTGAAATTAACCAAAATCCGTGTAAGTTCTTTGAAATTAGGTTTTTAGGTAGGCAGGGGAAAGTGTCTCAGTTGTGAGCTGTTATCAGATATCTGGAAAGCTGCAAGAGCTACATGCTAAATGTATTCACAATGTGAAATAAAAGAGGGCTGTGGAGGAATCTTAGCTTCTGGACACCTGCTCATCCACACAACTTGTGTCTTTGTTCAGTTCTTAGCTTTGCCTTACATGGCCCCTACAAAAAAACACTCAGCCTTGTCTTGGGAAACAATTTGTCTAGAGGCTGTTCTCAGGATGTTGCATGAATGAACTCTTCTCATTAGACTTGGTTCCTCCCAGCTGATAAGTTCTTCAATGTTATCTGAAAGTTGTTGCACCACCAATGTCTATATGTTTTACCCTAGGGCATGCAACACATACTAAGTTGTACACTATTAAAAAAAAAAAAAAAAAAAAAAGTATGCAAAATCTGACCATTATTCTTAACTACTTTAAAGCAACATGAGAAGACAAAAAACAAAACAAACAAACAAACAAAAAAAACTAATAATAGCAATATTTTTTTATGGATACTTTGACAAGTGTTATGTTGGCATGATAGTTCTGTTCCAGAATCAGCTAGTGGAGAAAGTCAATTTGCGTTACTTGTCCTACTTGTCTTCAAGATGAGGAGTCAATCATAAACTCCCCTTCTTCAGCTATATAGACACACACACAAAAATTCAGCCTTCATGAGCTCCTTTACTCGTGTAAGTCATTGTTTTATTTTTTATTTTAATTTTTCAGTAGACCTTCCCGTTAACCCAAGAAATTTGCTTTCCTGGAGCAGGAACCCCTTGCCACCTCTGGGCTCTCAGCACTGTAGTAGCAGCTGACCATTTTCAATATTTATTTATTTATTTATTTTCTGTGGAAAGAGCTTGAAGCTTCTTCTTGAACGCTGATGTTAAATCCATGCCAAAAGAGCTCATCTGAACCCACAGAGTGGTGCCAGGACCTGCTGGGCACGATTCAGCAGAACCCTGCTGTCAAGAATCAACAGAAACCTTTCCTGGGCATCCCTGCTTCGCACACAGTTCCACTCATTTGATCAAATAATGTTGGGCAATAATTGGGCAGTTAATTGAAACCCTTTCCTCCCCACATACCTAGAGCTTGTTGAGAGGCATCAGGGGTCTGTAACATGCTGCTGCTCAGGAGCCACCACCAGACTGGTGACAGCTGCAGTGCCTCTTGGGGCTAGCTCTTGCCCTGGGTGTCTGGGGGAGCAAACATGCCTGGGAAGGCAGGTTCTGGAGTTTGTTTTAAATTCCCAAGGAGTTAAAAGAGCCTTTCCAGCATTAGCCAGAATGTTGATTATAAACCCACAACCTTCTGTAATTGGGCCTCATTAATAAATTCCTCAAGTGTTCCCAAAGGCAGGAGAGGTAAAACAAGAGCCACGGGGATCAGAGCAACAGGGAGCTGTGAGGCTTCCCAACCGTGTTGTTAATTCCACTTAATCAGCTCAGAGAAGCTCTGTATTCAAAAGAATATAACCATGACTCACAAAATACCCCTGCCAGCAGAGAATGGGATTCTCTCCATTTATAGTAATATTCTCCCCAGTTTTTGTCCATTCTTTCATTCTGGTTTAAAATGGGGAAAACGACCCTCCTGCAGGGCACCCTTAGCATCCTCTGTAGCTCCAGGCCTCAGTACACGCTGGAAGGTCTGTGCTCCTGGAGAAAGGCTAGTGTAACTTTTCTGGAGCTTCTGTGGGACCCTTTCTGCTATACGAATGTGTCAGAGGGATTTTCCATCTGGCCCAGAATGAGAAAAATTTAAAGCAGTCTCAGAGGCAGATGCAGGATTTATTGTTGTTTAAGAGGACACAGTAGCAAACTTTTACAGATGTAGCAAGCCTTGTTCCCTGCCCTAAACTGCTTGTAAGGAGAGGTAGATGAGTCAAACAAAGACAAGACAAATTACAGGGATAACAACTCAGGTCATGAGAAAAGTAGGGATTATGGAGAATGAGAAGGCAGGAAAGTTTGCCAGGAGAGTGGAGCTTCCTTAAGGGAGGTTTCACAGTGCTATTCAGAGAGCCTCAAGGGCTGGACTTTGAAAATGGACAACCTGCAACAAAAAAGGCAACAGAAGGATTGGGAAAGGGAGTATAATCTTTGTAAGAAAAAATAAATAAATAAAGTAGGACTAAATAACGGATTTACTGTGACTTCTGCAAAGGAATTGGAATATCGTTGACAATTTGACTTCATATGAGGCTGGAAACAGCTGAAAAGCAAAGGAATCTGTGAAGAGGTCAGAGCCACTGCTCATGATACTCATAGCCATATATCCACACTTCTCCTTCCCCTTCCTGCTCAAAAAGGAAGACAGAGTGAATTCACATGTGTATACCTGTGTGTATAGCCTGGTACCTGTGCCTGGCTGGTTAACTGAGGATCACATCTGGAGGCAGACACATCTGTGAGGGAAGATCTTCAGTCCCTTAGCACTTCTCTGCGTGATTCACTTAGTGCACACACTGCGAGGAGTCACTAGGGCATCCTGCAAGGGGGAAAACTCTTCTTC
Organism: Anas platyrhynchos; assembly: GCF_047663525.1. NCBI lineage: Eukaryota > Metazoa > Chordata > Aves > Anseriformes > Anatidae > Anas > Anas platyrhynchos. The sequence goes on from NC_092621.1 coordinate 19,346,295, forward strand.
AGAACACACAGCACCTCTTCCCTAGCCAGCAGGACAAAGTAAAATGCATTCTGCCGTGGGCAACAGTTATTTGCTGTAGACAGGCTGCTTGAGGTTTTTTTCCAGCATAAAAATCTTCCTTGAGATATTTTGATGCCCAAAATGCAGTAGGAGGAGAAATAGGTATTACAGAAGAAAACAGTTCCAGTCACTCAGCCCCATTTCTTTCTTCCTCTTGCAGACTTGCTTCTTTACTTGCTGTTTGGGAATCCTCTAGTCTCAGTGTCTATTTACTTTATTTTATTTTTATGAGTGTTCTTGAATGTAATGGAAGAATAAACAATTCAGTTTTCACAGCCTTGTGGCTTTTCATGGGAGCTTAGCTGCATCCAGCATGTTTACAAAACAGAGCTGCGTCACTGCGTTTGTTAATTTGATGATTTTTGGCCTATCTGTATTTTGGCTGCCAAGCTCCCATTTAAATGCAGGGTTTGTTATGTTTTGATAGGCCCCAAGAGGAATTTCTTGATCAAAGTTTGAGAGTTGAACAGGACTGGCCAGTTTTGCAGCTCACAGGATTACCAAAGCACAAACATTTGTAGACCACTGGTGGGAACACTGTCACGGTGAGGAGCTGGCCCTGCACGTCCCTCCTGAAACCATGGTTCCCTCCCAGGGCTCACACTCTGGCAGTGGACATGCCAGCAAGCTGTAGTCCCTTACCCTCACACAGCTGTGCCGGTTCTGGGATAGGGAGCAGAGCCATGATTGTGCTCTTGTGGAAGTCCCTTTTCCTGACCTCCAACATGAGGTCAGGATCTTGGAGGAGGATTGAGGATAATCCAGGCCCAAATCTCCAAATATCTGGGAGCGATGAATTAAGTTAACACAAAATTCCTACTCTGGGTGAGCAAGAAAGATGAAAGTAGGACATATAGCACCTTCAAGTGGTGGAGAGCCAGGGGGCGGGGAGGAAGATTTACTGTCCTGTGGTGGGGGAGAGAAGGTAAACCATGGATATGGCTGGGAAAACTTGGCTGGGGATGCAGGAGGATACTATCGTGGCTCAGTGTACAGCTCAGCCAAGGTAAGCAAAGGAGTGCTTCACTCCAACCACCAGCTATACACATAAAAACAACATTAAGCAAGCAGTAGAAGCTGTAGCTTCTAGGAAATTAATGACTTATGGAGATGTTAAGATGAACATTATAAAAGTGCATGTATGTTGCAAGATGTGATGGGGCAGGACTGATGAAATGGGGAGGTCTGTGTTTCTACTGCATGAGAGTTATTAGGACCAGCAAGAATGGAGATGTCAAGTTTTTTGTTAAAAAACATTTCATTAAATAAATGTAAATATTTTTTATGTCTCACCCTTGCAAAGAAGAAAGCAGAACTGGAAGATCTCCACAGAATGTCGGCAGGTCCTTTACCTACAGGTAGGCACAGTTACATGCCACCTGAACAACATGGGAGTAATGACAGCTGCCTAAATGTGTGTTAATGGGAAAATTGCTCCTACTTTTAATCACCAAGAAATTTACTGGCAAATATATGTATTAATGCAGTGCCAAGATTGCGCACTTCGGAGTACTGAGCTCAGCAAAACTTAAACTTCTGAAAGTCAGGACACATGCTAAGCATCTTAGCTCTGTCCCCTTTGAGCAATGCCCCAGCTTGCCCATTGTGCACACCTTGCTTTGCAGCTTCACCAAGCTCCTGGGCCATGACCAAGAAAAGCAAAAGCCATATTTAGGAGAGCTGTGACTCCATGGGAGATACCTGCACCTGTCCTGTCCTCAAGCACTGAACCTGCTTCCACAAAACAATGTCATACCTGGTGCATATTATAACTCACCTCTCCTGAAAAGAATGTTGTCCAAGACCATACTCTCACCCAAAGCTCTTTAACTCAGAGATTTCTTTTATATCGCACCTTGCTAATGATTCTATTAATGTCAAGGAGGCCTTTGTACATTGGCAAGTGGTGAAATGACATTGTTATAGCTAATTCTTTTCCCTTTGATCAACCACTGGTGGAGGCCTGGGTTGACAGCTTGGTTACTTTGCTCGGATCTGCCCAGCTACTCCACAACCATATCTTCTGCTCAGGGCACCCCTAAAACACGACCTGTGCATACTCTGTAAATGTTTTTTTTCCTGTGGTCTACCTGGACAGCTAACCTTGACATCTCTGAGTGCCATACACAGCATATTTGTGAGTGATAAAATTACAGGCATCACAAACTTCAAAGCATTACTTCCAAGTGCTCTGGTTTTGAAGAAAAATTTTAGAAGACTGAAGACAGAGAAAAGAAAGAGGAACTATAGTTAGATTGTGCATTAGACATTATTATGTATAGATGTAGCAGAAAGAGAAAAGGGATGGAGAAGGATGAGGGTGGATCTCCCATGCTTTGATTTGTGAGTAAAAAAACAGGATGAAGTTGATGTCTGAATTAAGGCATATCCAAATGGAATGGGGCTGCAGAAAGTCCTTAGGGCTGAATATTTAGACTCAAATCAATGTTCAGGTAAAGTGTGATTTAGAAAGAGTGTCCAGAGACATGCTGGGGAAGGGAAAATTCCTGCTGAGCTTTCCTGTGTGCAGAGTCCCTGGGCACAAGAAACTTTGACCTGTGCCTGGAGCTGCAATAGTCATTAGCCCAAACTGGAGAGAGAACACAGGGGTACAATGAGTGAAAACAGAGGAAAGTATGCAGTGTACCTTCAGAGAAGGTGATTAAAGGAGTTCTGCCCTCCATAAGCTCTGATGGGTCTCTGAGCCATGGGACACTTGGTGTTCCCTTGAACTCTTTCCTGGGCAGCACTGTTTTGGGCTGTTTTCCACCTGTTCATCTTCCTTCAGCTGCTGGGGAGGTTATTTAAATAAGGAACAGGAAAGAAGGGCAGGAAGAAATGTGGGTTCCTTCATCCAAAGCAAGCTTAGAACCCTGGGCTGAGCCTACATGCAGTTAGGATTGGAGATGTGCTTTAATCTATCTCACGTAGCATGCATGAGTTTTTTCCATTTGCATACCATCTCTCTATGGCTTAAAACACAAAGTTTTGATAATGCTAACCCAAGCCCATGCAGTGTACAGTCACATCTTACCCTCTTCCACCCCAAGAACTGCCCAGACCAAAGAGTTGCTGAGGTCTTTGGTTCCATAAATACATGTAAGCAGCAGAAGAGGAGCCATGAGGACATAACTCAACTGTTGCCATGTTCCAACAACAAGTGTGTCCTTATTTCCACATTGTATGGTCTGGCATAATAGTGCACCCTGACATTTTGGAGAAAAAGCCTTTCTCCCTGATCCCCAGTGAAAGCCTTAGCCAGAGGAATGAAGAAATTTTATCTTTGTGATTCTTTTTCCACAAAACGAAAGTACTGGTGAGGGATAGCTAGGAATCTATCTTTCTTCCTCTGTCTCTTTGCTATTAAAAACCTAAACGTCCATTGGCAGTTAACTAGGAACTGCAAAACAACAGAAGCTACCATTAGAAATGTGTTCCTCTCATTCAAGCCAAGATTTCCAACAAATTATCTAAGAAAATGCAGTCTATTGTAAGCTATGTAAGGAGTCACTCAAGATGCAGATCTCAGAGGATTAAAAGTCTCCCCAAAGCACAGGATTAGCACCATATCTATCTTGACAATTTTAGCATAAGCTTCTTGGGGATGTCTGCCTCTTAAAAACACTCGGGGCTGCTAGGATTTAAAATGAGAGGTGGTGGTGAAAAGTGGTGGAAAAAAAAAGGTGGAAATGTCCAGGTCAGGAGAAGGACAGTTTCTAAATCAAGTCCCTGCCTTATCTTAAGGGATTATGCCTCTTTTAAAGCATTAAAAATATTTTCTGCCTCCTGGTTTCCACAGAGGAGAGCATGATGGTCTGCTCTGTGGAGATGCAGTTCTCAGGCTCTGTTCTTTCCCACCGGAGGCAGGTATGTGCTACACCCATCCTGTAATTAGTGCCTGCTCTGGGCCTCTTGTGGAGGAGGATTGAAGTTTGCCAACATATTTGAAACAACTCTCCGTGTCATTGGGAGAGCTCCATGAAAGCACTCTGGCTTATTAAAAATGTCCAAAATCACATATGTGTCTGCCAGGCAAAGGATCATCCCAGCTAAGGATGAAAAATGTTTTAGATCAGAGAGTCCATGCCCCTGCAAAGGTAGGATATGGCTCTCATCGCATATCTCTGTTATGCTTCTTGATTTCTTTGCAGAATGCATGCCAAGGGTTTTTATCATCAATCCAGAGCAGGATCTACACAAGAGAAATTCCAAAACAACATCAGGGAACAGTGTGCTTTTTTTCTTCCCTCTCTTATTATTTCCTCACATTAAACAATTCATTGACTTTAATTGTGCTTGCCTCAGGCAAAGAAGCCTGGCAATCTGAAGACCATTTTTATTATTAGTTAGGTGAGTTTACTTGCCAAGCATACTTTCCCAAGTTCTCTGAACGTCCTACTCATCAGTCCCTAACAAAGGCCCTATTCACATGAGGGCTACCGAGCGGGTTTGAAACATGGTTCACAGCTGGCCCAGGGTGAGGGCTTTCAGATTCCCCTCGTCTGCTGCTATGGCATCCAAGGTCATCCACCATTAAGCAGGGCACCTAAATCTTGGTAAAGGATTCACCTAAAGGAAGGCTCAAGTGGAGCTGTTATGCCTTGGAACAAAATTGCAATTCAAAAAATGTTCATAAATATAGATGTCTCTACTGTTTAGCTGAACAGTCCCAGGGTATATCAGGCTCTGTTCCTTGGGGTGCCCAGATCTGATACATTTAATAATTTCTCTTGCTTACATGTGCAGCCATTAGCTTTACTCTCTCTGTTTTAATAGGTCCCAAAATAGGAGACATGTACAGTTCCATCTTCAGCCTGAGGAGGCTTAAAGAATATTTCCCATTTTCCCAGGGAGAGCCCTAAGCACCAGGGCATGGAAGACATCGTCCTGCTTTCTGGCTGAAGCTGAAAACAAGATTAAGTCAAAGAATTTATAGAAGAGAGAGGGTGAGCCTGTAACGGTTAGGAGATAAGACTCTTTGGGACAAAGAAGGAATTCAGCCTGGGTCCGAGTGCTGCCCTCTCAGCTCTGGAGGTGAGCCCAGCACCCAACAGGCTCTGCTGGAAAACACCCATGGGGCAAGGAGTGAGCACAGGGGGAGTGCCACAGGAACACACCTACACCTTGACTCATCCTCACCAGCTGACAGACGGGCTCAGAGAAGCCATGTGAAGTTGAGTGCAAGTTCATTTGCTTGTGACCTGGGACAGATCAAAACCTTTGCCTCAGTTCTCAGTCTTTACGGCCCAAGGAGTGATAGGCACTGAAGGACTTGCACCCACTTTTGACTGCAGCTGGCATGGTACTGTGCAGGCAAAGAATAAGAGACATTTGCTCTCTGCAACACACTGCCTAGAAATCTGGCAGGTCCAAAATAACCTTGTATTTCCATGAATAGGGGGGGTGCAGCCATGAGCCTTCATAACAGAGTGCACATTTTATTTGAATGCTGCTGGACAGATTTTTGCTGAGATTTCAAATGAAAACCAGTTGGAATTTTTGGTCTTTTCTGCCCCTGGAAAGCCCAGCTTGGCTGTGCAGAGAGTGTGGACTGTGCATTCTGGCCCTTCTGCGCCCTCATCCCCATAACACAGATTGTGCCTTAAAACCCACAATATATCCTTTTATCTGAATACAATGCATGGGACTACGCGGGACGGAGCTGCTGGTGGAAGAGGTCATGAAATTCCACTGCACTAGCATTTTGAAAGGGAATTCTATAAAAAAAAATAGCCTGTGACACGGCTGTGGAGAGAAATCCTGCACTCTGTCAATGTCTTGGCATGGAGCTAGCAGGGACTATCGGACTGGACACAAGTGGAGAGTGGGCTTTTCTTGGCCTTGGCCACAATGAGTGTGGTTGTCCAGGGAAAGTTTGTGGGGGAGGCTGAGGGGATAGCAGAAGACAGACATGTTAAAGGGAAGTGTGTTCCTACATAAAGAGACATTGTAACATATGTTAAGCAAAAAAAAAAAAAAAAAAAAAAAAAAAAAGTCCAGGGCGGTGAAAGGGTTTCCCCAGAAAGGGGGTTGAGTAGAACATAGTTTTGGCTTACCATTATACATGTATGCTATTGTGTCTTTGTAGGCACAGGGCACTCACACTAGACCAGCCTTTGTGTCAAATCCAGCTACAATGCCGGGGTTCTCCAAGCCGCCTCTCATCTGCAAATCAGTTTGGGTTTGTTTCTACCCATGCAGCTGCTGTTTTGTATTTAGTCTAATTTTAGCACAAGTACCAACAGCTGCAGATGTAAATGGTCCCATTTGGTATCTAGTGTGTCTGGAGTGCGAAGTGGCCTGAGGTACGCTGGGTTCCCCTGGCCTGTACAACTTAAAAAGTAGATGAGTAATAAACAGTTTCTGCAAAGTGTATTGTGCAATTATTATTATGAGAAATTCTGGATACAGACTGGAAAGTTCATACATAAATATGTCCTTGCACAACTCAGATACGAAGTACTCTGTCCCTAAGCTGCAGTACCTGGAAAGTGAAAATTAGAGGAAGCACACAGGAAAGGGGACAGACACTCAGAGCTCCTGCAATGAGAAGTATTTTTGCTGATGTGTTCATTTCTGAAGAAATACCAGACAGGAGAAGAAAAGTGAGGATCCAAAAAACTCATAAGAAAAACTAAGGTGCTGTGGGAGATGAACAAAAATGATGATGCCTGATCTAAAGAACACAGAATCAGGCATGCCAGTTGAGTGTTCCACCTCAGCTGAGCCAAGAAAAATGAGACGAAGCTTATATTCATTCTTCAGATCACCATACCTCCATTCAAAGGGGGAAACTACTTTTATTCCTCTCCCTGATAAAGCAGGCAGGTCGTTCCCAGGCATGTTTTCTGTTGTGTTGGGCATGCTATGAAAGAAATTCAGAGGTGGTTATCATTTTGCTCAGCCAAACTCAGATTTTTTGTTGCTGAACAAGCTCCCTAACTTAGGTTATTCTTAACAGAACAAAATTAGTAATGTAGGCTCTTAATCTCAAGACCGTGCAGCAAAAGCCTTAATGTTTGCTTGTTTGGGGACCTACTTTGAATTCTTGTCTTTTACCAAATATGTCTCCACATTCTAACTTGGGACTAGGAAGTGTAGTATGGTTGAACAAATCCCCAAATCAGCCCTATTCTACCCTGGCAGTATTCTCCCCTTCCTATTGCAGTTCTGTGTTTCAGAAGAGAGACCAGATGGGTTTCTGTTTATTTTTATTTATTTTCCATGAGAGAGACAATTTGCATGGAACTTAATTATAAAGAATAATAATAACCAAAATAACAGTACAGTGAAGTTATCTTATATCTGCTTGACTTGATCAACTTTGAAGTTCAATTTATGAGTGTTTTCAAACCAGCAATCCAGACAAGCCAGAGTATTGCTGGTCATTGCTCATTAATCTTGCTGAAAGAGAAGTAAAAATCTATTACACTTGCTGAGTCAGGTCTATCATTGAACCTGATGAGGATGAGCACCACGTCTGGAAGACTGTGTCAGTTAAGGATAGCAATGACAAAAATATTTATCAGGTGAGTAAATAGGGAATTTGTTATCCTTGCCTGAGCACTTGCTTGCCCAATACTGTGCTGGTTCTCTTACTGCCTGCCTCCTCGTTTTCTGTCATGAGCATGTATGGTCCACATCCTTCTCCAAAATGGAGCTGGTGCCTGAAGGAAGACAGACCAGTTCTGGCCATCCTCCAAAGCAGAAGGCTGACTTTTGTGTGTGGTAGTTTTCTTTTTTGATTCAAGTTTCAACATCATTACAGGGTTTTCAATACATACACTGAGAACACAATCAGTATGTGCCCTGAAAATGAGCAAGGCAGAATCAGGCCTTCAGCTCTCATTCCTTCAGCTCTATCACTTGTTCTTCTACACCATACTATTTGTACAATGGAAATAATAACCAGCCAAGGAATCCTATAACCAAAATAATTCTGCTTGCAGTGAGAAAAGGCAAGAGAAGTCCTCAGCAGTGCTGCAGTGGAATAATTTTTGGTATAAAAATTCCTCGTCATTCCTGGTGAACAATCAATAGATGATATCCTCTACTTTGGATGAGTCTCTGTTTTCTTTTTTTTTCTTTTTTTTTTTTTTTTTTTTGGTGTGTGTGTGTGTGTGTGTTTGTTGTTTTGTTTGTTTTTAGACCAGACCTTTCATTTTAGATATAGCCACCTAAAATAAGCAATGAATGCAGCTGGGGGTGGCAAGATGATATAATTCATTATTCACTACTATTTCCCATTTTTGAGATCTGTGAATATAATTCTGATTCTTGGCTTACAGCAGAAACAAATAGTTACACTGAAAATGTATATCAGAAAGCACCATATTTATAATATGCCATTTTTTTAAAAAAAGGTTCAGTCATGCAGAAACACAGAGCACACTTGATGCTGCATGGCCTGTAGGAGTGATAACCTGTGTTAATAATAACAGCTTGTGATTCAGCCATGCATCAAAAATGTTTCCATATGCTATCAGGCAACAACCTAAAAATAATTTCATCTGTCAAAATCAGATCACTAACAAATAGGGAAAAATACTCAAAATGACAATATGAAATATTCACAAAATTTAACTTTGTTAATTCCTTGCTAACATGATAATAGAGACAAAGTTGCAGCAACCTACTTTTGCACTGTAATGTGCTATTTACTGAATTGCCCATTTTTATCTACTGATAAAAAATGTAATACAATTGGAATACAAGACAGTGGAGAAAAAGTAAATGTCTTCTTGGATGTCCTTCTCTACCCTTCCATTAGGTTATTGGAAAGCAGGGGTGGGGAAACAAATGTACATACCTCAAGACCAACATTTTGTTGGGTTTTATATCTCTTTTATTAAACTTGTGTTTCTATTAGCTGATTTGCTAGTGAGTCCTGCACAGCTGATGAGAGACCAACCGTTGCTGGGGTTCCTGCAGGTTAGGGAGAGAAAAATGGCCAAATGCTAACGCTTCCTTGATGGCAAAACCACCACTTGCCTAGGATCAGAATTTTGCCTGCTGTATCCTTCCCAGACCTGTCTGGACCCAAATTCAGAGTGCACCTGTCCCTACCACCTCCAGCTTTCTTGGTGCTGCAGGGATTTGTCCCACCTGGGTACCCAATCCCCCAACCAAGACTTGTAGCAGCCCAGGCTGCAGCAGGGATGGGGCTCAATGCAGATGTGCCCTTCCCAGCACCCACGTCTCTCCTGCAGGATTTATCTTTTTCTTTTGCAACCCCTCCAGAAACTCAAATTACGGTACATGCTCTGGGGGGTGTGGGTCCTGCTGGAGCCCCGTGTCTCACCCCGTGTCACCCTCGACCTGCATCACACAGTCTGGACAAATCCACTGGACTGCAGTGGAGGCACCCAAAATTGCTTTCAATACATTCAGCAGAACCTTCCCTGACTCCGTTTCTCCTCTGTTTAAAATTGTGTCTCCCACAATGGGCCGTTGTGATTAACAAGTGAACATCTTTAATAGGCTTTGCAAAGGGAAGGCACTGCATGCTCTGAGCACTAAGTATATTCTTTTCTTAGAACAAAGCTGCTTCAAGAACACAGAAATTGTGCCATGTACAGTAGACATTTCTGGCATTGCCTTTATCGAGGTTAATATAATATTCATAACACTGCTAAAGGACTATTTGTTGGACAAAAGGATTTTGCTACTGGCATTTATCTATAGAAAAGTTTTTCTGTTTTATGCCCACATACTAGCATATAATTATAGTAATAAAGTCTAGTCCCTCACTTGAAGTGACTGCTGCCAGTATTATGAAATCATGGTAATGGTTGTAAAAATAAAAGAGGTCATAACCCCTCCACACACACACACACCCACTCTGTAGCTGATATCAAATAGCTTTGGTGGGAAAATACAGACCTTTAAACTTTCTCTACCAAACTCAATGCATTCTGTATTTAACTTATCCTCTAAAACAGTTTGTGTTATAGGAATTTGAAAACTGCACATAACCATGGAAAAAGTCTGTACTTAATTAGCTACTGAGTCCAGCTCGATTTAAGCAAAACAACAACCATTTCTTTGTGCTAACTATTTTTAATGATATGCATTACATGCATCAGCCTGTCCTTATGCCAAGGCTATTCGAGCATCAACTCCTGCTTCACTGTTCTAGTTTTGGCAGAGAGAAGTATCAGGAAACGCCTGCATGGAGATGCTTTTTCATGTCTACCGGGGCAAGAACATTTCTTTCCCAGGAACAAAGCCAATTATCTCAGAGCTGCAGTGGCATCAAGCAGAATAAGCTGCAAAGTCCCAGGTACCTTCTGGGAAAGCAGAGCAGGGAGCTGGAGGAAAGGCAAGCATAAGTAGAAAAGGCAGCTCCTAGTGTTATTTGCAGATTTAATCCTAGGAACTTCTGCAGTAAATTTCCCCTTTTGTCATTTTTAAATATAAACTGTGGAAAAGGCCTTGGACAGGACCCTGCTAAAACGTCTGTGTGAGCATCACTGACTCAGCCCAGGTTTGGCACCCTGGGACAGGCTCTGGCTGCTGAGAATCTCTGGATGCAAAGCTGCATATAGAGCTTCTGGGTGCCTTCCTTTTGGGGTGCTTACACTGAGACCCCCTGGTACATCCTGCTTACATAAAGTGTCTGAGCCTGAACCCCATCAGGTGTTCAGAGCAGATGCATAAATCACACCCTGTGCATGAGTCTTAGCTGGGAAGTGAAATCAACTGTTCATTTAAAAATAGAGCTTCAGATTTGGCTTGGCCAAAACAAGAGAGAATTGAAGGCATGAAAGCAAGAAAAGGACTTCGATATAAATCAAAAAAGGAAGACTTGTATCTGACAGCCTTTTAGTGTTCCCTAAACTCTTCATAGTCCAAAGAGTGTCAAAGGCATACAGTGGAGACAGTTGAGAAGTACAATTCCCAGCATGGCCCTAAGTGAGCTGAGAAGTTTTGTTTTCTTAGCTGAGGCCTTTGGAGCCAGTGGGAAAAGAAAAGCAACAACAAAACTCTCAGTTTTTCACTCTTCTTTAGTGGAAGTGAAAAGAAAGAAAAATAAGCAATATAAGGGGGGAGGAAGACAGCAGAAATAATTTACAGGTTGCTAAAGGGAGAAAAGATTCTATGAAAGAGGGATAAATGGTGTGTAGGGGGGGTTGTTTGTTTATTCTATTTATTTATTTATTTATCTATTTGAGAATGCTAAGAACAATAAAAAAACTTACTTGACCGAAAAAATAGAGTCTTCTTAGATTTTTCCTACTTCTCCTATGTGTCATTCAGGGAGCGTAAAATGAGTGCAAGCTGGACACAAACAGGTTAAGCTTAGAGAACAAAGCAGTAAAGCCAAAAATATGGTGACAGATCCCACTCTTGTTTATCCTGGGGTAGATCTTGTATTATCCCATTGGGATGATTCTGGGTTTGCCTCAACACAACTGAAAGCAGAATGTGGCCCTTGCACAACATGTCCAGATGTTCCTTTTTTCTATGATGAAAATGTGAGAGATTCAAAGAGATCTCTCAGGCTGATGAAATTCACAGCCTCCACCCTCTCCCCATGTAGTTATACTTAATTTAACTGACTTACACCAGAGACAACTAGACTTTTGGCTCACAGAATACACATATTTTTAACATTTTACATTGCAAACCTACTCTACAGGTTTGTTAGTGCCTGCAGTTTAGTAAATCAAAGGCAGCACGATGTCTTTACAAGGAGGGCTGATCCAAGGGAGACCTGTCTGATACCTAGGATGGCAACATTTTTCTTTGCTTCTTACCTTATCTGCAGTTTGCAGAGTCAACCAACCACCTGCAGCAGGAAATACTCCCCTTGTCCCTCTTGGGCACTACTCCAGCAGTAGATAACCAGCAGGCAGAGGGGTAATTATTCATTATTTGCTTCTGGACTGCCTGGTGCAGGGCTATATCCTTTACTTCATCTGTCTCTCACAGTAAGTCCCTGGCTCAATGACCTCATTTTGTGCTGGTTCTCTACCCTTTGTAAAGAAGCCCAGGGACAGAGACAGGATCCATCATTTTATACTCCCATGCCAAATTCTGGCAGCACACAAGCAGGTGCTCAGACATGCTGGAGATCCAGAAAATCAGGGTAATTACAAAATAAGATGGATAGTGGGTTTGCCTCACTCTGCACTCCCATGGATGTGCTCATGCTTAACCCAGGAGCCAAACATAGACCTGACGATGTAGTGCAGAGAATTGGGGAAGGGCAAGAGGGAGGGCGTGTGGGAGCCGTGGAGCACTTTGATGTTTTATTTCCCTGGAAAACCCTCCACATCATGAGGCTGAAGGGGTCATGAGTAGGGAATGAATGTACCTTGTCCAGCCTGGCACTGAAGATAGCTGCCCACACTTGCCTCCTCTGCCTTGCAGCCCAATACCAGGTTCTGCCTGGGGTCAGCTGGACCTTCCTTTGACTCATGAAACCTGCCCACTCTGCTGGGCCATGGCCAGGGCTGTTGTACAACACTGTGATTAGCCCTTGCATGGTCCCTCCAGTGACACCCCATTGACTGTCCCCTGCAGGTAAGACAGATCCGACACACAGATTGCAATCCTGGCCACTGCCATCTTCAAATAGGATGAATTATGGGTGCCTTGTCCCCCATGTGTCTAGGTGTGGAGAGCCAGGCTTTCCATGGTCATCATGGCAAGGGAGCCACCTTCCTTCTGCCACTCCTTTGCCCTGCCTTTGCTCAAGCTATACATCTGCTGGCACCCCGCTGCTGTTAACCCCTTTGCTCTCTCAGCTGTTTTGGTCACACAAAATTCTACATGCTTAGTCATCTGCTATTGCAGCTGTAAGGCCTTATCTTGTCAGACCTGGGGTCCCTTATGGACCTCAGAATGCCTTTGTGTTCAACAGACAGCCCCAGGACCGGCCTCCCTATCCCCAGGTTTGGGCAAGTGAAGACAAAAAGCACAAACAGGCTGTGGCAGTAAGGCTCAGATCCACTCCCATGAAAGCCCATGCCAGATTCCTGTTTTCACACATACACACACAGAAAAAAAGACATCTACAGGAAAAGTCTAACCTCAACAAGCCAGGGTGTTTCTTTAACCAACAATAGTTGGGGAAAAAAAAGAAAAAGCATGGTGTTACAACAGTGAAACCATTTACATTTTTTCTGCTGCTAGAACAAGACTCCTTTCAGATTTCTGGTGGCTTCTTTCCCAGGGCCAGCAGGCCAGTGGGAACAGGGAGCAAGAACCTGAAGAGGGCCAGAGCTTATGGGTCTGGGCCACAATGCTTCTCCACCATATGTCGTCCCTTGCTCACAGAGGAGAAAGTTCTCTCATCTGCTGAACTTCAGCATGGTAAGAGGGACATCACACTGGGTGACCCATGGCTAGCAGCACTGCTGTAGGTGGGCAGCATCTTAGCTCACCTGGTGGTGGCTTCAAGTGGCCAAGCATGTATTTCCAGTGGAGAGTGGAAGATTCTCAGGTAAAGCTCCCTTCTGGTTATGTGCTTGCACATGGTGGGATGCAGCCTACAGAGGTTAGGCAGACTGATCAAGAGAGCTCTCTGGTGAGTACACAGGCAGCTGAAATGAATCCTTTTGTGTCATTGCTACATGTCTTTTTGTGTCTGCCTAAACATCATCAGCAAAGTCAGAATTGTTTAATACCTTTTGCCCAAAATGAAAGATACAGAGAAATACCAAATATCCAGGAAGGAAAAAAAAAATTGCTCTAAAGTCTGCTCGGGTACGGACTTTAGATACACAGCAGTGAGACACAGGAGGGGGGACAACGCATGACATTGCCTCTGGCCAAAATCTATTTCTCGGGGAAGAGTTCAGCATCACAACAGCAGCCATCACCACCACAGAGCTCACTGGGTCATCACAGGAGATGATTACGCTGATTACCCTTGAAGTTAAAATCAGGATACAATGTTTGGATCCATTCTTGCTAACAGCTGAAAAGAGAGACTCGTACTTCCCTATATGGTAAAAGTTCAGATCACTTTCAGTGGGAAAATGTGGATTTTATTTTCTTCAGTTGCAGTGGTTAATCCCATCAGTTCATTTTAATAATGCTTTTTATAAACCCACTCTGATCCAGATGTTGTATGTTATTGTGTTCTTTTCAGGGATGCTGAGCATTTAGTTGACATCTATAGTACATTAATGATGCTCACATAAAAAGAATGAATCCAAAAGCTATAGTCCAGTAATTATTTCTAATATTTTCCAGTGTCATTTTTTCAAAATGAATAAATTTTATTTATCTCTTCAGAATAAAGTTTGTCTGCATACCAGGTTTGGAGAAAAAAAAAAAAAAGTTAAAAGATCCTGGCTTGGCCTGAAGTTGACCTTTCTGTACACAAGCTCTGCTATTGTAGAGGAACCGAAAGCAGCAGTGCTTAGCAAAACCAAACCAAACAAGCCCTGAGAAGCAGGCTAAGAGCTGGAGTGGTTGCCCGGCTGAGAGGCGCAGCCCTCAGCACCAGCTCCTGCCTCTCTGCAGAGAAGCCAAATCTCTGCGCAGACCTCAGTACACTGTCAGCAACGGACCACAAGGGACCATATTCTTCCCTGGCTTTGGAAAGCCTCATATCTCAAAACAGGTTCAAACAACTGTGTTGTTTGTTTATTTTTTTCTAAAGAAAAATGATTTTTTCTCTCTTTCTTCCTTTTTTTTTTTTTTTTTGGTAAGTCAAATTTACTGTAAGCCTCCTTAGTTTCATCATCCCGAACAAGGCAAGTTCAAAGCAGGCTGCAACTGCTCAGAGATTTACTGGGGAATTTGGACTTGCACTTACTTGCAAGAATTTGGATTATTACTCATCCTTTAAATCTGAGACATTTTATACCCATGCAATTCCTGAGACATTTTATACCCATGCAATTCCTAATTACAGAAGCTGCATCAAAATTTGTGATTCCCTGTAGCTGGTTTTTAATGGGCTCTGTTATGCACTACAAGGATTTTTCACATGGGCTTGGGAGTAAGTTTTGTCTCCCCACCCCAGTTCCCCCATTTAAGCTCCTGGTGCTCTGAGATAGTTGTAGGAAGCTGCTGACCATGCTCCTGCTCTGCAGACCAAGCACATCTCTGCTGCTCAGCAGAACAAACTGAGAAGTGATAGTTCCCTTCAAAGATGATTTCCTTCAACCGCAAAGCAAACCATGTTTTTTAACAACAACTCTGCCAGAACTGGTCAG
Organism: Anas platyrhynchos; assembly: GCF_047663525.1. Classification (NCBI taxonomy): domain Eukaryota; kingdom Metazoa; phylum Chordata; class Aves; order Anseriformes; family Anatidae; genus Anas; species Anas platyrhynchos. The sequence continues at coordinate 19,361,531 of NC_092621.1, forward strand.
ATTTTTGTTGGAGAAATCTAGAAAGTGGCTATCTGACTACCTAAAGCTTCTCAAGAACTGCAGCTCAGCTTGTGCTGTGGAGGAAAGGGGTGGTCTCACCGCACCACATACAGTGCAGCTGCCCAAACCACTGAAATATTAACATGCTGCATCAATTTATGTGCTTCCTGAATGAACTATATTTTACTTTTATCAGCCATCTGTTTTTCAGACTTGACATTGGCAGTTTCAGTTCTGCTGCTAAAATGCACCTTGCGCGCAAACAAATATTTCCTGTTCTGGTTCCTTCCCGATGGCTTACAGAAACTGCAAGAGATCAGACTGTGATGGAAACTGTGACCGTGTCCTTCTGCAGCTGTGTGGCAGCAGAAAAACAGATGCAGGGGGCTAATTTGCTGAGAAGAGGCACACATGGTGCAACCACCACCCCCATGGTCCCTCTGCTGAAAGGGAGCCTGTATGAGAGCCTGGCCCAGGTGAAATAGGGAAGGAGAGTTCCTGTGTGGCAGTAAATAAAAATCATGTTGACAAAATCATCCTCTTATCCCTCTTTACACTGAGGGCCGGTCCCTTGCTCCCTTTCTCCAAACAGATTTGCCCTCCTGCACCCAGCAGCAGAGCCAACTGGAGTGCACCTTCTGGGATACCCTCCTGGGATACAGTGCGTGTGCCAGCTCCTGCTCTACCTGTGATGTCCCCCTCTGCTTTGATCCTTGCTGCACACCCACCATGGGGCTGCCCTGCCCCAGCCTCTGCCCTCCTTTACCTCTTGGCATCCTCTGAGCAAACTCATCTTTATCCAAGGCACAGTCTGCAGAGCCTGCAGATGCCCTGCAGGAGGAAGATGTCTACATCAGTGGAGACAGGAGAGTGCTGAAAGCACAAGGACATTCCTTTTCAACCTGGTTTAAGCTCTGGCTTTAAGCTGTGTTACCCATTCAGCTGGACTCCAGTTAGACTGTCTCATTGAGTGTGATCCATGGAAACTGGGTGATTTCAGACTTGTATCACATTTAGTTCTGGATAATATTTTGATCATGTATAAATGAGTACAAGATTTGTATAGATGAGTACAAAAACCAGATACACAGCTCATAAGGCACTAATTAGAAGCCAGGGAAGTGGAAGCCTAAGAAGCAAGTGCACTCGGTGACAGGGCCATCAATAGGTATGTTATCAACAAATTATCTTCAAAAAGTAGCATCAAAATGGACTGAGGTATGTCTATTACACTGGTACCATACGAGTGGAAGCAAAGTTAGTCAGACTAACACTTCAAGTGCTTTATTAAGGCCAAGTGAATGATGTGGAAGTAACCATCAATAATTTAACCATCAATTTCCCCAAGCACCAAGGGATTTAAATTTTTAAGCAAATGCACTTTGACTAATTCATGGGACTGGATTTATAATGTGATAAAATTATTACTGAAACCATTTGAATGGTAAAGGATGGCTATTAATTGAACACTGTTAAACTGCACTGAGTTGTGTGTCATTTGTCCCTTAGATATATTTATGCCCTGCACCGAAACTCTTCTGCTGTGGGCATGTTCACATCTGCATGTTCAGACATGCTTGCCTTGCATAGCCCAGTCTATGTGCTTGCTACGTTTGCATGCACACAATCTCCTCCTGCCATAAATGCAAAGAAGTTATTGAATCAGTCTAAATTGTTCTGATACTTACATTTCTTTTTCCTCATATTTTATCAGTCTGTGCTTGTGCTTATCTTGTTATTATCTGGTTGATACCATAGGTGTGTGGCCGTTCTAGAGTCTGCTTGTCTGGAACAAGCATGCGTTACAACAAGTAACAGAAAAAAAACATCCTGACTGGTATTTCACACTAAATTTTATGCACGGCAAGCATATGGTGTTGTGTGCATGCTTGGTCACTAGTTTCAGAAGGGGGACTGGGGGCATGAAAGGCCCACAGCACATGACACTGCTGATAAAACAGGCTGTACACCTGAACTGGCACTGGGAAAACTCATGGGATTTGCAGCTGCTTCTGACACCAGACCATGTTCTCCGGTCCCAAATTCTCAGTCACATACTTGTGCACATGCATGAGCCTGAAAGGCCATGGGTTTGTTCCCCAAAGGGGGATGGTAACAGTTTTGGAGTCTCAGAAATCTTAATGGAAGTGGAAAACCCCTTCCTGGCCAACCTGGGTCATGCTGACTGTTATGCAGCATGCAGCCCAGGGTAGAGGCTCAGCTTGCAGGCCACAGCTGCCCATCAGCACCTAACCCATGCAAGCCCCCTGTGACTCTGGACAAGGCCCCCTGAGCTTCATGGAGTGACCTGGGAATGGCGTCTCCTCTAGGCATTTGGAGGACATTTGCTCTGCCCCAGGCAATCTGCATGGGGCAGTGGAAGTTTTACCAGGTTCTTCACTAGTGCACTACTAAGCCACCACCTTCTCTTACAGACTTTTGCAACTAGAAGACCGAAAAAGTTATTTTTCTGAAGTTTCTGTGGTTACTTCAGATTGTGATATATGGTTGTTTTTCTTAATTTTGGCAAGCACAGACTGCTTGTGGTTGATAAAGGAAGAAGGGAAGAAGGAAAAGAAGATGGAAGGAAGGAAAAATGGCATGGTAGGTTGGCTGGAGCACAAACTAAGATGAATGTGTGAAGAATATTCAGCACAATGAAGCAGTCATCTCTTCATATGACTTTCAGATGTTTTTCCAATACAAACACTCTCAGTCGTAACAAAACAACAATTAATAAAGGTAGCCAAGTTATTTCCTCCTTATTCATTTGTAAAGGGTCACAAAACTATTTACTCAGCTCTCTGCAAAAAACACATATCAAGAACACTTTGAAAAGGCAGCACTTTCATGGCATTAACCTAGTTTGCTCTTGAATACAGAGCATTCTTTATAAAACAGGAAACTGAGCAACACAGACATCTACAAATTGTAACAGACTCTTGCAAAAGAACTGCATCTTTATCTCAATGTACATCTGCAATTATAAAGGTTGTGAGAAAGATGCAAAATAAACCGCAACCCTGGAGGACCTGGTTCTGCACATCTACTCTCTTATGAACCAAACGGAGCTTACAGAACAAAAACAATGACAACAAAAAAAACCCTTTATAAGAAGCTCAGAGAGCATTGAAAATTGGAAAAAAAAAAAAAAAGAGAGAGAGAGAGAAAAAAAAAAGAGTTGTATATTCTTTGTGTATCCAAACAGTTTCCCAGAATGGTTTCAAGTTTTACGGTTAGTTTTTGTGAGGAAAGGAAAAGAAAGATAGTAACCTTTACAGTGGATGACAGTGCTGTGAAAACTCAATACCATGTGAAAACATATTATATTACAGATTGCATCATAAAGTGGTTTAATTAATTAGACAATATTAGCTTCTGTTGACATAAAGTATTCTTATTTTACTAAATCAAATTATAGACGGTTTCGCAACCAGAACAACATGTTTTTCACCATAGGGAAAAAAAAAAAGTAATTCTGTTTTAACATGATGGCCTCAGTTCTCAGGTTGCATTAACCTGCACTCTGCAAGAGGTTCATGGAATCTCTGGATTTTACCCTGGACAGAGCTTCCTCTGCTTTCAGAGAATTACTGTTCCTTTATATTGGAAGAAAAAATAATCTATATCAGAGACACAAACTGGGTGCTCCATCTTCATCAACATAATTTGTTGGATAAGTACTAAAGTCTGGCAGCTCGGGAAGAGGCCGGGATACACAGTTCCTGGTGTATGTGCCATTTTTTATACCACCACTCTTCACAAACATTCAGAAATCCCATAACTTTTCTGTACATCTGCCACCTACTTTCTGAATAAGTCCAGTGCTAACTTCACCTTTGTAAGGAGCTTGGAGAGGAATAGATGAAAGGCATAATCTTCATCCTATAGATTATCATTATTATCATTACTGAAAACAGTGGTTGAAATATGTGTGGTAAGAAAACTATCTAAACAAGGGATTTAGCAGATGATGTATTCTGGAGGAACATGTCAAAGGAGGTTTTGTACAGTGACAGTTCACTTGACATAAAATCATGGAAAAGTACAGTGGTAAAGGACTTCAGTTACAATGCTATGCAATAAGGCAGCATCAAGCATAACCACAGCATCCCAGATAATATTTGTCAAGTGGCAGGGATATAGGAATAGGGACAATAGCATTGCCACCATGTTCATAAGTAATTTGTTCAGAAGCAAACTACATCTGTTGTTGGAAAAGTTTTCTTCCTGTCTAACGTTGCTGACCTTTAATTAAGTTAATTGCATCTTATCTCACCCTTAGTGAATTTGGCAAGCAATTGATTCCTATCTTTTGTTTCATGGGTAGCTTCTATGTCCCTTCTCAGCCGTCTTTTGTTCTATTCAGAGTATATCCAAGTCCTCATAAGTTGTGTTTTCTCTTGATGTTCTCTCTGATCTTCTTTGGACTTTCTCTTATTTGTTTACAACTGCAAGTGCTAAATCTGAGTATAGAAATCTCATTTCAACTGAGGAGCCTCACCCAAGCAAATGCAGCAGTTACCTCCTGTGACTTTCACATGATGTCCCCGCTCCTCCAATATCTAATGGCACAATATTTGCCTTTTTTTCCAACAGCCTCACACTGTTGATGCCACTAAAACCTTGAATTATTTTAGCAGGAACACTTCCTACTCATTTTTCATTGACCTCTGCATCCTAACTACAGTGTGTCACATCTGTCTTAATTAATAGTTATTTGCTATTTTTTACTCTTTTTCCCTGTCTAGAAAGGCCTTCTTTTCATCTTATCCTATCCTACAAAGTTCTGGCAATCTTTTTAAGCCAATTTTGTAGGAAAACACTTTATTCCCTCATCAAAATTATAACCAAGGGTACTGAACATAGTGCTCCAATGCAGACTACTGTAGGCATCTGAGAACATCGAGTTATTGATGGCGCCTTTCTGAATGCTACAATTTTAGCTAATTAATTATCAAACTTAATGCATAAGATACATTCTTAATTTGCTCATGATGAGAAAGAATGATATATTGGTATGAAATGGAGAACACAGAATAACAATTCTTTAGGAAAAATAAAAAAAAAAAGACTTTTGCAGTGTCAAAAATGAGGACCACTTTCCTTCTATTTTCATTATTTTATATTTTAACCTTAAAGAAAGACAGAAATTAACAGAGTTGAAGTCATTGTTTACTGTTTGTGTGTTTGATCACCAAACTCTCATCCTGTGGCAGCCAGTACTTCTACATTCCCTGGACTTTTGATATCATTCTTGTTAAAGTGAGCATGTTTTGATGAATTTCAAATTCAGTGTGACACCAGATTCAGAGTGGCCTCAGTTCAGGGCTGGCTGGCTTCAACCTCTCTCCATCTCTCCCGGAGCACTTAGGTGACTGAGCTCCTGCCTCCACCCCTTTGTAGAAAACCTTCCTGCTCACCACTCACTCAGGGGTCAGCAGCCTCTCCCCTGCTGGCTGCATTTGCCTCAAGGGCTCATCCTGACACAGCTGCCTTGCAGGATGTCCCTTTGGGAGCTGCGACTGCACTGATCCCAAACGAGGCTTTTTATAAAGTATAATTAATTTCTACAGAGGTTACCATGGCAAACAGGGTTCATGACAGCACAGCCCATACTCCCAGAGGAAGGAAAGTCTCATTTTTTTTCCTGTGTCTTGGGGGAGGTTTGAGCTTTGCTTTCCATCCCATGAAGTGCCAGTGCATGGGAAGGTGCACATCCCAGTGAGTGCCAGGGTCTGAGCCATAGGGTCCCTTCCTTCCCACCAGCCTGGTGCCTGCTTTTGGTGGGACCAGTCCCTGGTAGCCAGTAGCAGTCAGCACAGACACTGCAATAAACCTCACATCTTCAGCAGTGACAGTGAAAGCTTCACATTTGACAGTCATGTGAAAATAAACAGAAGAGCTTGCACTGGTGACAGAGACATATGCAGAGATAATCCATTGGTCAGTATAGTCCTTTCTCCCTTTTAGTGCTGGCATGATCTGTGCCTGCATGCAGCTTCCCTAAAACCCACCTACAACCATCTGCTTGCCTTTCCCCTTTGGAGATTAAGTGTGCAAAGCATTAAAATGGCAGATTCTGACTCCAATTTTGCTCTGATTTAACTACTTACCATTTGAGGAGGTGAAGCAGGGTCTCTTTCAAAAATGTGCCATCTAATAGCAGTGCTGATATTACATCTCTAATCTTGTAGGCATGGAGAGGTTTATAGGATGCAAAGTGTAATCGTAACATTTCCATGCTGAGCTGCTAGCACTGGACAAGTGGAAATTCAGCTCTCCGGTCCTTCCCTGGTAACACAGACACACCTAGAGAAAAACAACAAAGCAAGCTGTTTTTGGATACCATATTAAGGCTAAATGACTCTGCTGAAGACCTTCTGAACATTGTAGCTGAGTCAATAACATCTCTCCAAACACTTATTCTATTGCAGGCTGCTACCCAAGCCAACATTTGGAGAAATCTCTCCCAGCCCATAGAACCTGGTCTCTTTGGGCTGCGTGCTTTTTGCTGCAAGGTGAACTGCAGCTAGCTCTGTGTCTGTAAGAAGGGAGCACCCTACAGCAGGCATGGTGTAGACTAACCTTGGAAAGACAGCTCTGGGAGAGAGGAGTTGACAGGGATGGCTGCTTTTCACAGTTGTCACATGAACTGCTGAAGTCCTGTGGATTGAATTCTGATCTTCCCCACTCTGTGGGGGTCTCTTAATTAATTAATATATTAATGCAAAGTCTGCTCTTGAAGATCCCATCCACTCTGCACATCCCCCTGGATGCTGCTGCTAGTCAAAAAGTAAAAATGTCATTCAAGACTCCCCCCCCCCCCCAGCTTTTCTGACCCGTATAGAAGGGTCAGAATCTCAGTGAAAATGTTCAGACAGCTTTAGCAGACAAGGAGAGCAGATCATCTCCCACACTGCTTCCAGCCACACTGTTCCCCTATTCTGTGAATAACGAACTAGCTTCCTAAAGCCAGTTGTTCCGCCTGCACTTATAGATATGGTTAATTCATGAGTTTGTGCATTAATAATAAAGCAGAACATCACTATAGAGAGAATATTGTAGTTACTACTAACAACTCTCCAGAGATCTGTGGGGTGCAAGACTCTGCTGCTTTTAATAAATAATATATTATTTCTATAATATGCCACTGAAGAAGATCTCTTTTAACCAGCTTCGCTCACCATCCTTCACCTGCTGTATAATTGTTGTGGTTTGTCTAAAGGGGATTACTTATCTCCCCTTGCCTCCTCCATTTAGCAAGGACGATCTCTTTTCTCTCAACTATTATATTGTCATTTTTTCCAAGGGGACAACATTTATATTGCACCCAATATATTGTCCAATATCCAAATGAAAGGCTGAACTCGACCAACACATTTCCGCAGGTCACTCAACAAAATCCTGAATGCTTGTACATGTCCATATTTAACTGCACAGTTGAAGCTGGTATAGAATAACATAAAGCTTTGTTTCCTTTCTCCCATAAAGGAATTAGCAATGCTAAATAAGGTAAACAAGAGTTATTGCCCTTTTTAAACACTCACACTTGAAAAGGTGGTAGCATACAAAGATGATGTAAAATAAAAACAGGAAATTTCAGAAGCTGAATTCTCTTCATTTTTTTAACCCTGCTCAGGCTGTTTTTGATTGCAGTTGGAGAAGGCAGATGTATATTGAAATGTGTTCAGAAAACAATTTCCATACAGAACAATTGCTGCACGGTGCAATCACATTTGAATTTGGGTATCTGGGAATGCAAGACTGCTATGTTGCCATGCAAAACACACTGGAAACTCACCTTACGACACTCATCTGACATGAGCAGGATAGACACATGTCTGGAGTAGGAACCTGATAATTTTCTTCCTTGAAAAGAGAGTATTTCTTTAAACCACTGATGTGTTCTGACATGGTGTCAGATTGTATCAGGGTGTGTTCCATAAACCAATTTTGTGTGTGTGTGAGATGCTGCCCACAAAAGACTCACCACTGAAGTAGATAAATATTTAAATTTATTTAATTTTTAATTTATGGGCTGTTTATGAATACCATTTTCAAGTTTTTCAGATTTCACAGGATAATCCAGTGTGTCTCCTCTTCTTCTCCATGGCTTACTGTTTGAAACATAAATATATAGAGAAGATCAATATTCTGTGTACTTACCCACAAGGGCACTACCCACAAAGAAATCTCTCCTGTTTGGCTTTCATTATTGTTGCTCAACATGAAGATAGAATACTGTTTAAAATCACAATTTTGGTGGTTTTGAAAAGTGCTCTTAGAAAATCTAAACATAAAAATTACTGTCTCTCATCTAGGAGCTGATCTTGATCCCACCCCAGGCAATGGAAAAGCTTCTGATAGCCTAAGTGGGGAGAAAGGTGGGCTTGTCTCCATCTCTGATTTCTGTCTGTGTGGTGGGATTTTTCCTCTTGAATTCTGCTTAAGATAATGGGTGGTTCTTCTGAGTTTTACTGAATGTTTAAACATCCCTCTTACCTCAGGCAGGAATATTGGTGTAAAATTCCACCAAGGTAACAGAGAAGGGGAAAGCTGTCTGAACAAAATCATTCGTGGCATATAGCACAGTCTTTAAAATAACCACATATCACAAAGCTAAAGCAAGATATGAACAATGCTCAAACCAATAAGTCATTTTAATATGGGCTCCAGGAATCATGAAAATTGCGTAGATCAAGAAACAACTGTCATGAAAAAGTCTGCATATAAGTAAATTAGCACATTGTGCTAGCACAGTTCACAAGATTTCTGGGACTTATTTAGCTCCTCCCTTGTGGAAAGTAAAAAGCCCTATCCAGGCCCAGCCTGGAAATGGATGAAGTGATGTAAACCATTACAGCGGCAATTGCTTTATGAATCTGCCAGTGGGCATGCCTGGTGTACTCTGTCCTTCTAAAGACATGGTGCAGATGTGCAGAGCTGGGGAGGATGAGGCCCATGGGCTCAGTGCTGCTGCTGCAAAAATTGTTATGGGCATCTGGGGAAAATCCTGCTTACTCCCCAATCCCACAGCACATGGACTCACTCTACTGATTCTCTTGTGCCTTGCAAGGGACAAAACAGGCACCAGTTTAATGCCCACCAAGGGATACAAGCTGCCAACTTGCCAAGCCAGAAACAACACGTGGCATGCAGAATTTCAAGCTAGATCTAAATGCGAACTGCTCAGTTCTTTAAGCAAAGATGCCTAAAACCAGCTGATAAGATTTTGATGAGAACCAAAATAGCACTGAGGAGCTTCAGTGATGAATACGTGGATTTCAGGCGACTATCTACAAGAAACCGAATTTTCAAAAACCTGTCTAACCTGCTGAGGCACTTGAAATACCAAAAACACAGTTTCTGGCAAAAACATCCTCAGGCAACTGTAGCTGTGCTATCTTGCATGCCCAATAGCAGCACTCTCTTGGCTGCTCTGACTATCTAGGCACCTATCTCCTTGCCTATGGCTCTGAAGGATTCAGAAATTAAGTGCCCCTGTGCCTAAATCTCCTGAAGAGGGTGATTTTTTATGCATACCAGGACACACCTAAGACAAACTGAGAGGCTACATCTGTTTTGGGGAAGAATATGGGTTCTCTAACCCCCAGGGTGGCTAGCAGGGCACAGTGTGCTCACACAGCTTATCTCACTTCCAAAGGGTGGCCAGAGTCAAGCTGCCCCTGGGACAGTCACCAGCATGGGCTAACCCTGCTACTGGAACTTGTCTGCCACTGCCAGGGTTGTCAAGAGCCAAAATGTTACAGGCATAGTCTCAGGCCTACTCCTGGCCCCATTCAGTATATTCACACAGATGTCCATTCCTGAACAGCTCTCGCCAATACACTGGGATGCTCCTGGGTTTGGTCCAGGCAGTCAGTTAGGGCATGTGCCTGGGAGCACACCACAGGGCTGTAGAGAAATATTTTGTCTCAGACCATGTATCTGGCTTTTAGACAGGCAAAACTGGAGATTCACATTTTGATAATTACAGCATAGTTGCAGTGCAAGGAAGACAGCACTTACAATAAGTCAGATGTCCCCGTGGTACCCTGCCCGCTGTCCTGTGCCTCCTGCCAAGGCTACCACTGCTGCTCTGTGGTGATTTAATTTCTTCATGTATATGGCCAGCTGTGCAGGTCTGGAGGGGAAGACCTTTGCTGGCCTCCCTACCCTCTCTTCAACCTTTTTGCAGCTATTCAGGAAAATAATAATAATAATAATAATAATAATAATAATAATAATAATAATAATAATAATAATTCAAGTGTCTGATTGCTTCTCTGAAATCTGCTTCAGTGGAGGGCATTCCTCCCAAGTGCTAAACCCCGAAACCCAGTTTGCAGGGAGAAGAGGTGATATGCCCAAAGATGCATTTTTGAAAGGCTGAGGGACAGAAAGGAGGGAGAAGAAGAGGAAGGACAACTCGGGACAGTGAGACAGAATTGTTTGTAAAGGCAAAATAAAAGATATGGTAAAACTTAGAAGTGGAAAACCTGCTAAAAGTCAGGCTAGTCACAGTAGCAACGCTCAGAGAAGGTAAATTAATGGAGGGTAGAGGTTGCTGGAAGGGTAAATAAAGAACTCTGTTGTTGTTGTTTAATGCAAATATTGTTTTATTATTTAATGGCATGTTCTGTGGCCACAGCAGGCCACAGTTTTACCAATGAATTCCAACTCCTGGCTTGCAGGAATAGAGGAGAGAGTCAATTTAACCCTTCTTAGAGGATGCCCTTGGTGACCTAGCAGAAAGAAAGGGAAAGAGGACAAAAAAAATGATATGTTCTCCTGTGAAGAGGATGAGAAAGGGAAGTGGTTAGACAAATAGTGTGTGCATTTTTTTTTTTTAAGATCCTGACCAGAGATAAGGTCAAAAGAGTGATAGAAAAGTAAAGTGTCTGAGGATGCTTGAGGTGGAAAAAAACACTGCTAAAGATAAAAAACAGAAGTGAAGAGAGCAGAGCAGAACTGGCTGGCTGGAGAGAGAAGAAAAAACAAATGTGAGAGATGCACCTGCGAAACTCACAGCACTTCTGCTTGGCAGAGCACAACCATCAGCAAAGAGAGGGTGGGACTGTGCATGCAGGTGGTAAAACAGCAATGGGGAAGGACAGAAAATGGCTGAGCATGGAGATCCTGGGGACAGAAGAGAAACCAGTTTCCTCAGATGAAAGCTGCAGAAATGGCTGCAGAGACATAGCACGTTTGCACCTGTGCATTAGGCACAGCTCAAGCTCAGGCAGCCACATCTCTGTGCCAGCAGTGTTTGTTCCTTCTTTCAAGATAGGGGGTTGCACAAAGTTGGCATGGGCTGGTCTCTGTGTTAGGGCCTGGGAGGGTGCCTGTGCTAGCAGTAGGGGTGGTGGGCATGGTGTGGGGGCTGCTGCTTCTCTACGGGTTTAGCAGTTATGCATGGAAAGTGCCTGGAGACTGAAGAGGCTGAGGCCAAAACCAAATTTAGGGGAGGTTGCCAAACCAAGCACATAAGTTATTTGGGAAAAAAAGTCAACAATTCAAATATCTTTCATAAACAGAGTGCCGGTTAGACTGTGCTGATGGGAGTACGCATGTGTGCTGCTGCCAGTAGCTCACGTATTTGGCTTTCACAGATTTATGGAGATTTGTGCTACATGAGCCTGGACTTGAAGGGTGCTAAACACTCTGATCTTGTGGCTGGCTGCTCCAGCAGGCACTGCGTCCTCTGCAGGGTCTGGCCACTGCCTGGGCTGGCCTCACCAGGGCCAGAGCCACACATTTCCAGAGGAATAAAGGACACTGCCTTAAAAGCAGTGTGCTAATGTGAGAAACAAAGTTGTGTGTTTTATTTATTTATTTATTTATTTTTTTCAGTAGAGAATTACTTTTCTGTATTCCAAGGTAGTTGTGCAGTCATAATGAGGAGAAATGCTAAATAGATAAATGGACAGTAGAAGACCTCATTGTTCCAAAATAAGGTAGAAGCTTGAGAAAAACAGGATGAGCAGTGTGAGCACAGTAAAACAAAGATCACAAGTTCTCAAAACATAAGAAAGGAGAAATTAAAGGGTTGAAAAAAAGAAAAATTGTACATATATGGTATAGAGGAGTGTCGAGTAGCTTGTGAACCTGTATTACTCAGCCAATGAGGAAACAGGGGAGGTGATCAGGTGTTGGGTAATAGGGAATAAAAGGTTATGATTTGTTTACTAAAATGTGCTTCTGATTGACAGGATGCCCACCATTGCCATCGTGAATAAAATAGCTTCACAGAAGAGCCTGTCTGAAGAAAATTATTTGAGATGTTTCTCACACTAATGTGGTGAGTGAGAAATGAAGAATTATTACAAGAATTCACGGGTCACGGTTTTTTTATCCAGGACCCTAAATCACAAAGCAAGACCCCAAAATCTTAAGTGGCTTAGGCCATGAAGTGGCCTGACATTTCTAGGATAGCTTGCCTCCACTCCCTCACATGCTGAGTAACATACTCCTTGCATGCCCTTAAGTAAATACATCTAGATACATAGCTATTAATACAGCCTCTGCTGTGAGATGGTCTTTGGAGCACATAGTCCCTAGACAGATAGTTTGAGCTACTCTAAAAATTATTCCTGTTTGTCAGCTTGCTCTAACCTTTACTGCCGTATCACAGTGTATACTAAAATGTAATGCAGTTAAGATGGTTAACAGAACAACCTTTTTTTCTGTCATCATTTGGGACATTTCACTCTTACAATCAGATTATCTCTGTTATATCCTCCCTATTATGTGCTACTGAACCTCATTCCTGCTCACGTTGGCCACAGCCAATTTGGTCACATCACTTGAGGTGCTGGAGGCTCCACACCATGCAGTTCTCCACACCATGGGTTTCTGTGTCTCGGGGAAGCTGTGCTGCTCCTCTGGGCTGGGATCCTCACCGAGGTGGGTGATCTGGGTGAATTGCTCAAGAATTAGAGATTCTTCTGGTGAACTAACGCTTTTCCTGGAGGTCTTTATTGCACAATCCACAGTGATTAAGGCTTCCATGTTCTCAAAAGGAAATGAATATTTTGTAGGCTACGTAAGGAAGAATTTGGGAACTTAGAAGGCTAGGAGGGACAGAATACAAAAGAATGTAATTGGGTGAAAGATGAAACACTTCAAAAATTGCTTCAAAGGAAGGAGAATGAGAGGTGGTGAAATACTTTCAGTTAGCAAATTCACTGAAAGCTGTAGAATGTGGAAGAAACAATTTGCAAATTTTGACTGGAATCAGTCACCATTTAGAAAACAGGAGTTTGTTGTTGTTTTTGCTTGTATGTTTGTTTGTTTGTTTGTTTTTTAATTTTCAAAAAAAGTTTAAGTGTTATGAAGGCTTTGAATTGTTATCTTTCATTCAAAAAAAAAAAAAAATCAAGGCCTAGTTTTTCAAATTTTGAAAGTTTGTTTTTCCACTTTTTATTTGGTAAAGGTCCTTCTGAAATAGACCCAAACATTAAGAAATAAGATCAAAATAGAAATATGCAACTTGAAAGTAAAAGAAACATATCAAGTGAAAAGAAACAAAGAATATTTTTTTTCATGAAAAGTGAAAAATTCCATTTCAGGTTGATCTACATTACATCTAATCCTCTCCATAATCTCGGTATGATCATCAAGGCAAGAACACACTATAGTTGTAGCTCTAATGAGTTACAACAGTGAGCTCCAATTTCTTCTTAGAAATAGCCTATATAAAAGATGGATCTGTTGTGTGAAACCCTGTTACTGGTGTGAAGTATGCTAAGTACCAAGCCTTTTAGCATACCTTATTACCTTTGGCAGACCTGGTGCACACTGTTGTGTCAATAATGTTATTGAAAACAGACAGAATGCAACTTGGTCTGCATTTTAGTAGCCAAAACTAATTGCTAAGATTTGACCCCCGTAGTGGGGTATGGCAAAGCTTCCCGTAATATTAATGCTTAGGAAAATGTTTGTCTCATTCATTTTCTTGACAAGCTGTAGTTGAAATACAGCTTCATCTCTTAAGAACACGTACAATGCTTACAATCTTTCAACAGATCATTTCTCATATCACATTAAAAACACATACTGAAAATCCTGTTCTTCCTTTTACAAGCTTTGTAAGGTGGTGGAGTGTGTAGGAACACAACACATCTAATACAGCTGAGGATTTATCCTGTTACCCTCTTTCTGACTATGGTACGGAGGTAGCTCGGGCATAATAACAGCTCCTTTCTTAAAATAGTCCATAACATATTGGCTAGAAAGATCAAGGAGGAGGAGTTCAAGCTTTTGCTTGAAATTCTTCATAATAAGTACCATTGTACTGCTCAAAGTTTAATGAGGTTTAATAGTATCACTTGAAGGAAGGGTGTTTCCTCCCTCCACAGAAACTGCCTTGTGAATCTGTACAGAAGTGTCCTATTCTTCCCCCAGTGAACTGAGGCTTTGGTTAAGATTGGTTTCAGCGGTGCATTTTAGGAATGAAAAATGCACATTAATATGCTGCTGAACATGCTGTGAAAATTTTGCTGGAAAATTCCTTCTGTGATGATATTTCTGTAGCTGCACATGAAAATCTTATTAAAGTATGCTTTATTTATTAACTTCTATTTTGAAATAGAGAAGATTTAGGACCAAGAAACTCATTTCATAAAAGATAGAGGGAGGGGGTGCTTGATCTTAGATAGGCTCATATTACCTTTAATTGTGATTATATTGTAGATAATGTAGTCATAGGGATGTCACATGATGCAGAAAAGGATACACTAAAACTGCATTTAAATGAATATCTAACTCATCACAAATATTAGAGAGGAGGCAGAGACAGCATGTTGAAAACAAAGGAAATCTTCAAAGAGATGTGGGAGTTTGAGGCATGTGAGACATGTCTGAAAGATTACAGACAGTTAATTTTGAGGTGAGAAACTGGAAATATATATAAATAGCTGCCTAGGCTGGAAAGGCATACTACAGCAGTCTGTTAACATTTCTTATAATGGAATTCATACCTAAGAAATGGATGGGCAACCAATTTTAAATGTAGGAATGGGAAATTGTATTTTTCCTTATCTTTGCCTTGTGAAATTCACAGCTGGAAGATATTACTGTAGTCAAGAATTTAGCAGGAATTTAGCATTCCTTATTTATCCAAGAAAATCACTTAAAGAGAGAAAAACTACCTAGATTCATGCTATAAATCAGTAGATATGAATACAAGGGGTGGTTAGTTAGCAGACATATTTTTCCTACATAAATTTTCTTGCTCCTTACTTTGAACCACTTATACCTATTCTCTCTTAGAGGCAAGATGCTAGACACAAAAGGACATCCAACTGACTCTGTGTTAGCTCCTATTGCCCTTCCCCCTGGAAAGAGACAGTGGATACAGAACACTTTTGGGTGGAATAAAGAGCCAAGATAACTTAGAAAATGTTGGCCCACTGTACGTGTGAGATATAAATATTCCCTCATCATGGCTGGAGGTTTGGGAAGCTTCAGACTGGCTGGAGACATCAAGTTGTCACACGCCAGCCCGTTGGAAAACAGCTGGGAAGTCACCACAGAACAAATTACTATTCACAAGGCAAAACCCCCAAACAAAGCCTGTCCTTCAAATCCTGGTGTCCGAGTAGGACACAGCACGGTTTAGGACACTGAGGCATCAGCTGCACAGCCGGAGGACCTCCGTGGTCTGTTGCCAAGAGCCCGAGGGCCACATCTCATTTGCATGTGCAGGGTCAGATTTTAATCAGAGCTCAATGCACACAGTTAGAGCCTTGCAAGTGAAAACAGCACTTCTTCAAACCCAGAGAGAGAAAGGGTATGCACCTTGCTTTGAGAAGCAGGGGGACGGGATGTATCAAAGGAGAGACAGGCGTAGGGCCCACTCTCTGAAATTCAAGTTTTGTTTCTGACACAATGCATGGTGGTTTCAAACTGTCAGGTGAATGTGTTTTCCAGGCTTGTGCAGACCTGTAATAGGAAATGCCTGCTCACAAGTACATAAATATTTCCAAAGAGCCTTGCACAAACAGCAGCACTTCTACATACCTAGGCAGCTACAAAAATTCACCACGCTTTCTTGACTGTCTGGACTACAGCACCATTATTCAATCAGTTTTGCCTTTGTCACCTAGATTTTCTTGGAGCAATCTGGTAAAAGATGCTTCAAAGTCAAGGAGAAAAGTTGCCAGAAAAACCACTGGAGATAGGAGTGTGACTTTGCCCAGCGCTTGCTTTGAGGTCTCATACAGAACACACTCTTCTGATCTCATTTCTTATGCACTATGGAAGAGATGGAGGAGTCCATTGGGACTGAACATCCCTTTTCTACCCACACTCTACAGGTCACCCTCAGCCTACTGGGGAGACCAGCAGAACTTGTATTCAGTGATGTTGTTTGGTGATCAGCAGCATGTGGGGTAATTGCAGCTTCTGGTATATCTTCTCTTTGTTTACCCATATTAATCAGTGGGTTTGCAAAGAACTCGAACAGCTGAAAAGCTCTCATGTTAAAAGAAAATAAAGAGCTATTTCATTCTCAATCTTGAGTTTACATACTAAGTTAATTTAGACACAGGATCAGGCAAGCTGGTAGGATCAGAGTCACTCCCAATGTTCAGAATGCCAACAGACTAATTCTTCTCATATACATATCAAAATGCTGAGAGATATAATGTACTAGCTACTAGCTAAAACCCACTACCAGTAACTCATTCAGGGATTGATTGTATTATCTATATACTTCATATCTGTGTACTCTTCATATTCTTCACCTTTTGTTAGCTAACTGAAAAAAATATGTGGATGAGATGATACATAATTTTGTTTTACCAAAGACAAGGTAAATTAATTGTGTATCTTAGCATGAGATTTGCTAAGATCTGTGTGTGGAATAGTCACTGATTTGTTGCTCCAGTTCAGGACACTTTCTGACCTGCAGTGACTGATGCATTATTTCACCCAAACTCCAAGCATGAAGCAATATGGTAACTTGTTCTTGAAGAAGGAAGTTAGCTGGTTATCAATATAAAAACAAAATGAAACAGCAAAAACAACAAAAGCATAACAACTATCACTGCTTTGATTATCTCCAGTGTAAAACAAGTCAAGAGATTTTCTTGACCAAATTTAATTTATGACCTAGCTACACTCATTTTAGACTTCCTAGACTTCCTTCAAGGCAGAGTCACTTACCATTACTGTCACAGGCAGCTTCTTCTTTCCTAAGTGAATTCACTTGGAAGATTTTATGGAGATTTTTTTCCTACATAATTTAAAACTCTTGAAAAATGAAAAAGATATAGGCTAAAAACAGGACATGGAAAGCTTAGAAAGCATTTCTCTGCACGGAAAGTACTGGGGGTAGCTCCAAAAGACTGCAGGAGTGCCACAGTTAATGCAAAAGTTTAATAAAGGCCCGAGCTTCACAGGAGTGAAGGGGACTCTTGGGACTCTTACTCTCCAGCATGACAGCAACCCGTGGAAGCAGGGCTGCAGTGCAGAAAGCCCTGGAAAATCAAGGAAATGCTCTGAAATAGCACTTAAGGAAAGCAGAGAATCTGAGTGAAGATGTGAAAGGACAGACAGGGAATGTGATCTCCTCTTCAGTGACTTGGAAAGAAGGAACTCCTTGAGTCTCTCCCCATACAGCAAATTCTGCACTCCTTAGTCACTCGCAGTGCTCTTCTCTGAGCCATCTTCATTGCTCCAGCATCACTCTGAGAGGAGTATGGCTATTCAGAGAAGCAACAAGAAGAGCTGCAATAGTACCAAACATAGGTAGAGGCACAATCTGTCTTGTGATGGCAGGTAACATTTTGGCACCCCCTGCCATGGCTTCCTCCAGGCATCATGAATTGCCTGTGTGTTCTTCCCCTCCACACAGCCAAGGAACCACAGTATTCCTGGTGTATGGAAGAGGAAAGGAAGGCCACAC